>NC_074688.1:24777371-25118894 GCF_029448725.1 Salvelinus fontinalis
CCTCCAATGCAGTGGGTTAGCCTACACATAGACCTCCCTTCCTCCAATGCAGTGGGTTAGCCTACACATAGACCTCCCTTCCTCCAATGCAGTGGGTTAGCCTACACATAGACCTCCCTTCCTCCAATGCAGTGGGTTAGCCTACACATAGACCTCCCTTCCTCCAATGCAGCGGGTTAGCCTACACATAGACCTCCCTTCCTCCAATGCAGTGGGTTAGCCTACACATAGACCTCCCTTCCTCCAATGCAGTGGGTTAGCCTACACATAGACCTCCCTTCCTCCAATGCAGTGGGTTAGCCTAAACATAGACCTCCCTTCCTCCAATGCAGTGGGTTAGCCTACACATAGACCTCCCTTCCTCCAATGCAGTGGGTTAGCCTACACATAGACCTCCCTTCCTCCAATGCAGTGGGTTAGGCTACACATAGACTTCCCTTCCTCCAATGCAGTGGGTTAGGCTACACATAGACTTCCCTTCCTCCAATGCAGTGGGTTAGCCTACACATAGACCTGAGAAATTGACACTTGATTGTAACCAACTGTTTTGTCTAGAAAATATTCCTGATGAAATGTTGAGTGGATTATCAATGACTCATGCCAAGTAGGATTATCAATGAAACCTTGATTGTGTGACAGTGTACTAAACCAAGCCTAATCGTGGTATCTGTTAGTGTGTGTAGCTGTGGGGATGGGGAGTATAGAGCAGTCTGTTGTAGGCTGTAGTGATGTGTGGAGAACAGAGGCAGTGAGATTCAGTTGACAGTTCACTGCCTCAGTCAGCCTCACAAAGAACATTGCTTTTCAAATGCCAGCAGATAAAACAGACCGGCCATCTTCTGACTCGAAATAATGTCAGTACAGAAAGAGAGAGAATTAGTGAAGCAGAGAGGGAGAGGGATAGAGGCAGAGGGAGATGGAGTGAGTGAGTAGTAATCGGAGTTATCTCAGACCGTAGACCCGCAGCTGCTTTCTGATTCTGCAGCCTCTGCCCTCAGAGAGAGAGAGAGAGGAGCTGTCTGGGCACACTCAACTGTTCACACAGCTCTGCTGCCAACAGACTAATGGACTGTATTTACTTTCATTTCCCAGATTAAAGACATATTTCTACTTTAGTTTATTAAGCTGGTTAATGAAATAAATGAATAGAGAAATGTGTATTTCTTAGAGCAGTGTTCTGCCAAGGCAGCAGCTCCTCTTCCTGGGGTCCAGCAAAATGAAGGCAGTTATGCAATTTAAAAATATATATATAATACATTCACAACAGATTTCACAACACATGAAGTGTGTGCCCTCAGGCCACCACTCTACTACCACATATCTACAACACACAATCCATGTGTACAGTGGTCTGTATCCAGGTATTATAAACCGGGTCCCTCATTTCATGCAGTATTTTGTGAAGTAGCAAATGGTTCTTGATGTGAGGCATAGCAACATAGTGTGCCCCACAGCGGAGTCCTATGATCAGGTGACCAATTTGACACCAACCTGTGTGTGTGTCTCAATCACAAACATAGGCTTACAGTACGTGACCTCCAGATTGCAGGCCTGCCTAAAGCAAAACAATTTACTAGGTACTGCTCTGTTATTCAGCTGTCCTCAAGTGTCCATGCATACAAAGACCTTTGAAATGTTTTGAATACTTCTTGGATGTAATTTGATTTGTGGATTCAAATAAAGTATTTAAAATGTGTGTGCGTGTGCATCTGTGTGTTTCTCTGTACAGCCTGATGAGAGCTCGCTGGACTTCTCCTCCTGTATCCTGAGACACGGCATCAAGAACGCCAAGGAGCTGGCCTGTGGGGTGTGCCTACTCAACGTGGACTCACGCAGCAAGGTCTGCACACACACACACACACTCATGTACAGACACACACTTGTGTCAAGTCAACACATATACTGTAAACATACACTAATTCTCAGTCAACACACAATCACGATTGCCAACCAACACACCCTCAATCCCTCAACAGATGGACCCAATAACTGTTGAAGCATTTGATTACAAATATGTTCTAACACATTTCTCAAGCTGAATAAACCATGAATCATAATGCCATTTGAAAGTTGTTTTTAAACTAGTGGTTGACGCATAATAATTAAATGATCGTTTCTTTGACTTTGAACATTTTGCAGAGCAAAGAAGAGACAACTATTGGACGTCTGTTTAAAAGAGTATGATGCAGTGAACTGTCAACTGAATCTCACTTCACTCTCCTATTGGGGGCCTGGGGGCCAAATTCTCCACTGAAAGACAGGCGATGGGGTGCCAAAATGACAGCACATTCTTCTTCTCACAGCTCCCTCCCTTCACACTGTCTGCATCCCAAATGGCACCATATTCCCTATGGGCCCTGGTCAAAAGTAGTGCACTGTTTAGAGAATAGAGTGCCATTTGAGACGTTACCAGTGCCGACAGCTGTAGCACTGTGTTCATGCACAGATGCAGCACTGTGTTCATGCACAGATGCAGCACTGTGTTCATGCACAGATGCAGCACTGTGTTCATGCACAGATGCAGCACTGTGTTCATGCACAGATGCAGCACTGTGTTCATTCACAGATGCAGCACTGTGTTCATTCACAGATGCAGCACTGTGTTCATGCACAGATGCAGCACTGTGTTCATGCACAGATGCAGCACTGTGTTCATTCACAGATGCAGCACTGTGTTCATGCACAGATGCAGCACTGTGTTCATGCACAGATGCAGCACTGTGTTCATGCACAGATGCGTTAGAAATGACCAGGCTATCCTATTACACCAAATTCCCCTCCACAATAATTTCAGGTCATCTTAATTTCTGAACCTTATTAGAGATGATGATAACTGTTAAGATGATAACTCTGCTGGAAGGGAGAGAAGGAGAAAAAGAGGGAGGTAAAAATAGAGTTGGAGACAGACAGGACGTGATAAGAGTAAAGTTGTACTTTTGGCACCTCTGGTTGGGCTGAGGGAATTGTGGGAAGGTTTCTGGAGGGTCAGTGAAGCATTCAACTTTTCAACTTTATCAGGCTTGTAGCGCTGATGCCTTCATCTGACGGCCACCTTTCACTTCACCTCTTACCAGCTACTAACAGCAAGTCTATGCCATACACATCCATATCTGTGTGTTCTAACTACTCATCTCATCATTTGAGTTCTACTATGGCTTAAAATGTGTTTATTGTGACACTTTCTTTTCCACTTGTCAAAACCTGATCATCAGTAACAAGGTGTCAAATTGGGGACCATTTCTAATATAGTTTGACTGTACGGTCTGCAGGGCAAGATTGCTTTGATTGTTTCTTGCGTTGTTCCACTGCATCATTTAGCCAGATAGATTGATGAGGTTAGGCAGAGGGAGGATGGCTGAGAGGGATGTGACTCTGGAGTCTGGACTGAGTTTAGACAGCAGATGTGGCTCAGCCTCACGCATCAGACCAGGCAGGAGCTGGGAGCACAGGTGCTAAGAAATCTGCTGAGGGTTAGGGTATGTCTGTCTGTCTGTCTGTCTGTCTGTAAGTAATGCAATTTCTCTTATCTTACCTCTCTCTCACACTCTGTGCTTTTCTCGCTCTCTCGTGTGGAGTGAGTCAGGCTAAATAATAGTTGTTGTTTTTTTGTATTCCCCTGACATCAGATTAATAACTCACCTTTTAATTACGTTTTTGCCTAGAGGAGCATTTGTAAGAAAGCATAAAAGCCAAACAGAAAATAGCATCCCCTCTGAGAATAATGAAATCACAGAAAGCATTTTAATACAGAAGCCGATAATACTATTGTCCTTCAGAGTACAGGTAGGTTCTGTTTGTCTACCAACTAGAGGTAGGCATGTGGTGGTGATGGCATCACTGGCATAATATTATGTTGGGCACCATTGAGAGACTGGAGCTAGGTTGTTGGTCTTTGATACTGCTGACTCGGGTCTGGGTTTTATCTTATCCAATGGAGGCCTGTCTCCATGTTCCTTATCCAATCATCCTCATATGTTGAGTCAGGGATGGGCAACAGCAACACATGTAGCCTGTTAGCAGATCAGTCTGGGTTTTAGCTAAGTCATGTTGGATGTCATGTCAAACATGTATGGAATGACAACGAATGACAAGGGGGTTGGCTAAAGCACATAAATACACTATATATACAAAAGCATGTGGACACCCCTTCAAATGAGTGGATTTGGCTATTTCAGCCACACACGTTGCTGACAGGTGTATAAAATCGAGCACACATCCATGCAATCTCCATAGACAAACATTGGCAGTAGAATGACCTTACTGAAGAACTCGGAGACTTTTAATGTGGCACCGTCAACTGTAAGTGCCGTTATTGTGAGGTAGAAACATCTAGGAGTAACAACGGCTAGGCCGTGAAGTGGTAGGCGCCACACAAGCTCACAGAATGGGAACGCCTAGTGCTGAAGCTCGTAGCGCGTAAAAATCGTCTGTCCTCGGTTGCAACAATCACTACTGAGTTCCAAACTGCCTCTGGAAGCAACGTCAGCACAAGAACTGTTCGTCAGGACCTTCATGAAATAGGTTTCCATGGCCAAGCAGCTGCACACAAGCCTAAGATCACCATGCACAATGCCAAGCGTCGGCTGGAGTGGACTCTGGAGGAGTGGAAACGCGTTCTCTGGAGTGATGAATCATGCTTTACCGTTTGGCTGTCCGACGGACTAATCTGGATTTGGCGGATGCCAGGAGAACGCTACCTGCCCCAATGCGTAGTGCCAACTGTAAAGTTTGGTGGGTGAGGAATAATGGTCTGGGGCTGTTTTTCATGGTTCGGGCTCCTTAGTTCCAGTGAAGGGAATCTTAACGCTATACCATACAATGACATTCTAGACAATTCTGTGCTTCCAACTTTGTGGCAACAGTTCGGGGAAGGCCCTTTCCTGTTCCAGCATGACAATGCCCCCGAGCACAAAGCGAGGTCCATACAGAAATGGTTTGTCGAGATCGATGTGGAAGAACTTGACTGGCCTGCACAGAGCCCTAACCTCAACCACATCGAACACCTTTGGGATGAGTTGGAATGCCGACTGCGAGCCAGGCCTAATCGCCCAACATCAGTGCACGACCTCACTAATACTCTTGTGGCTGGATGGAAGCAAGTCCCTGCAGAAATGTTCCAACATCTAGTGGAAAGCCTTCCCAGAAGAGTGGAGGCTGTTATAGCAGCAAAGGGGGGACCAACTTAATATTAATGCCCATGATTTTGGAATGAGATGTTTGATGAGTAGGTGTCCACATACTTTTGAACATGTAGTGTATCTGCTATCAGGCTAAGCAACAGATAGCATCTGGATCTAAACATAGTTTGTTACTTGGGCTCCCGTGTGGCGCAGCGGTCTAAGGCACTGCATCTCAGTGCAAGAGGCGTCGAATCCAGGTTCTATCATATCCGGCCGTGATTGGGAGTCCCATAGCCCGTCATTGTAAATAAGAATTTGTTCTTAACTGACTTGCCTAGTTAAATAAAGGTTAAATAAATACATTAAGAATAAACTTGGAGACTGCAACAAGCTATAAAACTCTGTGATAGTTTGAGTTTAATGAAGTATTGCTATTTTCTCCCAATGATAAATGCTAATGAGTGCAATTATTCCCAAAAGTTATTTTTCCGAATAATAATTTATGCATTATTATTCATAAATGTCAGATTCTGAAATATCTCGATGATTTGAAGTGATTTTTCAGTTTAATTTGGTTATGACTTTCTCTGGAAAAGGCCAATAACATTAAATGAAGTTTACTTGGCAGTGGGCGTCTAATTCAATGGGTTTGCAGACTGCACAGTATTTCTCTCAAATCTATTGCAGAGTCTGGAATGCCCATCCCTGTTTGATGTTTATTGGAAAATGAGATGGATGATCGTAGGGTGGTACTTTAGATTCTTTCACTTTGGGGCTCTTGGAATGTTCCTGAGACGGGTTGCTCTTTCAGTTCCTTTGGTGTACCAACGTTCCGTTCATACTGACGGACTGATCCTCAGTTACTGTACAGTTTCACTTTGCTTACTCAGGACAATGCATGAAACCAGGAAAATGCTGACACCTCTTGTGCTACTTACAGGCACTGGCTAAAGACCATGACAAGAGGTTAAGGGTAAGGGTATGCTTCACTTATTTCCGCCTCTTAAGCAGCAGTAGACTGTAGCCTCCACCTTTATGCATGATGCCCCTTGCATTAACAGGTGGTGTTTCTCGTCTGGAGCCCTGTAGCACCATGAGCACCACTGTCCTCTTGGTTTCCTAATGGAGGGTCATTAACCTTTAGATTACAGTTAGAATTAACACCTAGGATTAATCATGCTGACCTTTCATTTTGGTTTTATTCTACCATCCAATGGTCTAACTCTTCCAAGTATATCCTCTCTGCAGCACTTTCTACTTCTGTTATGTCTCTCCCACATTACATATCTGTTGGCACAATCATGTTTGATGGGTAAATTGCACATACTCCCGGTTATGCAGGCAAGGACTGGGGAGGTGGAGGTGAGGGAGAGGGGGTGGGATTGAAGAAGAGAGACGAGGAGGAGACAAAGGGTTATGCCTTTGTGTTCTGTTTTCTTTTTTTCACTCCCTCTCCAACAGTCCAGGCTTTGGCAGGCGGGCTAAATAAAGTTTGGAGGAAAGAAGTTGGATGAGGCAGATGGAACGAGAATACATTGTGAAACCTGAGTGTGTGTCGGTGTATGTGAGAAAGGCAACAGGTGTGCGCAGCATAGTAAATGTACTGTAAATGGTTTGTGAGCATGTGGACAGGTATGAGTATACTATATGGTGTGTGTGTGTTCCCAGGTTGTTGTATATGCAGTCTGTCTGTGGGAGGATATGATTCACCACATTCTCTTTCATGCTTTAGCTCAGATATGTCATCAGGGATGCAAACTCTTAAACTGCACAACACCAACATTAGCATCTCCTCCTTATCACCAACCTGCTGCTACTGCTGGGGTCAGCTAACTAAATGCAAGCTCACATAACAGCACTCTGCCCCTCTCAGTTCACTAAGTTTATTTTCTCAACGGCTATATTCAGATGTTATGTGGGAGTGCCATTCAGCTATCTCGATAGATTCAACTAACTGTCAGGAGATTGAGCAACACTCTTATTGATCAGTAGACAGAGCATTGTGCCAAACATGAGTCATATTTTCAAAGGGTCAGTTTTTGTTGACCTCTTGTTTGTGTGCCACAGTGGAGATATGCAGGTTAAGCTGCCCACAAATCCCTGCTTCTAGCGTTACTCTCATAGATGAATTATTTAGTTCCTGTTGATTTATCTTTACCACTGCTTTCTTTTTGTTAGCCAGAGCTCCTGCCAGGTTCATCTGTTTATTAACTATTCAGTTGAACCTTGTTGTCCTAACCATCACCCCCATTTCGCCTTTATTTGACCCTTCCGCCAGGCTTTCAACTCAGAGACAGACAACTTCAAACTGCTGTACGGGGGCCACCAGTACCACGCCAGCTGTGCCAATTTTTGGATTAACTGCGTGGAGCCCAAACCGCCGGGCCTCATTCTGCCCGACCTACTCTGAGCGCCAGACATCGTTGCCATGGCAACGGGCACCGGGTAATCAACACCGGCGAGGTGCAGCAGCCGGGTTCTCCCTGCACACCGCACAGCCTCTCACCTTGGGCTGCGAGCGCAGAGAACACAGAGCGAGAGAGACCTCACAAGTCACTGGAATTCTCTTTATTTATTAGCCTTCTATTCTCTCCTTTTCCTTCTCTCTCTGAGGTAGTCTCCATGCTCTTTGCAGTGGTGAAGAAGTGCAAATCTGCTAGTTTGTACAAATTCAAGGCTTGACACAGTAAAGCCTATTCTGTATCATAATGTATTGTAAAATTGTACTTTATTAATGGTGTCATTGTTACTTTTTTCCTTTGTCTGGTCTCATATACAGTATAATGCAATATAAGTTATAGGATGCCTTTAAGCATTGATGTTTATGTGACCTCTCTGGCAGGCTTGATTTATTTCGGCAAACAGTATTCAGATAATTAACCAATCTTGTGCTATGTTAACCCAATGGAGGTCTAGTCCCTATGTCAGCAGGAGAAAATATGAACAGTTATATGAATAGGGTTGTGGGTCTCTCAACACTTTCTGTAATGCACTCTTTCTGTTCTCAACAAGTCCATAACAAACTATTAAAACTGCAATATACTGACATTGAAGGCTGAAGGAACTTGGAGACAAACTGAGATGTAAAGCTATCTGTTGTTTCCCTTGATGTCACTTGTATCATTACACTGCTGGTACTGAATCACTTTGACGGTCGGGTCTCTAAAAGCATAGTCCATGGCTGTTAACATTTTAATTTATATTTACCATTTTAAGTATTGTGTGACATTAACTTCTTTTTAATGTCTTTGTATTGTTGCATAGGGACTGCTATTTCTAAATTAATGTTAATGTGCTGTTTGAACATTTTTGTGACACTGGGACTTGAAAGGGAGTCTTAACTCTTAAAGATTGTTGGCTGTAGGTTTTGTTTTTCTGTCTTGCTGTGCCAGTGTATATATATACTTGCACTGATAATGGGGATGTTTTTGCAGATCTAATTCTTGAATGAAGTCAACTGTGATTATGGACTACTATTGCAGCCGCACTTTGTGTGGATTACAGTATCATAATATTGTAATTACAATGACTAACTGTAATGTGAAGTGATGATATTTACATAAATAATACATTGATGCATAAATTCAATACTTTTCATGGTCATTGATCAAGTAATCAATTAATGTATTACCTGGAAGCCTATTACCATACTAATCAATTTACAGAGTATTACACAATTCTGCCGAATTGTTTTTTGTTTTTAATCTTTTGTGATATAATTGAGAAGGTTGGTTTGAATGTCAACATGAATCCTGAAGGCATTCTATTGTCCCAATAGCACCAGTCGTTTAATCTGGACCAATTATGTTCAGAGTCTATTGCAGCAATATATAAGCAGTACTTCTCCTAAAATGCCAAATGGATTGAGATTCTCACCTTTTCTATTTCACTCAGTAGCATGCTTTTTCTCAGACCAGAGAGACTTCATCTCTATCACTTTGTGACCAAATGAAATACATTATCCTCAGACAAGCCTGCCGGGCCATTGCTGGAGGACAGCGTGCTAAAACAATCAAATGAAAAAGATGCCTATAGTGGCACCATGCATGGAACCAGTCTCATTATCATTCTGTCCAGGACAGGTGTGTGTGTGTTCTCCAACATACATTTTATCTCTCACCATTCCCTAATTGAACATCCTGCTGAAAATGAATTCCTCTCTCTGTCGTGTCCTCTACTCACTGTGAGCTGCCGGATTACAGAAAATTACAAATCAATTATTGAATAATAAGACTGTGTAAATTTGAAATGCATATCCACCCGTCTCTCCCCATGTTCTGTCTTCTTCATGCCTAGTATTGTCTGCAGGGCTGTGCCTCAGAGGATCACCTCCGGAGAATGGGTCTTGAGAGATGGGAGTGCTACCCTACTGTATTGACTGCTATTCTTCAGCCGCAGGCTCTTTCATATTTTCTGCCCATTGTCAGTCACCTGATATAAATAATTGCCTTTACCCTTAATTCTCTAGTGAGGATTTTTATTACTTTGATGTCCCTAGATAATGTTTTTGTGTTTATAATCCTATTGGCCATAAAAGCTAGTGTTCACAGCCTAATCTGGGTGATATTTCAGACTAAGCTGTAGTTTTGCAGATGTTCAAAGGCTTGAGGCTTAAAGGGCTCGAGATCTGTGAAGATTTTCACTTGAGTGTCCAAGATCTTGTACTTTGAAATGAATGATTTGAAACCCCTGTTCAGTTGACCAAGTCTGCTCAAATATGGGTATTTGAAGAAAGCACTGTCATATCTCCTATAGACACTTTCAATTGCTCAGTTTAACAATGACAAGATGGAACTATTAGAATTCCTTACTATGTATTAATCATTCATTATAAATTTTTTCTTTCAAATAGATAGCAGTATTCAGCATCTATGTCGTTTCTATAAACGGATCCAGACAACCCAGTGAGGTAGGGCCATGGATTTAGAGCTCCTCGGTGTTCATTCTAAAAGGGAATGGATAGATGAGTGAAAGGCAGTCTCGAAGAGAGGCTAGAATCACAGTCAAACGCTGACTGATAAAGAATGACTTTATCCAACCCTGCTTAAATTGAATTACTTAGTCAGTCTCTCTCTCTCGATTGAACTTCAATCTTTAACTATATGACTATGGAGAAGGAGCAAGAATTCTGTGATCGGTTCCCGAAACATCCATGATTGTCGTTGTACCAAATGTTTTTGGAATGAACACAGAGTGTTTCGTAATGGACAAATATATCAAATCAAATTGTATTTCTCACAGTGCTTTGATGATACTTGGGCTATTCCTCACCCATCACATTCTGTCTCCATTTTTTTTTGAGTTTCCATTTCAAATGGACATGACCTCAGTCTATCATTCATACAATACACTCTTTCTCTCTCTCTTCCTCTTCCACCATTTTTTCCTCCACAATGACCGCTTGCCACAGCAATTGATTACTGTGCCCAGGCATTGATTCAGTGTTAATATTCATCACTAACAGCACCGTTGCCATTGGTGATGGTTACCAAGGTTACTGTAGTTTTAATTCGCTGTCAAGGTATTGTCATACAAAGTGACCCCCTGTGTGAGGATTGATTGCTGCTTTTGAAAATCATGTCCCTTTTAGGCAGTCTTCTCTTATGCCATCAATGGTGTGACAAGCGTGAATATTATTTGTCCGAATATTGTGGCTATGCTCTCGTCTGTACCTGGTTATTAAATAGAAAAGCATGATATATACCAGGAAAAAAACAGTATGAGATGCTTTAATTAAAATGAATTAAAAGACAAAATCGAACCGCACCTGTTATACAGATGTAGGATCTTAATTTGATCACTATTTTGAGAATTTACTTGCACAGCAGGAAATGCAAACTTGTAGTGAAATCAAGGTTTAAAAAGGCTTCTAGTGTTTATCATTTACACTAACATTTGAGACTTGATTTTCCCTAATGTAAAATGTATCAACCTCTACAAAAAATATCCATTAATTATAATGCACATAATTAATTCATTCACATTTCCTGTTGCTGCATGATTATTTTCCTGCTGTAACAAACTGGCTCAAATTAAGATTCTACATCTGTAGTGTTCAGGGCATCAATTTAAGTTCAAGGCTGATGGAATAGGAACGCTTTCCTTTTTTACAGAGTGGCGATGCAACATAACATAACATTACTACTATTACTGCTATGTTAGTGTCATGAGAAATATTATTTGCTTGTTCACATCATTTGCATTTAATCATATTGTAATTTAAAATGGAGGATCTTCTAAGAGACAAATTTGGTATGGGTGCAACCTTCCAAGCTCTGCGGAGCATAATAATCTGCAGGCAGGCAGGTTGTTGTGAGCTCATTTGCCAGTCACATCTCCTTCCTACAGCCTAATGACATCTCATCCAAGTTCATCACAGCAGTTTGTTCCGCATGGCCTGCACTATGGCACTGTTGCCCAGTCTACTGCCTTTGATGTTCAGGGTGACGTAGATTGCTCTGCTTACTGGTTTCCTGATTAATAGTCATATTCTGCTGCTGCTAATGAAAGATGTGTTTACTCTAGGATAGCTAACTATTCCCTGAGAATCAGAGAGACATACACACACAGAGCGTCATTCCATTGGAGAAAGCAAGCTGGTACAGAAATGTATAATTTGGGCCCATCCCTCCTGCATCTTCATCATGCCTGGCCTGTCATCTGATGGAGCCAGTGTCTGTGTGGTTAATGGTGTTTATTGTGTAGGCCATTCTGGAGATCCCTCAGTAGAATGGGCCACAAGACAGTCCCCATCACTGTCTGTCTGGTTCTCTGTGGACATGCCAAATGAAAATTAATAAAACGTTTCTGTGACATCTGAAGACTTCTCTGGGGCAAATGGTTGTGAGTAACATCAGTAGTTTGCATCCCAAATCAAATGACACCCTATTCTCTTTCTAGAGCACTACTTGCGAACAGACACCATCGGACTCTGGTCAAACAAAGTGCACTATATAGGGAAAAGGGTGCCATTTGGGATGCACCCATGGTCTTCTGTTGAAGGAGCCGGTGTACAGAGTACTTTTATATCAACCTCTCTATTAAAGACGTTTAAAGTCACAGAAACACAGAGCACACGTTGTAGGAATGTGTATTTTGAAATTAGCTATGAAATTCAATCATGTTTTACAGCAAATTCTTGTTGCTATAGAGAGCCACGTTATAATCATTCCAACCTCACTGTTGGCACGGCTGGATAGCAGGACTTTAACAGGATCTATCAAAAGTGAAAAATGCTGCAATTATTCTAAACTGATTGTCCTGTTAACCTCACTATGTCTTTATTTGCCACTGGTCTGAATAATAAACCTGACAAACAGTGTTTCTTACAAATGAACGTGAGTATCACTATGAATATTACAATGAGTATCTACATGGTCAGTTACAATTAACTGATTAGCTCTCAAACTGACGATGACTTTACCAACACCAAGGATAAATATTGACCATTATCAATCAAATAAAAAAATAAGAGTACCCAAAACACGCTTCAGCCCAGCTAAAACAAAAAAGGAATCAGGTGCTTGAGTGAGGGACTTGAAAATCTCCCCCAAATTCTTACCGAAACATTCCATATACAGAACATTAGGAACACCTGCTCTTTCCATGACATAGACTGATTTGGTGAATCCAGGTGAAAGTTATGATCCCTTAAATCCACTTCAATCAGTGTAAATGAAGGGGGGAGAGGTTAAAGAAGGACTTTTAAGCCTTGAGACTATTGAGACATTGATTGTGTATGTGTTCCATTCAGAGGTTGAATGGGCAAGACAAAAGAATGAAGTGCCTTTGAACGGGGTATGGTAGTAGGTGCCAGGCGTACCAGTTTGTGTCATGAACTGAAACGCTGCTGGGTTTCCCATGTGTCAAGAATGATCCACCACCCAAAGGACATCCAGCCAATTTGACACAACTATGGGAAGCATTGGAGTCAACATGGGCCAGCATCCCTGTGGAACGCTTTCGACACCTTGTAGAGTCCAGCCCCGACGAATTGAGGCTGTTCTGAGGGCAAAAGGCAACTCAATATTAGTTCCTAATGTTTGGTATACTCAGTGTATATATTATATTTTGTATATATGTAACGGATGTGAAATGGCTAGCTAGTTAGCGGGTACGCGCTAGTAGCATTTCAATCAGTTACGTCACTTGCTCTGAGACATTAAGTAGGGTTTCCCCTTGCTCTGCAAGGGCCGCGGCCTTTGTGGAGCGATGGGTAACGATGCTTCGTGGGCAACCGTTGTTGATGTGTGCAGAGGTTCCCTGGTTCGCGCCCGTGTCGGGGCGAGGGGACGCGGTAAAGTTATACTGTTACATTGATGCTGTTGACCCGGATCACTGGTTGCTGCGGAAAAAGGAGGAGGTTGAAAGGGGGGTGAGTGTAACGGATGTGAAATGGCTAGCTAGTTAGCGGGTACGCGCTAGTAGCATTTCAATCAGTTACGTCACTTGCTCTGAGATTTAAGTAGTGTTGCCCCTTGCTCTGCAAGGGCCGCGGCCTTTGTGGAGCGATGGGTAACGATGCTTCGTGGGCAACCGTTGTTGATGTGTGCAGAAGGTCCCTGGTTCGCGCCCGTGTCGGGGCGAGGGGACGGTTTAAAGTTATACTGTTACATATACACTAGTGCAGTCACGCTGTATCTGGATCCATTATGTTACTCTGCTTCAGTACTATTCCATATTTACAAGGCAAAGTATAAACTGACAATAATGCATATCAGTAATTTATTTCATTTTGTCATAAATTTCGAACACAAACAGTTACATTAGCTTGTTAATCATTCAATGCCTTAGGGTATGAAACTAAGGGCTCTATTCAATCCGTATCGCGGAATTTCAGAGTTACAGCGTAATACAAATTTTAAGGCAATGTTCGCAGAGACTGCATTCACGGTAAACGCTGCATAATCGGAAATTACCTTTATATTTCTATTGCACAATCTGTAACGCTTCAGTGATAGATTGAATAGAGCACTAAATTCATGTAAACGCTGCTTTCTGGTTACGCCTGTGACAAGGGCATTGTTCACTTGCTACAGTAATATTAGTATTTTATTTAAAAGCTTTGCGTGTATAGAGTATAGACTTCTTCCAAACCCCAAAAAAGAGAAAGGTTTATCAATGACAGTACACCAGTTAAGCCCAGGACTATCTGGTTGTATTCTTTCTAGAACCTCTTTTCACTTAAACATCAATATCTGGCAAAAAGAGGGAAATAGAAAGTGTTTCTCCCAAGCCCCTAACACAGTACTGTCTTCCTCTTAACAAAGGGTGGTGACATTCTAAAACAGCATAATATTGTACAATATTAGTACCAGTACAGTATATTCTGCAATATCATCCCCATAGTAAATAGGGACCTTTAAGTGTACACACTAAACCTTAGATGTCTTGATTAAAAATGTGTATACACTAACAGCTTTAAATATTCATTGGGCACCATATATTTTCTTTTCTTGATTTCAAATATCTCCCAAGAGCATAATTCAATTTGTCAAAACATTTCTGTACAGTTTTAAACTGAGAACAGGACTGCTGCTAGTTCTCACATTAAAGACAACAGCAAAACTGGCACAAAACTATCACATGACTTTACGTCGGGACTGGACTTCAGTGAGTCACACCGCTGCCTGTCAGAATTGCTGAGTCTAAAGCACCACCTACACCTTCCCAGAATGCTCCTGTTCTTTGGAGTCTGGGGAGTCAAGCTAGACTCCAAAGTCACAGTCTGGGTCTGGCCATTTCAGCTGATCTGGGGTCTGGCTTGGTCGTGGTTCTGTTACTGCTTTGGTCCTGAGGATTCTAGACTTGCTCCCTCTCAGAGACAGACAGACGGGGGTTGATGCAGTGTAGTGTAGCATCACCCACCAGTAACCAGTCTGCAGTGTAGTGACTGATTACTAAGACTCCCTCCATCCCAATTAATTAAGCTTCACATAGACAGACAGTCACACGCTTCATATCACTCTGCATCTCTGGCTGGGGGAACATGCATGAGCTGGCAGCCCTGGAGGACTGGAGGGGAGAAGGACTGGGATGCAACAGAGTCGGTCATCCGCCCTGCTCACTCTAATCTCCGTCTCCTTCCCTCCCAATTGGCGAGGCCCCAGCCCTCCTCTACAGGCCCCAGTAGGGTGCCAGATTCCTGCGCTCCCGCTCGTAGACGTCAGGTATCAGCCCGTAGGGTGTCTGTACCATTTTCACAGAGTTCCTGCCAAACAGCTTCCTCTCGTAGTCGATGAGCTGACGCCAGAATCCCCCGTTGGGCCGGATGACTGGCCGGCGGGACTTGACCCAAGCGTGGGCCTCGGCCAGAGAAACACGGTGGTACTTCATCAGGTAGGCCAGGCACAGGGAGGCTGAGCGGCTCACCCCTGCAGCACAATGCACCAGCACGGCCCCCCGCTTTCTCCCCACACTGTGGATCTTATCAGCTATGCTGTCAAAGTACAGGGAGAGGGGGGAGTGGGGCATGTCCGCCAGTGGTACCTTTACATACTCCACGTGGGGCCAGTTGAAGTTGGGCAGCTCGATAGTGGCGTTGACCACGCAGGTGATGCCCTTGGACAGCAGTAGGCTGCGGTTGGACGCCACATTGCCCCGGCTCAGGAAGAGGTTGGGGGTGATCTGGGCGATGCCCCCTAGCAGACTGCTGTTCTCTGTGAGAAGCCTTGGCACGGCCGTAGGCACCACCGAGCTGTGGTGGTGGTGGTGGTGGTGGAAAAAGCTGCCTTGACTGCGAGAACCCATTGGAGAATAGAGTAAGAGTGACAGGAGAGTGGTACAGAGAGAGCAGGAGGATGAATAACAGAAATGTCTTCAGCAGCCTGAGGTCATGTTGGAACAGCAGAATCAGACAGCAGGAGATTCACCTGAAACAACAAAGGCACACATCCCAATTTCAGACCAAATTGGGTATCCATTTATATATATAAAAAAAATGCTTTCATTCAACTGGCAAACATACAGGTAACTGTCAAAATAAAGGAAACGCCAACATAAAGTGTCTTAAGAGGGCGTTGGGCCACCATGAGCCAGAACAGCTTCAATGCACTTTGGCATAGATTCTACAAGTGTCTGGAACTCTATTGGAGGGATGCGACACCATTCATGACTTGGTGTTTTGTTGATGATGGAAAAACGCTGTCTCAGGCGCCACTCCAGAATCTCTCATAAGTGTTCAATTGGGTTGAGAACTGGTGACTGAGACGGCCATGGCATATGGTTGACATTTTTATGCTCCTCAAACCATTCAGTGACCATTTGTGCCCTGTGAATGGGGGCATTGTCATCCTATGGGGGCATATCCATGGTAATCAAAATAATGGCCTGCCCAGCATGTTTTATACATGACCCCTTAGCATGATAGGATGTTAATTTCTTAGTTAACTCAGGTACCACACGTGTGGAAGCACCTGCTTTCAATATACTTGGTATCCCTCATTTATTCAAGTGTTTCCATTATTTTGGAAGTTACCTACACAATTACATCGGATGGTGCCATTAAAGCTATTTGCAATGACTCATCAAATTTGGTATATTGATCTTTTTGGATGACCTTGTGCTGTGACCGGACAGTTCTGTGTATGGCAAATGTTGCGCCAAGTCATCCATCGCTTTTCCAGTAGTGAGAGATGGGTGTGTGGCCTGCAGTGCCAGTACCAGCCAGGGTCTTTTTACCCCCTCAGGGAAGGTATGGTGGTGGGTCAGTGATTGTAAAACGCCTCGAAGGCATTTATGGATGGGAGCCAGAGAGCCAGATGCCTCATCACAGCACAGGAGAGGCTAACAAGAACAAACTGAACAACACAGCAAACAAAAAAAATACACTGGGCTGGGGACTTATTCCTGTAACAGGTCACACAGTGGCTTCCAGTAAGTGGAACCAGAATGGTTGTCTGAAATGTGCCAACCTGCTCAATGTGACTTCCTCCCTTCACTGCACTGGAGCTCCAGAGAGAGACAACACTGTTCCCCTGCACAGTAAGAACTGTTACTGAAGCTACTGTCTTACGGTGCCAATCTGGGTAATGCGTCACTCCTGCTGTCCCTCCCCACCCCACCTAAGCACCCTCCTTGGACCCACAGCATGCTGAGTCTGTCTCCCCCTGTCTCTCCCTGTCTCTTCCTGTCCTCCTCTATCTCCCTATGTCTTCCTGTCCCTCCCTGTCTTCCCCTTTCTCTCCCTGTCTCTCTCTGTTTCTCCCTGTCTTCCTCTGTCTCCCTATGTCTTCCACTGTCTCTCCCTGTCTCTCCCTGTCTCCCTATGTCTCCCCCTCTCTATGTCTTCCTGTCTCCCCCCTGTCTCTCCCTGTCTTCCTGTCTCTCCTGATCTCCTTCTGTCTCCCTATGTCTTCCTGTCTCCTTCGGCCTCTCTGTCTCCCTCTGTCTCCCTCTGTCTCCCTCTGTCTCCCTCTGTCTCCCTCTGTCTCCCTCTGTCTCCCTCTGTCTCCCTCTGTCTCCCTATGGTGTACACAGGTGTTATTACTACCTCTGAGGGTTTAGAGCTTGAGGTAGTCACCTCATACAACTACTTGGGAGTATGGCTAGATGGTGCACTGTCCTTCTCTCAGCACATATCAAAGCTGCAGGCTAAAGTTAAATCTAGACTTGGTTCCCTCTATCGTAATCGCTCCTCTTTCACCCCAGCTGCCAAACTAACCCTGATTCAGATGACCATCCTACCCATGCTAGATTACAGACATCATTTATAGATTGGCAGGTAAGGGTGCTCTCGAGCAGCTAGATGTTCTTTACCATTCGGCCATCAGATTTACCACCAATGCTCCTTATAGGACACATCACTGCCCCCTATACTCCTTTGTAAACTGGTCATCTCTGTATACCTGTCGCAAGACCCACTGGTTGATGCTTATTTATAAAACCCTCTTCGGCCTCACTCCCCCCTATCTGAGATATCTACTGCAGCCCTCATCCTCCACATACAACACCCGTTCTGCCAGTCACACTCTGTTAAAGGTCCCCAAAGAACACACATCCCTGGGTCACTCCTCTTTTCAGTTCGCTGCAGCTAGCGACTGGAACGAGCTGCAACAAACACTCAAACTGGACAGTTTTATCTCAATCTCTTCATTCAAAGACTCAATCATGGACACTCTTACTGACAGTTGTGGCTGCTTTGTGTGATGTATTGTTGTCTCTCTACCTTCGTGCTGTTGACTGTACCCAATAATGTTGTACCATGTTTTGTGCTGCTACCATGTTGTGTTGCCATGTTGTGTTGCTACCATGCTGTGTTGTCATGTGTTGCTGCCTTGCTATGTTGTTGTTGAAGGTCTCTCTTTATGTAGAGTTGTGTTGTCTCTCTTGTTGTGATGTGTGTTTTGTCCTATATTTATATTGTATTTATTTAAAAAAAATCAATCCCAGGCCCCCGTCCCCACAGGATGCTTTTTGCCTTTTGGTAGGCCGTCATTGTAAATAAGAATTTGTTCTTAACTGACTTGCCTAGTTAAATACAGATAAAATAAAAATAGAAAATAAAGTCTCCCTATGTCTTCATGTCTCCCTCTGACTCCCTGTCTCCCTCTGACTCCCTGTCTCCCTCTGACTCCCTGTCTCCCTCTGACTCCCTGTCTCCCTCTGACTCCCTGTCTCCCTCTGACTCCCTGTCTCCCTCTGACTCCCTGTCTCCCTCTGACTCCCTGTCTCCCTCTGACTCCCTGTCTCCCTCTGACTCCCTATCTCTTCCTGTCTCCCTCTGACTCCATCCCTCTCTTCCTGTCTCCCTCTGACTCCATCCCTCTCTTCCTGTCTCCCTCTGACTCCATCCCTCTCTTCCTGTCTCCCTCTGACTCCATCCCTCTCTTCCTGTCTCCCTATGTCTTCCTGTCTCCCTCTGTCTCCCTCTGTCTTCCTGTCTCCCTATGTCTTCCTGTCTCCCTCTGTCTCCCTCTGTCTTCCTGTCTCCCTATGTCTTCCTGTCTCCCTCTGACTCCATCCCTCTCTTCCTGTCTCCCTCTGACTCCGTTGGCCTCCCTCTTCCTTCCTTTGTTTCTCTCCGCCTCTCTCTGTCTTTCTCTGACTCACCCCGTTTCTCTCTGACCCTCCATATCTCCCTATGTCTGTCTCTCTCTGCCCCTGCCTCCATCTACCATATGGACATTAGTCTTCTGGAGGCAGATACACAACACCAGCTCCTCCAGATCTCCTACATACAGATCACGTCGCTCCAGTCTCTGATGAGTAGGACCCTTCATCCATCTGCATTTAAATTGAAGTTAGTTATCTGGAGGGAGCACAGAGCTTAAGGCACTACTTCACACACTGTTGCACCCGTCGTGCGTCATTCCATCCACACCTTGCACACTAGCCGGGGGAGCTGTCTCTCTCCCTCTCTGCCACAGTCTGGTTAACAAGCCACACGGATCAAATCAAACACATTAAATAGGAATTAAATCTGCCGTCTGTGCTGAAAGCACCTGCACACCTAATGTTACCCTCCACCTCAATGTGGTTGTTCTCTGAGGCTCTCTCTGTATGACACACACATATCATAATGCCACTAACCAGGACAGATAGCGCCTGCTGTCTAACAGAGAGCTTCGTTTTAATGGTAGTAACATGAATATCCTTCTGCTTTAGTGCACAGCACAGAAATGTCATTCTGCCTGGGGACTGAGGCTGAGGATGCATTCCCATCAATGAACCTATATGGCCCAGTTTGAGCAGGTTGTTTGTCTCCCTTATCCCCCGGCCTTCCCTCCCTCCCCAGGACTAATACACATCCTGCTATCCTATTCCCCTCCGATGCTAACTGCAAAGAAATCTATCTTCTCAGCCCGGTCACCGAATCCCTTATTCCCGAGCTACCATTCACTCTGGTCTGCACCTTGACTGTTCCCACATGCAGTGGTTGCCATGGAACACTTAGGTGCAGCTGACCACAATCTTTCTCACTGTTGCCGCTGGTGATAAACCAAAAATACCTGTAGTGACAGCGATACTAGGAGCAGTTTATGACTGTGTATAGACAGATAGTGACTGATTCAAAATTACATTTAATGGGAGAAAGTGGACAGGATATGCCAGAGGCGTCATGCCCATAGGGGGCACAGAGGCACGTGTCGCCTCAGATTTGTCCTCTTCTTTTTATTTATTTAATCTTTATGAACCAAAGAAATGTTGTTTCTCTGTAATACTTCTATCCACCGAGCAATTTTATGAAGTTGGCTTTAGCTAACCCAGATAGGTTGCCAATCTCCCAACCTTTCAGGCTGTCAATCAAGTTAGAGTAGCTAGCTTGTCTAGCTATCTTGTCTGGCATGCCTGCTGGCAAGGCTGGTAGACTTTTGAAGCAATTACTGAATGTACTGAATAAGACTCACATTCCTTTCAATCTTTTACCAGATTTTAGAAGAGATGGACAGAAGCATAATAAGCACCAGCCAGGAGGATACAAACAGCTCAAGAGGTATGCTTAGATATGCAGAAAAATACATTTTTGACATAGTATGATAATGAGTATGGCTCTAGATTGCAGGAAAAAGCTGTTTCAGGTGTTTGAAAAAGCAAAATTATCCAACCCCCCCCCCCCCCTTACGTTATGTGCCCTCAGATTTTGGGGGTACATGACTCCCCTGGGACATACCACATACACCAAATGGCCTGAGATTCTGAGATTCATTTTGTGCGTCTTTTTTAAGGCTACGTTTAGTCCATAGTCAGGATAAAGGCAAAATGTTTTGCTGCAGTGACCTAAGCCCTGTTTATACCTGCGGTTAACATGCGTCCTTAAGATCTCATCACAGTCAGATCGAAATGCGTCTTTTAATCATCAACACTTGAAGATCAGGACAAAGGCTGCATGTTAGAACTAGGTATAAACAGAGCTCATGTGACCAGCGTGAGGCAGTACCTGCTGGCCAAAACAGCAGGGCAATGGAGGGAATGAAAAAACAGGAAATAAGCACAAAACTCCTGCCTGGCTCTTCCAAAGTGCTGATGTGCCATGGCACTGGCTTTGCTGACATTCTCTCCCTCCATCCACATGGCTATTTATATCTGGTTTGGCCTGGGCAGAGGGGCTGAGGAAGCAGGGAGTGGAGAAGAGGAGGGAAGGAGACTATGCAGGGGCTATCACAGAGATTGACCTACTATATGTTGGCAAAGAGATGTCTCTCTGTCAATCGAATCTGCTCTGCCGTTTAATTCTCCAGAATAAATATGTCAGCGGAAAATAAAGCTGAGAGAGGGAGCAGCTTGAGACACATTTACAGGACGCTTATAAAAGTGGTTAGCACCTTCCACAGTGTTAACACTAATATCCATCTGTCCATCTGCTTTCAGGGCCCGTTCTCACCACACCTGAGGCCTGCCATGTGGCTGGTGCTTGACTTTACTTGGCTCTCCTACATCTGCATTGCAAGCGCAAGCACACAACCCATCACTCAGTGTGCGTTTCAGGGCCTGTCAACACAGGGCCCATCACAGATTATCTGATGCACATCTCGACTCTCTCGCTCTGCATGGGGAGATTCCGCGCCGGTCTGGTTCCACCTCCGACAGCACGAATGGGGAATGTGAGCGACATTGCAGAGAAAATGGAGCCTCAAATTGGCTCTTCTCCCACACCAAATGTGGACATTCGAAACCAGATCTGAACTGGGCATGTGCAGCTAGCTTAGCAGCTCAATGACAATCACACCCGCCGGACAAGACATGTTTGAAAACACTGAAAATTCCTGAATCAACAAGTGGCTGTCTGAATGGAACAGAGAGGGATGTAAGCAGCAGTGTGCTGTTTTCCCACAATGCAATCCATATTAATTCACCCTCTTTGACAGTGTTCCCACACAGTTACTCTTTATTCTATCTTTATTCTATCGCTAAATGGGAGCTGTGAGAAACACCTACCCAGAGCCTTCTATGTACAATAAAGTTCTCTGCACCTATACGTTTAGCTGATTCTGATATTTTTTTAAAGATGATATATTGTTACTTACACCAGATAGATGCATAGAAATGTGTTGTTTTACCGGGTCAGCCATAGATTAGTGAACCTCTTCAGCCTAACTTGAAGTGCTAGATGAGAATCTGGTCTGGTTGGTTATGTATGTTTTCCAGTATATCAGAGATGACACCTCACACTTGAGGTCAGGGTTAGGCTGTCCTGGCACCTGTCTGAGCAGAGTACCACCTCCCTGTGACACCAGGGACCAGGGTTAGGCTGTCCTGGCACCTGTCTGAGCAGAGTACCACCTCCCTGTGACACCAGGGACCAGGGTCTAGGCTGTCCTGGCACCTGTCTGAAAAGAGTACCACCTCCCTGTGACACCAGGGACCAGGGTCTAGGCTGTCCTGGCACCTGTCTGAAAAGAGTACCACCTCCCTGTGACACCAGGGACCAGGGTCTAGGCTGTCCTGGCACCTGTCTGAAAAGAGTACCACCTCCCTGTGACACCAGGGACCAGGGTTAGGCTGTCCTGGCACCTGTCTGAGCAGAGTACCACCTCCCTGTGACACCAGGGACCAGGGTTAGGCTGTCCTGGCACCTGTCTGAAAAGAGTACCACCTCCCTGTGACACCAGGGACCAGGGTTAGGCTGTCCTGGCACCTGTCTGAGCAGAGTACCACCTCCCTGTGACACCAGGGACCAGGGTTAGGCTGTCCTGGCACCTGTCTGAGCAGAGTACCACCTCCCTGTGACACCAGGGACCAGGGTCTAGGCTGTCCTGGCACCTGTCTGAGCAGAGTACCACCTCCCTGTGACACCAGGGACCAGGGTTAGGCTGTCCTGGCACCTGTCTGAGCAGAGTACCACCTCCCTGTGACACCAGGGACCAGGGTTAGGCTGTCCTGGCACCTGTCTGAGCAGAGTACCACCTCCCTGTGACACCAGCGACTGGGTGCTGCTCATTCACACCACCAATTTGTCGCCTGTCTGTGGAAGTTGCCGTGTAACTGGCTACACAGGGAGTCCAGCCCTGGGGGTTTAAAGTCCCTCTCTCTCCCAGGTAGAGATGTTGATCCCAGCCACCTGCAGCACCAGCTCATTTAATGACAGGACATTATGGAGGAGTGACCATAAGATAAGGCTATGTTTAAATGTTGTTGTTTTTTTGCCTAAGCTGTTTGATTTGTTCAATGTATATCATTTGATCCCTCTCTCTCTAGTCGATACAGGCACAAAGAATGAACACATCCGTTGGTTGTTGTGGCAGAATACACAGTATAAATTATATGATAGGTATCACTGTATTTATAATGCATTTACTAACATGGAGAGCCTTTGTTGCTGCCCTATGGCCAGCTGGCACAATGGGGGTGAGTGAGTGAGTGAGTGAGTGAGTGAGTGAGTGAGTGAGTGAGTGAGTGAGTGAGTGAGTGAGTGAGTGAGGGGGTGAGTGAGTGATTGAGTTTTGTACAATCTCCTACTATTTTTATGTCACAGGTATAGTATTACCTGTGATGATCAGACTATGGCATTGTACAGTATTAAAAAAGAGGTTGGAGATACACGGAAAAGATGATACTTTATTTCATATGGAAGGTTGTTTAATTGAGTAGTCATCTCCTTTTCATCCCTGCTACTTTCATAGAGAGTGGAAACCTCAACCTGTTACAGTGTGTGTGTGTGTGTGTGTGTGTGTGTGTGTGTGTGTGTGTGTGTGTGTGTGTGTGTGTGTGTGTGTTACACTCGTGTGTGTGCGCAAAGTGAATAGGTGTGCGTGTATGCCATGTGTTGAACAGTATTCCAGTAGACAACAAGAATACAAGGACTTGTGAATTCTGTAATGTCTTGTAAAACACACAGTAGTCTATTTGATTGTAGGGCAAACACATTATTCCCCTTTTAGTCACACACCAAATGAGCAGGGTATGATAAAATAACTACAAATTATGCAAATGAATTGCGAATATATATAGAGCGATATAGGCTTGATAACGTGTTTTGGTCTCTTGACTAATAGGCTACTGTCAGGCTTTGATAAGCAGTATATCCTACCTTCTCTGCTTCCTATAAGATATTGTAGAAAAATCATTCAGAAAGACATGCATAGGCTATGCTTTGTATAATATGTGAGTTTTACATAAAATATTATCTTCACAAGAATAAAACAAAATCTAGATATTTGATCTGTAGGCTAGCATAGAGTATAAAACCAACTTACCAAACCACTTTACTTTGCCTGAGGCGGTGATTTTCCAAGCGCGTTGCTAACACACCACTCCAGGCATGCGGTTGCAGATGATTAAAACTCTGAACATTAGGTAAAGCAGAGAATTCACACAGTCGTAGCCTTGTGGGAAATAAAATAGAATATTAATGAATAATTATGTAACAATATCACTAAAATGTCAAAGTGAGCAAAGAGAGAACTCCATGCGAATGAAATTTTTTCCGCCAGCTCTCCAACGGTGTCGCGCAGCAACGGTGTCGCGCAGGAAAACATTCGATACTGAAGCAAAAACCTAGGTGGTAGATTGAAGCGCCTCCCCTCTAAACAACGCAGTAGAAGAAGCTGTCAGACAGCTAGAAAGAGAGGTTTACACTCCCAAACTGATCTCGGACTCGGAGGCATGATTGTGAATTAGGCTACAGTAAGGAAACGTTGAGTTTGGACCACTGAAATACATGCTTTGGTTGTGGGCATAATGCTGAAATGTTATTCTTGTCTATTGCAAAAACATCAATTTTTCCATCAGAAATGTCTTCATTGAGATGGGGCAAATGACCTCACTCAGTCTGATCAGCTTTAGGAAAAACAAAATGGCTGGCTAGTTCCAGATGATTGCCTTTGATGCAGGCAGAGATAATCTAGTGCAGTGTAACCTGCAATGGATAGGGTACAATAGGTTGGTAGTACCATACATTATTTTTCATGAAATGGTGGTGAAATCTGACTTGCTACTAGGTAGTCTACAGAACTTCCCCTACATTGCATCACATAGCTGGTCACATGCGACATCTCTCCAAAAGGAAGTTCTCTTTGAAAACATAGACAGGAACAACTGCATCTTTTAAAAAATGTCACAGCCACAGGTCAAAGTAGGGCCATGCGTTAAGAGCAACCGAAAGCAATAAAATGTTCTGCCATACTCTTTCATGCCTGTGGCTGCCATATTTGACCAATGTCTACTAATATAACTGCAAGGAAGCATACTTGAACTTGAAACTTTCCAAACCAAGACACAATGCCACAATGCCAGTGTTTGTTGTTTGTCAGAACAGCCAGTGGCCCTCATGGTCGGAGTTTGAAGGAGTCAAAGAAAACAAAGAGAGAAAAGGTCAGAGGAAAACCTGATACCTTTAGCAGGAATCAGATCTGTGATGTCTATGTTATATCCCAAATGGCACTCTATTCCCTATATAGTGCACTACTTTTGATCAGAGTCTTGTGGGCCCTGGTCAAAAGTAGTGCACTACATTAGGAAACGAGTGCCATTTGGAATGCACACAACCATAGACATCCCAGTTCTGTTGAACAGTTACCAAGCCCTTGTGAAGGTCTGGCTGGTCTCATTAGGGGATTGAAGGAAAGGCTCAGAGATAGAACACAGGATGGAGAACTCCATGCACTACAGTGTACCACTTGACCTTTTTCTACCTTTGGGCATCCTTTCATTCTTACCATTACATTTGAATTATGTGATTCAGGAAATGTAACAACAAACACACAATAACTGCAAGCAATGAGGTACATTTATTTCACAAAGACTGGACTCCATAGGCCTGTTACTATAGGCCCTATCCTTTGAGTAATCTGTTTGATTTCCTTGTAGAGCGGAGCAGACGGAGGCAGCCCAAGCTGTGAGCTGTGCTGAGGCAGTCTGCTGGCTGGGTGAGATGACCATACATGACCCATGGCACAGCTCAGAGACCAGGCAGAAAAGCTGCCCCTGTAGGGCTATCCATAAAACCATTGCGATATACACTGTCTTCACTACATCCATACACCGCCTATATCAGGGCTGCTGCATGCCAAAGTATGCGTCCCATGTGGTACCGTAATTCCTATAAAAGTGCACTACTTTTGACCAGAGCCTTATTGGTGAAGTAGTGCACTATGTATGGAATAGGGTGCCATTTGGGATGCAGACAAAGTTAATGTTATTTAAAGAGATCCTGAGAGGGGTTTTATCCTAGCCATAAACCCAAGCATGGTCCCTGCTCTGAGTCACTCCTAATTACCTTCAATGCTGATAATCACCAAAGTCAATCAACTGTGAAACAAACAGTGGTCTACCTGACTGTAGCAACAACACAACACAACACTGGTAATTTAGAGCTGGCTGCCTGGCTAGATTGGATGGGCAGGATGGCAAAGAAACAAGGGGGAGGGATGAGGGGGTAGGGAAAAGCTTTGTGCGTCCCATATGGTGCCCTATTCCCTATGGCCCCTGGTCAAAAGTATTGCACTATATAAGGAATAGGGTGCAATTTGGGACACACAGGGAGCGGAAAGGTAGTCATACATTGTTCCTCTTTCTATATTGTCATGTCATATTTCATTGAACAGGACATGACGAGGTGCAGGAGACTGATATTAACTCATGCTACATGTCAGTGCGTATCAAAGAATCACAAGAGAAATGCATTGGGAAAGGAGAAAATTGGGATAGCAGAGCAAATAGTAATGTCTGCCAATAGAATGAAGGAGATACAAGCCAGCAGTAAGATTTAATAAGGAGTGTTTGGACAGAGGGGGAGGACAACACTGAAAAAAGATAGAGGGAGAGTGACAGGTGATGCGTCCCTAATGGAACCCTATTCCTTATTTAGTGCACTATATCAGGCACAGAGGAAAGCATGTATGAGTGCTGGAGGCTGCAGAGAGGGGAAGAGAGACTCGATTGAGACAGAAATGTCAGATGTGTCACAAGCATTGCGGTGAGATGGTGAGGTGGTTTAATATGGTTCCAGAGCCTTCTGCAATGGAGGCTAAGAATGTACACTCACTGTCACCCCAAAACAACAAGCACCTGCAAACTAATTTCAATGGAGCTGTCTGGTCCAAATGGGTGAGCGGTACCACTGCCCGCTACTCAGAGAGGTGCTCAGATGAGTCGTAGGGTTCAGGTTGCACCAGGGCCACAATGACTTGACTACGGCTGCCTACTGTATATAACAGAGTTTGTTTGTAGCAGACTTGTGGAAGCAAAGCTGTTAAGCATGCACAGTGACGTCTGTCACACCTGCTGGAGTGTCAAACATTTCACACACAGGCATCTTTTCACATAACATTGTAGTATGTAATCACATAAATAATGAAGACTGGTGAGGTATAACTACCAGATAACAATGCAGTTTGTTTCTCTATGGCTTATCAATGGCTCCTATAGAGAACCTTGAATCCCACTAATAAATTAAGAACATTAAAACATGGCACGATAGCCAGGTTAAATTTAATCATTTAGGAAGAATTTTGGACGTGATAGCTAACCCATTTTAGTGTCCCATTGAGAGAGAGCGCTACAGAAGAAATAGAAGTGTTATTCCAGAAGCATTGGCAGGAGCTGAGAGAGATCTGCTCCTTAAGAGACGTTAGTACACTCTTAGAAAAAAGCGTTATTTGGCTGTCCCCATAGGAGCACCTGTTTTGTTTACAGGTAGAACCCTTTTGGGTTCCATGTAGAAACATCTGTTGAAATGGTTCTACTTGGAACCCAAAAAGGTTCTACCTAGAACCAAAAAGGGTTCTTCAAAGGGTTCTCCTATGGGGACAGCCAAGGAACCCTTTTAGGTTCTACATAGCACCTTTCTTTTCTAAGAGTGTACTGCTCTCTCCCAGAACCCTCCACACCAGGAGGCCACTTCAGCTGAGTGGCTTTCCCAGAAAGAGAGACTTCCAGATGGGTTAGAGTGAGATGAGACTGGCTTTGGGTATGGGGGGGAGCTTCAATGGTTTAGGTGGGCATGTCTCTAGACAGCATGGCATCTTTCCACAGAATTTAACGTCGGTACAGTACAGTCTCTATAGTGGAATTAAAGGCCTGTGTAAAGACGGTTTAGTAGGACAAAGTTCAGACAGCACCCGATACTCTGATAATACTATATCTGAGAAAATACAGTCTGATCCACCCTGATCCTCTGCTCTGTCACATAGCCTTGCTGCAACACTATCTCAAGGGAAGAGAAACTTGCGGATTGTTCTGTCATTTATTTTGGGACTGCCATTAACGCATTCTCTTCCTTGGCAGGGAGGTGGTAAGACGAGGCGTGTGGAAAGTGTTTTGTGGTCAGTGATGGAGAGTAGATGTGCTGGACTTGGCTGGCAGGCTAAATTAAGCCCTGGCTGCTGCCATTGATCCCGCAGGCGCCTCCCTCCCTGCATCGCTCCAGCTGTAACCGCAGTAAATAGACCTGGGATCGTAAGTGTTTGCATTGGCAACAGAGCAGGAGAGTCTGGGCTCAGCATGGTGTCTCCCTGTCACTGTGACCAGGACTACTCCCACATCAAACAAGACATTTAGCTGCTGCTAGCTACTGCAAAGAAAACCATGCAGAACCTGAGATGCCAGAGCATCAAAGAGCTCTAAAGGAGGGAGGTTGCAAGCTTCGTTGTTGCTCTTTGTCCTAATAGGATAAGGATTTGACTGATTGATAATTAATATGCTTGGGAGTAAATGTCTTCAATAAGCGTGCCACATTGAGTGTAAAAACATTGTGTTATGTGTTTAATGGAATGCAGCTGCTTGCTCTTCGGCTTTGGTTACAGAGACTCAGTCAGTGAGGAGAAACACGTACAGGGATGTGGGGAGAAGGGGGGGGGGGGGTGGAAGTGGGTGGGCAGTGCTACAGCAGACTCCAATTCTGAGTTCTGCTCTGGTTAGTCACGACTCTTTTGCCCAGCAGATGAGCGTGAGCAACAGGGCAAGAGAGAGAGTGTGTTTGTGGCTGTGCATATACGAGTGTGTGGCTGTCGACACAGCTCCCCTCATTGCTCCTCCTTCCCCGAGCCAATCCTCTTTTTAGACTTCAACTCTAGAATGCCTGAGACCTGGTTGCCAAGGGAACCCAGCATTTTGACAATGGCAGACATGTTCACCTCTGTGTTAATCACTGCCTAGTAATAATGGCGGAAAGGGTCCAGGCAGAAGGGAGCAGGGAGGTTTTCCTTTCAGCAGGAACAGAAGCAGGGTTACAGTGCATTCGGAAACTATTCAGACCCCTTGACTTATTACACATTTTATTACATTACAGCCTTATTCTAAAATGTATTTTTTCCCTCATCAATCTACACACAATACCCTATAATGACAAAGCAAAAACATCACATTTACATAAGTATACAGACCCTTTACTCAGTACTTTGTTGAAGCAACTTTAGCAGCGATTACAGCCTCAAGTCTTCTTGGATATGATGCTATAAGCTTGGCACACCTGTATTCGGGGAGTTTCTCCCATTATTCTCTGCAGATCCTCTCAAACTCTGTCAGGTTGGATGGGAAGCGTCCTGCACATCTATTTTCAGGTCTCTCCAGAGATGTTCGATCAGGTTCAAGTCCAGGCTCTGGCTGGGCCACTTGTCCTGTTGTCCTGTTGGAAGGTGAACCTTCGCCCCAGTCTGAGGTTCTGAGTGCTCTGGAGCAGGTTTTCATCAAGGATCTCTCTGTACTTTGCTCTATTCATCTTTCCCTCGATCCTGACTAGTCTCCCAGTTCCTGCCGCTGAAAAACATCCCCACAGCATGCTGCCACCACCATGCTTCATCGTAGGGATGGTGCCAGGTTTCCTCCAGATGTGACGCTTGGCATTCATACCAAAGAGTTCAATATTGTTTTCATCAGACCAAAGAATGTTGTTTCTCATGGTCTGAGAGTCCTTTAGGTGCCTTTTGGCAAACCCCAAGCGGGCTGTCATGTGCCTTTTACTGAGGAGTGGCTTCCGTCTGTCCACTCTACCATAAAGGCCTGGATTGGTGGAGTGCTGCGTAGATGGTTGTCCTGGAAGGTTATTCTATCTCCACAGGAACTGGAGCTCAGTCAGAGTGACAATTGGCCTCTTGGTCATCTCACTGACCAAGGCCCTTCTCCCCAGATTGCTCAGTTTGGCCGGGCGGCCAGCTCTAGGAAGAATCTTGGTGGTTCCAAACTTCTTCCATTTAAGAATGATGGAGGACACTGTGTTCTTGGGGACCTTCATTGCTGCAGACATTTTTTGGTACCCTTCCCCAGGTCTGTGCCTCGACACAATCCTGTCTCGGAGCACTGAGGACAATTCCTTCGACCTCATGGCTTGGTTTATGCTCTGACATGCACTGTCAACTGTGGGACCTTACATAGACAGGTGTGTGCCTTTCCAATTCATGTCAAATCAACTGAATTTACCACAGGTGGACTCCAGTCATGTTGTAGAAACATCTCAAGGATGATCAATGGAAACAGGATGCACCTGACCTCAATTTCGAGTCTCATTGCTAAGTGTCTGAATACTTATGTAAATAAGGTATTTCTCTTTTTTATTTTCAATACATTTTCAAAAATTCTAAAAATCTGTTTTCACTTCGTCATTATGGGGTATTGTGTATAGATTGATGAGCATTTTTTTTTTTTTTAAAGGGAAGGGGTCTGAATACTTCCCGAATGCACTGAATGTCCCAAATGGCACTCTATTCACTAAATAGTAGGATACTATATAGGATTTAGGACCCTATTGGTCCTGATTAAAAATAGTATACTATATATGGAATGGTGTGTCATTTGGCACACAGCCTAGGACTCCACTGACCAGAAAAAAAGCCAAGAGTGCTTGTTTATTCAACCAACTGGAAGGAAATATCTTTCTTCCCTTTTCACCGAATAACACTGCAGTTCAAAGCAAAGTTGAAAATCGATACTGACGAAGACGAGGGATGCTTTAAAACCAAGATGCCCATTTCTTTAGGAGAGCTGTGTTTTTATCCAAGGTCTCTTCAGAGTTTACACAATACTTAGGGCTTTGTAAAATGCTTCCTCACTTCAACACTGAGAACTGCACAGAACGAGATCATGTGAGGTGAGACCTGACAGGCACTGAACAATGCCTCTGCAAAATATCAGCAAATAAACATTACTTCCTGTGCATGATCCCTGAAGAGTCAATTTATCTTCCTGTTCTTCCTGTTAAGGCAAGGGCTGATTTCAAGGTTTTACTGCTAACCTACCAAGCGTTACATGGGCTTGCTCCTACCTATCTTTCCGAGTTGGTCCTGCCGTACATACCTACACGTACGCTACGGTCACAAGACGCAGGCCTCCTAATTGTCCCTAGAATTTCTACGCAAACAGCTGGAGGCAGGGCTTTCTCCTATAGATCTCCATTTTTATGGAATGGTCTGCCTACCCATGTGAGAGACGCAGACTCGGTCTCAACCTTTAAGTCTTTACTGAAGACTTATCTCTTCAGTAGGTCATATGATTGAGTGTAGTCTGGCCCAGGAGTGTGAAGGTGAACGGAAAGGCTCTGGAGCAACGAACCGCCCTTGCTGTCTCTGCCTGGCCGGTTCCCCTCTCTCCACTGGGATTCTCTGCCTCTAACCCTATTACAGGGGCTGAGTCACTGGCTTACTGGTGCTCTTTCATGCCGTCCCTAGGAGGCGTGCGTCACTTGAGTGGGTTGAGTCATTGACGTGATCTTCCTGTCTGGGTTGGCGCCCCCCCTTGGGTTGTGCCGTAGCGGAGATCTTTGTGGGCTATACTCGGCCTTGTCTCAGGATGGTAAGTTGGTGGTTGAAGATATCCCTCTAGTGGTGTGGGGGCTGTGCTTTGGCAAAGTGGGTGGGGTTATATCCTTCCTGTTTGGCCCTGTCCGGGGGTATCATCGGATTGGGCCACAGTGTCTCCTGACCCCTCCTGTCTCAGCCTCCATTATTTATGCTGCAGTAGTTTGTGTCGGGGGGCTAGGGTCAGTTTGTTATATCTGGAGTACTTCTCCTATCTTATCCTGTGTCCTGTGTGAATTTAAATATGCTCTCTCTAATTCTCTCTCGCTTTCTCTTTCTTTCTTTCTCTCTCTCGGAGGACCTGAGCCCTAGTACCATGCCTCAGGACAATCTGCCATGATGACTCCTTGCTGTCCCCAGTCCACCTGGCCGTGCTGCTGCTCCAGTTTCAACTGTTCTGCCTGCGGCTATGGAACCCTGACCTGTTCACCGGACGTGCTACCTGTCCCAGACCTGCTGTTTTCAACTCTCTAGAGACCGCAGGAGCGGTAGAGATACTCTTAATGATCGGCTTTGAAAAGCCAACTGACATTTACTCCTGAGGTGCTGACTTGCTGCACCCTCGACAACTACTGTGATTATTATTATTTGACCATGCTGGTCATTTATGAACATTTGAACATCTTGGCCATGTTCTGTTATAATCTCCACCCGGCACAGCCAGAAGAGGACTGGCCACCCCTCATAGCCTAGTTCCTCTCTAGGTTTCTTCCTAGGTTTTGGCCTTTCTAGGGAATTTTTCCTAGCCACCGTGCTTCTACACCTGCATTGCTTGCTGTTTGGGGTTTTAGGCTGAGTTTCTGTACAGCACTTAGAGATATCAGCTGATGTACGAAGGGCTATATAAATACATTTGATTTGATCTTATCTTACAGTGTCTTGTGCTTACTGTGTATGTGTACACAACAGAGCTGTGAGTGCTATTCATCTAAATACTTGTCAGATGTATTGCAAGCTGTTATATATTTTCTTGATGACTGAACATAGGCAGACAGAATTTAACTGATTAATCTAGTAGTTGAGAATACTAGAACAAGGGCACTGATGCCATCCAATCCAATCCATCTCATACACTACATGATCAAAAGTATGTGGACACCTGATTGTCGAACATCTCATTCCAAAGCAATGGGCATTAATATGGAGTTGGTCCACCCTTTGCTGATATAACAGCCAACACCATCTGAGAAGGCTTTCCACTAGATGTTAGAACATTGCTACCGGGACTTGCTTCCATTCAGCCATTGGAGCATTATTGAGCTTGGGATGTTGGGCGATTAGGCCTGGCTCGCAGTTGGCGTTCCAATTAATCCCAACGGTGTTCGATGGGGTTGAAGTCAGGGCTCTGTGCAGGCCAGTGAAGTTCTTCCACACCGATCTTGACAAATCATGTATGGACCTCGCTTTGTGCATGGGGGAATTGACATGCTGAAAGAGGAAAGGGCCTTCCCCAAACTGTTGCCACAAAGTTGTTCATGGTGATCTTAGGCTTGTGCTCGGCCATGGAAATCCATTTCATGAAACTCCTGATGAACAGTTCTTGTGCTGACGTTGCTTCCAGAGGCAGTTTGGAACTCGGTAGTGAGTGCTGCAACCGAGGTCATACAATTCTTACGCGCTATGCGCTTCAGCACTCAATGGTACTGTTCTGTGAGCTTGTGTGGTCTACCACTTCGCAGCTGAGCCGTTGTTCCTCCTAGACGTATCCACTTCACAATAACAGCACTCACAGTTGACCGGGCAGCTTCAGCTGGGCCGAAATGTGACGAACTGACTTGTTGGAAAGTTGGAATCCTATGACGGTGGCACGTTGAAAATCACTGAGCTCTTCAGTAAGGCCATTCTACAGCTAATGTTTGTCTATGGAGATTGCATGGCTGTGTGCTCGATTTTATATACCTGTCAGCAACGGGTGTGGTTGAAATAGCCAAATCCCCAAATTTGAAGGGGTGTCCACATGCTATTGTATATATTAACAGCTGCAAAAATGAAAAACAACAGTACTGTGCTGGGGAAAACACGTTCCACTTGCATTCTGTGCTTAATGCAAAATGCAGAAAGTGGAGCTATCACAAGCACTTTATCTTCAACGGATGTACAGAGTAGAGTTTCCCCCAAAGGAAGTCAGTACCACTTCACCTTTGTAGGGAGGGATGGACGGGGGAAGGGAGGGATGGTGAGTGCATATGAACAGACAGTGTGTGGTTGAAGAGAGAAATGGCAGATCTCCACACACAGAGCACTGACACTAACATCTGCTCCATCTGTCTGCTGCCCCTGCCAGCTTGGTTTTACACTGTAGCTAAACCCAGCCAGCTTGGTTTTATACTGTAGCTAAACCCTACCAGCTTGGTTTTACACTGTAGCTAAACCCAGCCAGCTTGGTTTTACACTGTAGCTAAACCCAGCCAGCTTGGTTTTACACTGTAGCTAAACCCTGTCAGCTTGGTTTTATACTGTAGCTAAACCCTGCCAGCTTGGTTTTACACTGTAGCTAAACCCTGTCAGCTTGGCTTTATACTGTAGCTAAACCCTGCCAGCTTGGTTTTACACTGTAGCTAAACCCAGCCAGCTTGGTTTTACACTGTAGCTAAACCCAGCCAGCTTGGTTTTACACTGTAGCTAAACCCTGTCAGCTTGGTTTTATACTGTAGCTAAACCCTGTCAGCTTGGTTTTATACTGTAGCTAAACCCTGCCAGCTTGGTTTTACACTGTAGCTAAACCCAGCCAGCTTGGTTTTACACTGTAGCTAAACCCTGTCAGCTTGGTTTTACACTGTAGCTGAGGCCAGCCAGCTTGGTTTTATACTGTAGCTAAACCCTGTCAGCTTGGTTTTACACTGTAGCTAAACCCAGCCAGCTTGGTTTTACACTGTAGCTAAACCCTGTCAGCTTGTTTTTATACTGTAGCTAAACCCTGCCAGCTTGGTTTTACACTGTAGCTAAACCCAGCCAGCTTGGTTTTACACTGTAGCTAAACTCAGCCAGCTTGGTTTTACACTGTAGCTGAGCCCAGACTTTTTGGTTTTATACTGTAGCTAAACCCAGCCAGCTTGGTTTTATACTGTAGCTAAACCCTGCCAGCTTGGTTTTACACTGTAGCTGAGCCCAGACTTTTTGGTTTTATACTGTAGCTAAACCCAGCCAGCTTGGTTTTATACTGTAGCTAAACCCAGCCAGCTTGGTTTCATACTGTAAATAAACCCTGCCAGCTTGGTTTTACACTGTAGCTAAACCCAGCCAGCTTGGTTTTACACTGTAGCTAAACCCAGCCAGCTTGGTTTTACACTGTAGCTAAACCCAGCCAGCTTGGTTTTACACTGTAGCTAAACCCAGCCAGCTTGGTTTTACACTGTAGCTAAACCCAGCCAGCTTGGTTTTACACTGTAGCTAAACCCTGTCAGCTTGGTTTTACACTGTAGCTAAACCCTGCCAGCTTGGTTTTACACTGTAGCTAAACCCAGCCAGCTTGGTTTTACACTGTAGCTAAACCCAGCCAGCTTAGTTTTAAACTGTAGCTAAACCCAGCCTGCTTGGTTTTATACTGTAGCTGGGCCCAGCCTGCTTGGTTTTACACTGTAGCTGGGCCCAGCCTGCTTGGTTTTACACTGTAGCTGGGCCCAGCCTGCTTGGTTTTACACTGTAGCTGGGCCCAGCCTGCTTGGTTTTACACTGTAGCTGGGCCCAGTCTGCTTGGTTTTACACTGTAGCTGGGCCCAGTCTGCTTGGTTTTACACTCCCGCCAAGACGAGCAGCAGCTCGTTGTCAACAGCTTTTGTTGTAATTTGAACAACCAAACTTACTGATGAGTTTTTTATTTATTATTTCCATGTCACGCTTATTCCAAAAAACATCCAGCCGTTGTATACCGCAGGGTTTCCCAAACTTGGTCCTGGGGCCTCCCCTGTGGGCACATTTCGTTCCCACCCCCCCAGCACTACACAGCGTATTCAAATAATTAAAGCTTGATGATGAGTTGGTTATTTGAATCAGTTGTGTAGTGCACACGGTGGGCCACAGGATCGAGTTTGGGAAACCCTGGTATACCGCACTCATCTAACTCAACTGCTGCAATAAATCCAGAGAACTCCAGACAACCCAACAAATGAACTTGTTTACCTGGCCATGAGACCCTGGTTTCAAAATGAATGTCCCAGAGCTTCTTACTGCCTGATAAATGTTTTCTCTCACCCACAGAACCTCATCCCGATTTCCTCCCATGACACCTGACAGCCGACTGTCTACGCCCCAAACGACACCCTATTCACTTTATAGTGCACTACTTGTGACTAGGCCTGGCCTATGGGCTCTGGTCAAAAGTAGTGCACTTTATGGGGGCCTCCCGGGTGGCGCAGTGGTCTAGGGCACTGCATCGCAGTGCTAACTGCGCCACCAAAGTCTCTGGGTTCGCCCCCAGGCTCTGTCGCAGCCGGCCGCGACCGGGAGGTCCGTGGGGCGACGCACAATTGGGCTAGCGTCGTCCGGGATAGGGAGGGTTTGGCCGGTAGGGATTTCCTTGTCTCATCGCGCTCCAGCGACTCCTGTGGCGGCGGGCTGGGCGCAGTGCGCGCTAGCCAAGGGGGCCAGGTACATGGTGTTTCCTCCGACACATTGGTGTGGCTGGCTTCCGGGTTGGAGGCGCGCTGTGTTAAAGAAGCAGTGCGGCTTGGTTGGGTTGTGCCTCGGAGGACGCATGGCTTTCGACCTTCGTCTCTCCCGAGCCCGTACGGGAGTTGTAGCGATGAGACAAGATAGTAATTACTAGCAATTGGATACCACGAAAATTGGGGAGAAAAGGGGATAAATAAAAAAAATAAAAAAAAAAGTTGTGCACTTTATAGAGAATAATGTACCATTTGGGATACAGTCTCGCTTTCCTGTTTCACACTCCTAGATCTTTTCACCAGGAGGTAGGCGGGTGGCAGAGTGTGTATGTCCCAAATGACACCCTGTTCCCTATATAGTGCACTATTTTTAACCTGGGCCCACTTGGAAGGCAGATAAGGGCTCACGTGGTCCCGCAGTCACATTGATCGAGAGCCCAGTCATTGTACCTGCGAGGCAGCGCTTACACCAACATGCCCTGCAGCGGAAAGAAAGTTAATTAAATGCTGACACCTTTTTTTAAACTCTCACATACACCTACAACCTCACAAGAGAAATAACATTAGGCTGCAAAACAGACTTTGTGGCTTCTTCATCCCTGTAAGCGGAGCACATTTCCAGGCCCAAGGCCTCCATTTCAGGAAGCAGCCTCCTCCTTATCATCAAAGGGGGGGGGGGATCTGGGGCAGTAATCAGATTGTAAGCGCTGCTCTGACGTGACGCCACTGATCTGATAATGCCATCAGAGTAGAGAGGAGGGAGAGGCCACTGGGCTGGCTGACTGGATCTAGGTGGTTAGCATTAGTCACATAGCGCTCCCTCGTCACACCAAAACGTATATTCATTTAACATCTCAAAGTAAGAGCGCTGATACGAGGAACAGTTTCGCATTTTACATCTTAAAGAATAAGATTACATGGATGGGGGAGGGGGTCTGAAACGCTTTATGTATACGACCCCCAGACCCACTCCTGGCAGAGAAGGAATCAAATCAGAGATGGAGCCCATTGTCAAACTGGGAGTCTGGGAGAGGTGTCACTAACAGGACCTGCTTACATAAAGCAACTCAGCACTGATGCTATGATGGAAAGTTGGTTATCATGTAATAGCATTAATAAACAGGTAACTATTATTACACAATAATAAGTAAAATACTACACCATATACTGTAATACTTCTTACATAAAACATTTTATTAGAGGAGAAATAAATACACTGTCATCTTCTTATCTGCTGCTGTGTCACTGACAATAAAGTACTGTACAAATAGGAAGGTATGTCAGTTTGGTTAGAAGTTAGAACATATACAAGGCAAGACTGATGCAAAATGTAGGACCTGAAGTTGATGACAAATGTAGAGACACGATAGGAAAACAAACATTCAAACAAAGGAGGGCCATTAAAACTTAGTTCTCACAGCACGTGACAACATCATTTCACCAAAACAACATGAGTATAAAATGTATCAGTTAGTGTCCAGTCCAGCCATGATCCCTGCTGGAACAGTCCTGACTCTGGATGGGTCCCAAATTGCACCCGGCTCTGGTCAAAAGTAGTGCACTATATAGGGAAAATGGTCCCATTTAGGACACACCCTGTCTCTCAGGCTGGCCTAGGCCTTGTTGATGTAGCCCTCCTTGATCAGGAAGTCGTAGATCTTGCGTGTCTTGTTGACGTCGATCTTGATGAGTGCCCGGGCCTGTGCCAGCCGTAGACCACCCTGCCGCCTGCACTCGTTCAGTAGAGCCTGCTTGTACTCCAGGTAGGCACCTGGCACCAGACGCACCACCTGGCACAACTGCAGACAGCCACAGGACAGAGACACCATGTTACATCAACACAATACCAGCCACCATGACCCCAACTCGCTGTTTATGACTGCGTCCCAAATTCCACTGTATTCCCCAACCCTGTTCCTGGAGAGCTAATATAATGTTGATTTTTGCGCCAACCCTAATCTAGCTGGCCAATAAGGTGAATCAGGTTAGTCACAACTCAGGTTAGAGTGTACTACTAAAAGTAGTGCACTATGTAGGGAATTCATGTACTTACCTGGTGGGGCTGAGAGCCTTACATCCATAGAGATCCTAGAATTCATATGTAATAGAATGGATTTCATATGCAATTCTATTTGTACCTCTTTCTCCCTGTCGTTGAGCTTCTCTGTCCCTGGCAGGCCAGTCAGGTTGAGAGGAGGGGCGCATCTCCTGCCTGTTGCTGTGGAACAATTAATCACACACATTTAAACAGACGTAAAACCTGACTGTTCTGTTGTTTTAAATGACAAACTGATAGGTTGATGAATCCAGGTAATCCGTTTTGTTGGAAAATAAAGACAAATATTTACAATAGGCAAATTAGTGTAAATGGATGGAAATGACAGAGTCTACATAGATGTGTCCTACTTGTGCACTGGAGGTTACGGAATGACAACGGAAAGATAAAGCTTGAGACAAAAACACATATCGGTCCTGTTTGTCGAGCATATTTCTGAGTGAGCATCTCTGAGAATGCATTAACGTGACTCCACTTGTTGCCATGACAAGAAAAGTCGGAGAAGGGAGGGAGTGGGAGATGAAGAGTCCTTACCTGTTGTGGTGATGGTGGTGACAACAGGGGTGATACCAGCGTCACTGTGAAGTGAGATAATAGCATCACTACAAGCAGCACACACACCATTCTCACTCTCTGGGATCCTCGTCCAGAGAGAGAATGAATCATCACACACACTAGCAGTTTTGTTCTTTTTCTTCATGAAGAATAAATAGCAGAACTTGGAGAATACCTAAGAGCTGAGCTTAAGATAAACAACAAGAATAGCTCTACATAAAAAAAATAAACAATCAAGCACTACACTTGTTGCCGTTAGAGCCAAGCACACAGTAATAAACTACAGTAGGCGGGTGGTATCTCAGTTATAGTCCGGAGCTAGCACCCCTAATTCAACTAGTCAACTTATCAAGCCCTTGATTAGTGGAATCAGGTGGGCTAGTGTTTGACTTGTACATGAATGTACAACCACAGGGTCCAGAGGAATGGACAAGAGTAAGGAGGAAGGATTACATGGCAGCCTGTTTGCTGAGCCACTGCTGGCAGGCCCGTCCGTCCTGAATGTACTGCAGCACATCAACTAGCATGGTCCTCTTCCTCCGCTCATCCTCCCTCACCTGCTTCACACGCTCATACACCTTGGCACCTGCAGGGGGACACAGAGGAGGTAGGGGGTTACTGGGGCAGTCAGTCAGCCCTGGGCCCTGGTTGACACAAGGGAGTTACTAATGAGGCTCTGTCAAAAATGCATAATTTTCCTACAAATTGTCCTAGTTTTTAGAGCTGTATGGGCCCTGGTCAAAAGTAGTGCAATAAATAGGGAATAGGGTGCCATTTGGGATACAACATCTGAGGGGGACTATCTGGCAGTAGGGGTGATGGGGTTAGATGGGTAGACTGGACTCACTGCAGAAAGACTGGATGCCTGCTCTCCTGTACTCCTGTAGCCTGCCGATCTCTCTCCTCAGCTCAAACTCCACTGAAAGACAAGGAGGACGAGGTCAATGAGGCCTGTCCACACTCACCGGTCTCTACTGCAGACAGGTGGACAGACAGACAGGCGGACGAACAGAAAGGCAGAGAGTGAGAAACTCTTTACCCCTCAGATCTGTGCTTCCCAACATCAGAGCTGATCAGACCAGAGTTGTAGCCCAGGCAGGCTCTACAGCTGTTCTCTCTGACACAACAATGGAGTAGCGCCATGCTATTCTGAAGCCCCAGCACTTTAATCAGAACGAGATGTCTCATCCCCAGATACAAACAGAAATGCACAGACACACGCCTCTCACTCAAAGGGAGTTCACACATCCAGTCATGCTGCGTACGGACAGGAGATAATCTGACAGGCTCATTACCACGCCGTTGACCTTAGTGTTACCCACAATATTAAACACAGGGGAACACTGCATGTGCGACTGCTCTCTGTGTAGACCGGAGGTGGAGGGGTTGGAAGAAACAATTCTATTGGTGTTAACATCAAAATGTCTACTGTGTGTGCATGTACAATATCATAATGTTAAACTCACATGCATGACTCTCTATGAACTTGTCGTGTTCGATGGGGCCCACCACCCTGGCAAAACGTCTCATAGCATCATACAGATCCTGTACCTCCTTAGGGTAGCGACGCTCTAGAACTGGAAGACAAAAACACAATGGTCATGTGATATGTAGCTGTTATTGTAGAGCAGGGCTGCCCAACCCTCTTCCTGGAGATCTACCGTCCTGTAGCTTCAGGCTAACCCTCTCCCTGGAGATCTACCGTCCTGTAGGTTCAGTCCAACCCTCTTCCTGGAGATGTACTGTCCTGTAGCTTCAGGCTAACCCTGTTCCTGGAGATCTACCGTCCTGTAGGTTCAGTTTAAACCTCTTCCTGGAGATCTACCGTCCTGTAGGTTCAGTCGAACCCTCTTCCTGGAGATCTACCGTCCTGTAGGTTCAGTCTAACCTTCTTCCTGGAGATCTACTGTCCTGTAGGTTCAGTCGAACCCTCTTCCTGGAGATCTACCGTCCTGTAGGTTCAGTCGAACCATCTTCCTGGAGATCTACCGTCCTGTAGGTTCAGTCGAACCCTCTTCCTGGAGATCTACCGTCCTGTAGGTTCAGTTTAAACCTCTTCCTGGAGATCTACCGTCCTGTAGGTTCAGTCGAACCCTCTTCCTGGAGATCTACCGTCCTGTAGGTTCAGTCGAACCCTCTTCCTGGAGATCTACCGTCCTGTAGGTTCAGTCGAACCCTCTTCCTGGAGATCTACCGTCCTGTAGGTTCAGTCGAACCATCTTCCTGGAGATCTACCGTCCTGTAGGTTCAGTCGAACCCTCTTCCTGGAGATCTACCGTCCTGTAGGTTCAGTTTAAACCTCTTCCTGGAGATCTACCGTCCTGTAGGTTCAGTCGAACCCTCTTCCTGGAGATCTACCGTCCTGTAGGTTCAGTCGAACCCTCTTCCTGGAGATCTACCGTCCTGTAGGTTCAGTCGAACCATCTTCCTGGAGATCTACCGTCCTGTAGGTTCAGTCGAACCCTCTTCCTGGAGATCTACCGTCCTGTAGGTTCAGTTTAAACCTCTTCCTGGAGATCTACCGTCCTGTAGGTTCAGTCGAACCCTCTTCCTGGAGATCTACCGTCCTGTAGGTTCAGTCGAACCCTCTTCCTGGAGATCTAACATCCTGTAGGTTCAGTCCAACCCTACATACCTGACTCAGCCAGTTAAGGTCTTGGTGAGCAGTTAATAACTAGAATCAGTTGGTAAATTAGAGTTGGACTGTAAACTTGGTAGATCTCCAGGAAGAGGGGCTGGCAGCCATGTTGTAGAGAATATGACAGCAGTGATCTGTATTGGAGATCTGTATCACATTCAATATTGTTAGATTAGAGGCTTTTGAGGAACACCAGAGGAGGAAATGTCCAGACATCGCACATTGACTGACCCCCTTGCATCAATGAGATACCCTGCCATGGCCGATGTAAAAGCTCCCCCGATGGGCAGGTCACCCCATACCACCCTACTCACCCCCCATCAAGGGCTGCTGCTGCTCTCCTTTCAAATCATTGCTACAGTGTTTGTGTCCCAAACGGCAGTATATTACTCATTTAGTCAAAGACACTTCATACTTTGTGCCGTAAGAATCTACCTGTATACCTATGGTATATATTGAGTGGACTCTGGTGGCGTTGCAAACAGTGAATGTGGGGTAGTAGTATGACAGCAGCTCAAGGCTGGTGGCCCGCACATATGTGTCTGTCTTCAAGCTGGCAGCTGAGTTCCTCATTGGCAGCTGAGCATTTGGAGGCCGTACAGTGATAGGAACGTGTAGATAGCAGCAACACACACACACAAGTAGAGTCAATGTCCTGCTGAGCGAAGTCAAAGATTTGAAACACTCCATAACAGGAATGGGCTGGTGGTCCTGAGTTACTGATGTCTATAAGGGGAGTGAGACTGTTGGTCAAACTGCCTGGAGCAACAGCATGATCAGACCAGGCACGACACTGAGTCACCCAGGCTTGGAAACGGCTTCTATTACCGTGACACACACACACTTTGACAGTCTCCATGACAACCAGGCTGCAGCTCCACGGCAACTCTGGGTTCTCTTGTCTTGAAAGACTAGAGATAAGAGGAGAGAGGGGGAGGTGGTGGGCGGTAGTGACTGGATGCTGGTAAATAATAAATAAAACATAAGGGTGTCCTCTTCCACCCATAAAACTACAGCCAATTTCCCAGGGCATGACCTGGAGATAGCACTGCACTGGGCAGTAAAGGAAAAAGAGGACTGATTGGATACATCTATTCAGGGAGTCTCTTGCCTTCCCATCTCCCATGAATAAAAAGTGGGACATGAACATTGATTATATTACCAAGCTAGATGAAACGCTGCCCATGGAGAGGGGATCAATAAGAGCTCATAAAGCTCCAATGCAGTTGGTCATTAGACCTGCAGTGTTCATTTCATAGGCATCTATTCATAGTGGAGCAATAATTATGCTGTGGCACTCTGGCACACGTCGCACTGGTCTCAGCATCCATCTTAAATAAGAGCACTGGCAGTGCCTCCGGGGTCACAGGTTACTGTTGATCATTATTGCAACCATGGATACATAATGCATATTCAGTCTGGGTGTTATATTAATGCCTGGTCTCCTGGTGGTTCTGCAACCCAGCTCTAATCTGTTAGGAGAAAACTTACTCTGGAACTTCCGCAGATTGATCAGTCCATGGTCCCGGATTATCCTGGAAGACACACAACATTAAGACACCAAAGCCAAAAATATGGACACCGTCCATTGGTAAATACCAGCCAACTCTCAGGCTGGTAGAGTGAGTGAAAACAGCAGTGGGTTTAGACTGACATTAATTGAATGAGTGATGGTACCATATAGCTGTTGAACCTGAACCACATATCTTGAAGTTGTGATTGTGATATAGAACAGCTTTGCAACAAGTAGCCTTCCTGTGATGTTAAACAGGACCTGACAGTGAGGCCTACTGCGTCTGAACTCTGTGGCCTGCAGGTCACTGCCTTGGACCTTTGCCATTAGACCACTCCCAAGTGGCGCAGCGGTCTAACATGCTGACCAGACCGGTCGCGTATGCGAGCGTCGCAAAATAAATGTAGAAATCCATATTATTCAATTATTGCGCGCGCCAACGAGCGTCTGCGTTGCCAAGGGCTAAAATAGAAGTCATTCCTATTTCTGACGCAGATTGCGCTGCAAGTCCTGCCTCTCCCATCTCCTCATTGGTTTATAGAAGCAGGTACCCACGTGCCATCTTCTTGGTTATTGGTTATACCCACGTGGGTGATTGAAAGACTTAATGTTTTGCAGGTTGTCGTGGTAATACTATGAATGTGTAGATGCCAATCACCATATAAGTTCAAAGATGAAAAAGCCTGGAAGGAGGAGAGATGACTAGAAACGATTCGGTTGGCTGTTTTATGTGTGGATTAATTGTTGGAGTAGAGGACCTTGTGCATTTCAGTTAAAATAAGAACTCAATGTTTATATCCCAGGACAAATTAGCTAGCAACAGCAAGCTAGCTAAATAGGACAAATTAGCTAGCAAGTGCAAGCTAACTAGCTAAATTGCCATACATGTTTAATTATTTTCTACCTGTCCCCAAATTAATGTCATTGGTTCAGAGTTTGTTCTGATATTTTAACCTGCATGTCGCGATTGCGTGTGGGGGGCAAAATAAATGTATGCACGATAGTGCACGCGCGCAGCCGGTTTGGGTTCCGTGTTTGCATCTTTGCATTGCATCTCAGTGCTAGAGGCGTCACTACAGACCCTGATTCAATTCAACCAGCTGTGATTGAGTTCCATAGGGCAGCGCCCAATTGGCCCAGCGTCGTCCAGGTTAGGGTTTAGCTGGGGTAGGCTGTCATTGTAAATAAGAATTTGTTATTAACTGACTTGCCTAGTTAAATAAAGGTTAAATAAAATAAAAATGTCACCAGCTGGGGGTGGAAGGCTTGAGGGGCAGTGGGGAGGCTAGCAGTGTTTGCATCCCAAATGGCACCCTATTCCCTATATAGTGCACTACTTTTGACCAGGGCCCACCAAAAGTAATGCACTATGTAGGGAATAGGATGTCATTTGGGACACAAACATACATGCATGGTCCTGGGAGCTCTGGCCAGCTAACATGCCATTCCACAGTGTTAGGGGAGCAGCAACTCGTTAAGTCTGATTTAATGATGGATGTATTCCCACATGAATGGACTGACCACCGTGGCCAAGACCAGTACTGACACACACTGAACGGGGCAGTGGACGGAATGTGACAATCCATGAACATCTCAAATTCATCTAAAAAGGTGGCCAGGTCAAACAATACTAAAATTTGAGTTGTGTAATGTTTAAGCCTTTCAGCATTAAAAGCAACCAGTGATTCTGAACCAGTGTTTATCTTAACAGGCTAGTGTAGAGTGTTATGTTACTTGTGTAGGTATCACATTTCTGATTTTGGAAAGCAATTCAAACGTTATCGTGGCAACATTTGCAGAGTATTACAGGCATATGATGAAGGGCAAAGCTTCTAAGCATTTTGAGCTGAATAAGTCCATTACATCTTTATAGTTAAATGCAAAACATTTCAACTTACTTCTTTCTTCTTCCTCTCTCCTTTAACCTTGAATGGTATATGTCAACAACAGCAATCTTCAGCGCTAGAAAGAACCAGACAAATATGTCAGACAAGGAAGTGATGATATTAAAAAACAGTACATGTACAATAAACATAAGCGGGGTTGGACTTTTCTCTCAATTCAAATACAATGATAGCCCTTTCAACTCACCATGTAGTATGTCTGAGTCATCATCCACAAAATCAATGTCTTTCAGATCCCACTCAGCATAGTTGTCAAATTCCTAGACAGGATGACAAATAGCAGGAGACAATCACAGAGGTACAAGGAGATGAGTCAGAGTTCAATAAGACTGCAGTGAGGCGGCCATTAGGAGAACTAATATCTTCATTCATGCATGTGTGGCAAGGGTTCTGTCTTGGTGATCTTTAAGTACTTCCTTTGATTCCAATCATAATATGCCAGGAGTATGAGAACATACTCATTACGACATGGGGATATGTTCTTTGAACATGCAGAACAGAAAAATGGAATGTCTATGTCCGACTACGGCTCGTGAGATTGGAACTACTAAAGCCATGGACGCTTTAAGACCCTAGTTCCTCTCACCTCCATGAAGTCTGCTCTGGCAGGCATGTATCCAGCCATGTCTCGAGACAACAGGGAGTCAAACGTGGGCCTGGGGGGGTCGTCAGTGGCTGGGAGGAAAACCAACAGTATTTTTACCTAGTGATCTGAAAAGGCCCTCATGACAGTACAGTAATCAAGTTATTACTGTGTAAGAAAGAAAGCATAAATGAAGAACAATGTAGTTGCATATCAGATAATAAATGAAAAAAGCCATGTATTCCTCCCTGCCTTTATCAGCTGGATATCAAATCAAATGTGTGCTGAATACAACAGGTGTAGGTAGACCTTACCGTGAAACGCTTACTTACATGGCCTTAACCAACAATGCATTTCAAGAAATAGAGTTAAGAAAATATTTACTAAATAAACTAAAGTGAAAAAATTAAAAGTTTCACAAAATAACAATAATGAGGCTATATACAAGGGGTACCAGTACCGAGTCAATGTGCAGGGGTACAGGTTAGTTGAGGTCATACACAAAAGCCTATCCTAAATTGTATTTGTTGTATGGCTTCATAATTATACTATAACATGTGTGACAAACAAACTCTCGTTATTACTATGAAGGGAGAAATCCAGAGGAGTAGGTGTGTTGTGTGTATACTGACGTTTGAAGGGAATGGCTGTGTCTGCAGTACGGGCCTCCTCTATCTGTCTGAGGTTGAGCAGGGTGGAGGAGAACAGGGGATTGTTGATGAAGTTCTTCATGTAGTGGGCCTCACACTCCTCCTTGTTTTTGGTGCGCATCTGATACGCCACATCCTGCCTGTGCAGAGTCAAACAGGAACGTGACAGTTATGTTTTTGTTATCAACTTGAACATGTTTATATTGATATTGGCAGACAGTACAAGTGAGGGATGCTACGAAACAAATCACAGACTGCAAATGGCACCTAGTCTGCAAGTTTGTAATACAGTTGAAGTAGGACGTTTACATACACTTAGACTGGAGTCATTAAAACTCCTTTTTTAACCACTCCACAAATGTCTTGTTAACAAACTATAGTTTTGGCAAGTCGGTTAGGACATCTACTTTGTGCATGAAGAAATTTTTCCAACAATTGTTCACAGACAGATTATTTCACTTATAATTCACTTTATCACAATTCCAGTGGGTCAGAAGTTTACATACACTAAGTTGACTGTGCCTTTAAACAGCTTGGAAAATTCCAGAAAATTATGTCATGGCTTTAGAAGCTTCTGATAGGCTAAATGACATAATTTGAGTCAATTGGATGTGTACCTGGGGATGTATTTCAAGGCCTACCTTCAAACTCAGTGCCTCTTTGCTTGACATTATGGGAAAATCAACAGAAAACAGCCAAGACTCCAGAAAAACAATTGTAGACCTCCACAAGTCTGGTTCATCCTTTGGAGCAATTTCCAAACCCTTGAAAGTACCACGTTCATCTGTACAAACAATAGTACGCAAGTATAAACACCATGGAACCACGCAGCCTTCATGCCGCTCAGGAAGGAGACGCGTTCTGTCTCCTAGAGAGGAACGTACTTTAATGCGAAAAGTGCAAATCAATCCCAGAACACCAGCAAAGGACCTTGTGAAGATGCTGGAGGAAACAGGTACAAAAGTATCTATATCCACAGTAAAAAGAGTCCTATATCGACATAACCTGAAAGGCCGCTCAGCAAGGAAGAAAACACTGCTCCAAAACCGCCATAAAAAAGCCAGACTACGGTTTGGAACTGCACATGGGGACAAAGATCATACTTTTTGGAGAAATGTCCTCCTCTGGTCTGATGAAACAAAAATAGAACTGTTTGGCCATTATGACCATCGTTATGTTTGGAGGAAAAAGGGGGCCGCTTGCAAGCCAAAGAACACCATCCCAACCGTGAAGCATGGGGGTGGCAGCATCATGTTGTGGGGGTGCTTTGCTGCAGGAGGGACTGGTGCACTTCACAAAATAGATGGCATCATGAGGCAGGAAAATTATGCGGATATATTGAAGCAACATCTCAAGACATCAGTCAGGAAGTTAAAGCTTGGTCGCAAATGGGCCTTCCAAATGAACAATGACCCCAAGCATACTTCCAAAGTTGTGGCAATATGGCATAAGGACAATAAAGTCAAGGTTTTGGAGTAGCCATCACAAATCCCTGACCTCAATCCCATAGTAAATTTGTGGGCAGAACTGAAAAAGCGTGTGCGAGCAAGGAGGCCTACAAACCTGAATTGGTTACACCAGCTCTGTCAGGAGGAATGGGCCAAGATTCACGCAATTTATTGTGGGAAGCTTGTGGAAGGCTACCCGAAACATTTGACCCAAGTTAAACAATTTAAAGGCAATGCTACCAAATACTAATTGAGTGCATGTACATTTCTGACCCACTGGGAATGTGATGAAAGAAATAAAAGCTCAAATAAATCATTCTCTCTCGTGATCCTAACTGACCTAAGACAGGGAATTTTTACTAGGATTAAGTGTCAGGAATTGTTACAAACTGAGTTTAAATGTATTTGGCTAAGGTGTATGTAAACTTCCGAATTCAACTGTATATGACACTTGAGCAAGAGAGTCAGAGAGTGTGTGTGTTTACTTACCAGTTCCCAAAGCCACAGTCCATGACTGCTTCCAGAAGGGCCATCTCCTCCTGTGCTGTCCAGCTAGGTTCTAGCACAGGGAAGTCTGATGTCTGTGTGAGGGAGGAGGCATGGTATTGAGCATGATCACAATAGTTTGCCAGAAGCATACTTTTGGTAAATAATGGATAACTGAAGAGTCAGTATTATATATGTTAATCAGAATGGACAGCACAATTACCAATGTCTTACCATGATTTCATACTTGTGATTACTCTCATGTTTCTTGAACTCAAACCCTCTGGTAAAACACTGAAACATATTTGGATAAAACAATTCAAGTGTCAGTAGTGATGCAAAGTTATCAGGCTAGGCAAAATGTATCAACAGTTTTATGCGCATGCCCGAGGAAGCAATGTGCGCCCCTCACCTGGAGACAGAGAAGGAAAGGTGAGGGTCCACACTCTGCACATTTTATATAGGGTTCCACCAGGTTAGATGAGCAACCTCGACATGGGGGCTTGTCAGAAGGGTCATCTGAAAGACATAAATCGGCATCCACGCGCATGAAGGGTAACAACTAGCTAGGTAACCTGAATAATGTCCTCAGTGTATGCTGCCAGCGTCGGGCCATCGAGGGCACAGGGAAGAAACCACAAACTCTGTTGTGTGTGCCCTGAGACGAAGAAAGTCAGAGATGTTTGCATCATTGAGAAGGGTGAAGAAAGTTGGACAGATCTCATCGAGGCACATAAGGATTGTATTTAGGCGCTTGGATTCCATATAATAAGTGTGTGTCGTTGGTGGCCGGCTGTCCGGAAGGAGACCTGGGATATTCCTCGTTTGTATTTATACTGCAACCTGAACGGAAGATGTGATCGCTGCAAGGACGATGTTCTACTGAGAGAAATGTGTTGGCTTAATGCTCAGATTTTCTGAATTATGTATATCTTGTTCTCCTGATTAGAATTAAATGCATGTCCTATGAATAATAATTTTAAAAAAGGGTCATCTGAAAATAAGTCAGCGTTATGTAGCAAAACTTGCCAGTTGTACTGGTAAGAATACGTACAGACTTTAGATACTGTAAATCCTCTGTTAAAGTGTGTTATTGTTCAGATTTAAAGCCAGCATCATACATTTAGCAGTAGCTAATAACACAGTTAACGTTAGCTAGATAATGTAGCTAGCTAGGTACTTCAAGTCGAAAACTAGGAGACAATTAAGTGATGGATTAGTTAGCTGGTTGAATGGATCAGCTACATGAAAGAAAATGATACATATAGTTAAGCTAGCTAAATGGCTAACTCTAAGCTAATTGTTAGAAATCTCGCTAGCTGAGCTGCGTTGCCTTCTACCTAGCTAACGTTAGCTAGCTATGTAGCACGACGAGCTGAGCAATAAGCTAGTTAGATGGATACCGATATTTCGTGCAAACTATTTAAGCCGTGTTTGTACGCTGTTTTTAACTGTGCATTTTAGTCAACACTTACTTCCAAAAGATGCCAAGTGGTCCATAAGATCAACCAAACAGCTGAAGCCTTGATTTGTTGTTTGTTGCCAATGTGTATTGCTTCGCGTTAGACTAAGCGTGTCTGAAAACGCAGCGTTGGCGCAACTTTGTTGATTCTACACATGGAACACACCTACACTGTTTTGAGAAAAATGGTACGCTTTGGTACAAAAAAAAAAAAATGGTACATTTTGAGATGTGTGCAACAAAACTTCAACATTCATCTTCTGCTACCATTTCTGTAAAGCCGTCTACGCATACAATTTTATGCATTTGTTCGATAAATCCGAACGCGCTGCAAGTTGATGTAACGTTACTTTTGATGTACCAATACGCAAACACTGTCGGTATGACCGAGGGGATAATATGGCTAGATCAATGCACAGCATTCGCGCAAATGCTGCACCGTTCATGCTCAAAATAAAAACATTTTGAAGGCTAACTCATGTATCTGCAACCAGTGGGACTACCAGGGTCATTAGTGTTATGCTGTGCATTTTCTGTCGCCAGGAAATAATACATCTTATTTCGTGTAAAATTAAGTTACATGTCCTTTGAAATAAAAATACAAAGATATGGATCTCAAAGGGAATTTTATGCATTTTGACCATTTTGTTTTCAGTGGATGTTGGCGTTTTTGACATGTCCCCGGTTGCTAATTCATCAACGATAAATATAAGCAATTAAATAATAAAATATTCCAAATATTTATTCATTATTTTATAGTCCTACTTAAAATATCTGTCACCAATATGTTTTTCTCTCATTATTATTGTATTTATAGTTTTTTTCCTGTGTGTCCCTGATTTCACTTTCCACCCTGTTATTTTGCAGTAATAGTCCTTTAAAAAACAGCCCCTTCCCACAATGATATCACATTCAGGAAGTGTCAATTATTTTTGGGGCGAAAAAACAACAGTGCATACCTAAGTAAGTATCAACACCCGGTTTTAATCTATATTTTAATGTTTCATGATGTTAGTCAGTATGTCTCACTCTTAAATTTCCACCCTGTTAGGCTACATTAGATGAACATGTTATACATTTTTTGAATTTCAAAATATATATTTTTTGAATTTGACCTTTATTTAACTAGGCAAAATATGTTTGACATAAAAGTTACAATTCTCTCTTTGGCCTGAATGCCAAGCGTCATGTCTGGAGGAAACCTGGCACCATCCCTACGGTGAAGTGTGGTGGCAGCATCATGCTGTGGGGATGTTTTGCAGACGACACAACAGTAGTAAGCTTGATTACCAACAATGACGAGACAGCCTACAGGGAGGAAGTGAGGGCTTTCGGAGTGTGGTGTCAGGAAAATAACCTCTCATTCAACGTCAACAAAACAAAGGAGATGATTGTGGACTACAGGAAACAGCAGAGGGAGCAGCCCCCTATCCACATCGACGGGACAGCAGTGGAGAAGGTGGAAAGTTTTAAGTCCCTCGGCGTACACATCACTGACAAACTGAAATGGTCTACCCATACAGACAGTGTGGTGAAGAAGGCGCAATAGCGCCTCTTCAACCTAGGCTGAAGAAATTTGGCTTGTCACCTAAAAACCTCACAAACTTTAACCGATACACAATTGAGAGCATCCTGTCGGGTTGTATCACTGCCTGGTACTGCACCACCCACAACCGAGGCTGGTGTGGTCTGCACAACACATCACCGGGGGCAAACTACCTTCCCTCCAGGACACCTACAGCACCCGATGTCACGGGAAGGTCAAAAAGATCCTCAAGGACAACAACCACCCTAGCCACTGCCTGTTCACCCCACTACCATCCAGAAGGCGAGGTCAGTATAGGTTCATTAAAGCTGGGACCGAGAGCTGAAAAACAGCTTCTACCTCAAGGCAATCGGACTATTAAACAGCCATCACTAGCACAAAGAGGCTGCTGCCTACATACAGACTTGAAATCATTGGCCACTTTAATAAATGGAACACTAGTCATTTTAATAATGCCACTTTAATAATGTTTACATATCTTGTATTACTCATCTCATATGTATATACTGTATTCTATACCATCTATTGCGTCTTAGCCTATGCCGCTCTGTTATTGCTATCCATATTTATATATTCTTATTCCATTCCTTATTCCATTAGGTATTTGTTGTGGAATTGTTAGATATTGCTGCACTAGAAGCACAAACATTTCGCTGCACTCGCAATAACATCTGCTAACCATGTGTATGTGACCAATAGCATTTGATTTTATTTGATTTTTTTCAGCGGCAGGTACTGGGAAACTAGTCAGGATCGAGGGAAAGATTAACGGAGCAAAGTTCAGAGGGATCCTTGCTGAAAACCTGCTCTTGAGTGCTCAGGACCTCAGACTGGGGTGAAGGTTGCCCTTCCAACAGGACAACGACCCTAAGCACACAGTCACAACAACGAAGGAGTGGCTTTGGGACAAGTCTCTGAATGTCCTTGAGTGGCCCAGCCAGAGCCCAGACTTGAACCCGATTGAACATTTCTGGAGAGACCCGGAAATAGCTGTGTAGCGATGCTCACCATCCAACATGACAGCTTGAGAGAATCTGCAGAGGAGAATGGGAGAAACTCCCCAAGTACAGGTGTGCCAAGCTTGTAGCATCATACCCAGGAAGACTCGAGGCTGCAATCACTGCCAAAGGTGCTTCAAAAAAGTACGGAGTCTGAATACTAATGTAAATGTCATATCTTTGCATTTGCAAATACATTTGCAAACATTTCTAAAACATCTGTTTTTGCTTTGTCATTATGGGGTATTGTGTGTAGATTGAGGGAAAAAAACGATTTAATCAATTTTAGAATAAGGCTGTAACCTAACAAAATGTGGAAAAAGTCAAGGGGTCGGGATACTTTCCAAATGCACTGTAGGCACCTAACAGGGTGGACATTTTGTCAGAAAAGATAGAAAAGGAATTACTTATGTAAATATGTATTTTCATTTACATAATGCATTTATATTATGTACAGTATAGTTAGATACATATTTGTTTCTAATTACACTAGGTCCATTTACATTGACTTAAATGTGATATGTAATTGTATATATCACATTTAATTGTAATGTATAATGTGTAATGTAATTAGCAACAATATGTGTGTATCACAGGCAGCTGATGGCACCTTAATTGGGGAGGACGGGCTCATAGTAATGGCTAGAACGAAATAATGGAATGGCATCGAACACATCAAACATGTTTTACATGTGGTTGATACCATTCCTTTCACTCTATTTCAGCCATTATTGTGAGCCTCCCTCCCCTCAGCAGCCTCCTTTGTGTGTGTGATGATATATATATATCACCATTTACATGATACATTTCTATTTTATGTACAGCATATTTAGATACATATTTGTTTCCAATTACATTACAATGACTAGGCATATATATATATATATATATAGATATATATAGATATATATAGAGATATATATATAGATATATATATATATATATAGATATATATATATAGATATATATAGATATATATATAGATATATATATATATCTATATATCTATATATATATATATATCTATATATATATATCTATATATATATATCTATCTATATCTATATATATATATATAGAGACCAAAACCATATAGATATATATATAGATATATAGATATATATCTATATATATATCTATCTATATCTATATATATATATATAGAGACCAAAACCATATAGATATATATATAGATATATAGATATATAGATATATATATATATATATATATAATATTATATAATATATAGATATATATATAGATGGTATATATATATATATATATCTAGAGATATATATCTATATATATAGATATATATATATCTATATATATCCATAATTGCAATATATATATATATATATATCTATATATATATATCTATATATCTATATATCTATATATCTATATATCTATATATATATATATATATATATATATATATATATCTGAGTCAGAGATATGACATTTTCTTTGCAAGTCTGTTTAGAAGGCCAGCATCCCGTAGTTGCCTCTTCACTGTTGAGACTGGTGTTTTGCGGGTACTATTTAATGAAGCTGCCAGTTGAGGACTTGTGAGGCATCTGTTTCTCTAACTAGACACTCTAATGTACTTGTCCTCTTGCTCAGTTGAGCACCGGGGCCTCCCACTCCTCTTTCTATTCTGGTTAGAGCCAGTTTGCGCTGTTCTGTGAAGGGAGTAGTACACAGTGTACGAGATCTTCAGTTTCTTGGTAATTTCTCACATGGAATAGCCTTCATTTCTCAGAACAAGAATAGACTGATGAGTTTCAGGGACAAAGTTCTTTGTTTCTGGCCATTTTGAGCCTGTAATCAAACACACAAATGCTGATGATCCAGATACTCAATTAGTCTAAAGAAGGCCAGTTTTATTGCTTCTTTAACTGTTGTTCTGCTTTTCAGCTTCTTTAATCAGAACATTAGTTTTCAGCTGTGGTAACATAATTGCAAAAGGGTTTTCTAATGATCAATTAGCCTTTTTAAAATGATAAACATGAATTAGCTAACACAACTTGCCATTAGAACACAGGAGTGATGGTTGCTGATAATGGGCCTCTGTACGCCTATGTAGATATTCCATAAAACATCTGCCGTTTCCAGCTACAATAGTCATTTACAACATTAACAATGTCTACACTGTATTTCTGATCAATTTGATGTTATTTTAATGGACAAAAAATGTGCTTTTTTTTCAAAAACAAGGACATTTCTAAGTGGCCCCAAACGGTAGTGTATATAAACTCAGCAAAAAATGAAATGTCCCTTTTCCAGGACCCTGTCTTTCAAAGATAATTCGTAAAAATCTAAATAACTTCACAGATCTTCATTGTAAAGGGTTTAAACACTGTTTCCATGCTTGTTCAATGAACCATAAACAATTAATGAACATGCACATGTGGAACGGTCGTTAAGGCACTAACAGCTTACAGATGGTAGGCAATTAAGGTCACAGTTATGAAAACTTAGGACACTAAAGAGGCCTTTCTACTGACTCTGAAAAACACCAAAAGAAAAATGCCCAGGGTCCCTGCTCATCTGCGTCAACGTGCCTTAGGCATGCTGCAAGGAAGCATGAGGACTGCAGATGTGGCCAGGGCAAAAAATTACAATGTCTGTACTGTGAGATGCCTAAGACAGTGCTACAGGGAGACAGGATGGACAGCTGATCGTCCTCGCAGTGGCAGACCACGTGTAACAACACCTGCACAGGATCTGTACATCCGAACATCACACCTGCGGGACAGATACAGGATGTCAACAACAACTGCCCGAGTTATACCAGGAACGCACAATCCCTCCATCAGTGCTCAGACTGTTCACAATAGGCTGAGAGAGGCTGGACTGAGGGCTTGTAGGCCTGTTGTAAGGCAGGTCCTCACCAGACATCACCGGCAACAACGTTGCCTATGGGCACAAACCCACCGTCGCTGGACCAGACAGGACTGGCAAAAAGTGCTCTTCACTGACAAGTTGCGGTTTTGTCTCACCAGGGGTGATGGTCGGATTCGCGTTTATCGTCGAAGAAATGAGCATTACACCAAGGCCTGTACTCTGGAGCGAGATCAATTTGGAGGTGGAGGGTCCGTCATGGTCTGGGGCAGTGTGTCACAGCATCATCGGACTGAGCTTGTCATTGCAGGCAATCTCAACACTGTGTGTTACAGGGAAGACATCCTCCTCCCTCATGTGGTACCCTTCCTGCAGGCTTATCCTGACATGACCCTCCAGCATGACAATGCCACCAGCCGTACTGCTCGTTCTGTGCGTGATTTCCTGCAAGACAGGAATGTCAGTGTTCTGCCATTGTCAGCAAAGAGCCTGGATCTCAATCCCATTGAGCACGTCTGGGACCTGTTGGATCGGAGGGTGAGGGCTAGGGCCATTCCCCCCAGAAATGTCCGGGAACTTGCAGGTGCCTTGGTGGAAGAGTGGGGTAACATCTCACAGCGTGAACTGGCAAACCTGGTGCAGTCCATGAGGTGGAGATGCACTGCAGTAACTTACTGCAGCTGGTGGCCACACCAGATACTAACTGTTACTTTTGATTTTGACACCCCCCTTTGTTCAGGGACACATTATTCAATTTCTGTTAGTCACATGTCTGTGGAACTTGTTCAGTTTGTGTCTCAGTTGTTGAATTTTGTTATGTTCATACAACTACCTCCCGGGTGGAGCAGTGGTCTAAGGCACTGCATCGCAGTGCTAGCTGCGCAACCAGAGTCTCTGGGTTCGCGCCCAGGCTCTGTCGCAGCCGGCCGCAACCGGGAGGTCCGTGGGGCGACGCACAATTGGCATAGCGTCGTCCGGGTTAGGGAGGGTTTGGCCGGTAGGGATATCCTTGTCTCAGTATGTAAAATGTATGTAAAAAAAATGTAATAAAATGTATGCACTCTACTGTAAGTCGCTCTGGATAAGACTGTCTGCTAAATGACTAAAATGTAAATGTAACTATTTACAAATGTTAAGTTTGCTGAAAATAAACGCAGTTGACAGTGAGGACGTTTCTTTTTTTGCTATATATATAATATATATATATATATATATTATATATATATATATATATATATATATATAATATATATATATACACTACCGTGTGTATACATAGTTTTAGAACAAAAGTTTTAGAACACCTACCCATTCAAAGGTTTTTCTATATTTTTACTGTTTTCTACATTGTAGAAAGTGAAGTGATCAAAACTATGAAATAACTCATATGGAATCATGTAGAAACCAAAAAGGTGTTGTCACGATCGTCGTAAGAAGCGGACCAAAGCGCAGCGTGGTTTGAATACATTCTTCTAAGTTTAACGAAGAACACTTAAACAAAAACAACAAAACGAATAAGACGAACGTGACCGCTATATAAACACTGTGCAAACATGCAACACAACATAGACAATAACCCACAACAGGCTACCTAAATATGGTTCCCAATCAGAGACAACGCAAAACACCTGTCTCTGATTGAGAACCATATCAGGCCAAACACATAGAAATAGACAAACCAGACAAACAACATAGAATGCCCACTCAGATCACACCCTGACCAAACAAAACATAAAACATACAAAGCAAACTATGGTCAGGGCATGACAGGTGTTAAACAATATATTTTATATTTGAGATTCTTCAAATAGCCATCTTTTTGCCTTGATGACAGCTTTGCACAGTCTTGGCATTCTCTCAACCAGCTTCATGATGTAGTCACCTGGAATGCATTTCAATTAACAGGTGTGTCTTGTTAAAAGTTAATTTGTGGAATTTCTTTCCTTCTTAATTCGTTCGAGCCAATCAGTTGTGTTGTTACAAGAAGGGGGGTATACAGAAGATAGCCTTATTTGGTAAAAGACCAAGCCCATATTATGGCAAGAACAGTTCAAATAAGCAAAGAGAAACAACAGTACATCATTACTTTAAGACATGAAGGTCAGTCAATACGGAACATTTCAAGACCTTTGAAAGTTTCTTCAAGTGCAGTTGCAGAAACCATCAAGCGCTATGATGAAACTGGCTCTCATGAGGACCGCCACAGGAATGGAAGACCCAGAGTTACCTCTGCTGCAGAGGATAAGTTCATTAGAATTACCAACCTCAGAAATTGCAACCAAAATAAATGCTTCACAGAGTTCAAGTGACAGACACATCTCAACATCAACTGTTCAGAGGAGATTGTGTCAATCAGGCCGTCATGGTCGAATTGCTGCAAAGAAACCACTACTAAAGGACACCAATAAGAAGAAGAGACTTGCTTGGGCCAAGAAACATGAGCAATGGACATTAGAATGGTGGAAATTTGTCCTTTCGTCTGAAGTCCAAATTGGAGATTTTTGGTCTTTGTAAGACGTGTCTTTGTAAGACGCAGTGTGGGTGAACGGATGGTCTCCGCATGTGTATTTCCCACCGTAAAGCATGGAGGAGGAGGTGTTATGGTGTGGGGGTGCTTTAATGGTGACACTATCAGTGATTTATTTAGAATTCAAGGCACACTTAACCAGCATGGCTACCACAGCATTCTGCAAAGATATGCCATCTGGTTTGGGCTTAGTGGGACTATCATTGACATCAAGGCAAAGGGGGGCTACTTTGAAGAATCTCAAATATTAAATATATTTGTTCAACACTTTTTTGGTACTACATGATTCCATATGTGTTATTTTATAGTTATGTCTTCACTATTATTATAAAACGTAGAAAATATTAAAGATAAAGAAAAACCCTTGAATGAGTAGGTGTTCCAAAACTTTTGACAGGTAGTGCATATATCATTTATACATCCAAAAAATGGATGTAGCAACCACAGATTGCCCCCTTTTAAGTCTATCTAAAGTGTGCGAGTTTGAACATGTGTCCGTTAGGACTATGGTTTGGGCAAAAAAAGCCCCACTTTTATTCCATTGGATGGGATCCGTACTGTTCAGCTGTTGCAAGCGCGCATTTTCACTGACTGTCAACTGGTTTCAAAAACAATGATTTATAGGCAGCTTAAACTTCTTGAATTCAACCATTATTGGGTTCAAATACACATTCAGATTTGTGAACAGCCATCCACAACAACCACAATCCGTAATGCGCAAATAGCTAAATGAGAGAGCAGCAGTGTGATTCACACCAATGCGCTATGTAGATATCAATAATAAGTGATATCCGTATCGCCGTAGACTACACTGTTGTCATCCTTATCTCCAAGCTTTTGTTCAAGTTGGATAATCTTTGGATGCCGACAGCAGTCATACCATTGGAAGACATTGCTTGGACTGTAGCCTACAAAAGCCCATTCTTGCTATTCTCCCGCGATCCATCAACCATATTTGGAGTGTCATCATAGAGTTCTCTGATTTGTGGTCAGACTTGCTCAGGTGGAACCAATTTAAACGTGCGCCTTTTTTCAATGCTGATTTGAATGTCAATGAGAAAACAGAGAAGTGTCAAGATTGTTTTTGCAAACCTTTCGGAATTTAAAAGTAATCTAGTCTAGTTTTTCAAAAGTATCTGTAATCTGATTGCAATATTTTTGCTGGTAATGTACCGGATTACAGTTAACGTTTTTTTTTAATCCCTTACATGTAACATCAAGGTCAAAGAAAGACCAACAATAGAAATAAAAGGCTGACGAAAGAGATCAATAAACTTAAAGCCACGTTGGAGAAAGGAAAAATACAAGCGATTCCAACGCATTAATGGTAATTCCAAATCTTCTCGTTGAAAAGTGAATGCCATGCTGAAACATCCTCCTGTCCATCCAACCATTAGAAGAACCCTTCTGTTGCACTCATCATTGGTTGAAAATATTAGAACTAAATATCGCAACACCCGAAAAGAAAAGGAGAGGCAGATGATTGCAAGAGTAACTATTGGGAACATAGTGAAGTAGTACCGAATGCAAAGGCTCGCCCAGACTACTCTAGGTTTTTCAAAGGAGAGGGCAGGATTGGATGGATATATTTGTACCTTTGTGTGGACGAAGAGAATCTGGGCAACTGCTGAATCCAAGAAGGGATGATGTGAGTCGCATGACTACAGGGAGGAAACAAACTGTTACGCGAAACAAAAAAAAGATGCAAAAAAAGGATGCTGACAGACAATGAAAAATCTACACAGGAAGTTCCTATCAGAAAGTCAAGACTCGATCTCCTACTCTTTCCTCTACACCTTTAGGCAGGGGCGAAAATCTGAGATCAACCTTGGAGGGGACAATTACATTACATTTTCTCAAGAGCAATTCCTGAGGGGGACACCAAAAGTAGTGCTGTAACACATAGCATACGTTGTTAAATGTATATTGAGGAACCATAATTCCTACAACTGGATAATTGATAGGTACAGTAGTTAACTGAAGGGTTTTCCCAACTTGTTCAAATGTTTAAATCATTATAATTCTACTACTAATAATAGTTATAGCAGTGCTCCTTACCAGTCCAGTATGTATGCAGGTATTCGTACTTACAACCAGCAATATCAAGAAAGGTCAGTAGGTGACAATGGTACTGTACACTGTATGGGTGTAGTTTTCATAAATACAATGAACATGGTGTGATCACATCTAAAAGAATCTCCATTGAGAACCATCACAAAGTTGGTCTCCGTATTGAATTGACCTTTTAATTTGACTTTTTCTGATACATTTATATAGTCATTAAATATGTCCACCTGGCCTGAGTCTACAATATCTTTGCAAGAACAAAAAGCTTAAAATAAGTACAGTTCTAAAAGCAAAATAACTACTTCAATGAAAAACCCAAATAAATCAACCAAAATATCCTTCAGTCAGTGTCTCAACTCTTCAAACAGCAGCTATGGACAAGTATGTCGCACAAAGTATGCAATTTTAAATAAAATAACATGAAATAAATCATTTGTAAGTGTACTAAAAACTACTAAACAAAAGAACAACTATCAATTACACCATGGGTTCTCAAATAGGGGTCCATGGACTAATTGCAAGGGGTCCGTGAAATAAAAAAAGTGTAATGAATGTAGTCAGTACCACAAGGTTTCCAGTAAGTTTACATATAATATAAAAGGGGTGGAGGTCCCTGAGGACCGCTCAAAACCTTGCCTGCCTTGCCTCAAAATATGCAGGGGTTCCAGTACCCCAAAAAGGTTGAGAACCACTGCTATACACACTACTGAACAAAAGAACCGAGCATATGTTTGAGGGTTTCCTCAACAACAGATCAGTTGGCACTTTCGCAATGCCCTCGCCTGTTGTCTCCGACACCCTGTATAGCCCAATAAACTCCTTGTGAGGGACAAGGTCATGGTCAACATAACGCAGACAGACACTCTCCTGTTCAGCACCAGAGACATCTTGAGTACCATCAACAATTAATGAAAATTGTACAATCGGAAGAGACCTAATCTCAGCTGCAATGCCTCGAATGACTATTGGCCATGATGTTCAGAATTTCATTCTGTGCTTTGGGGCCTGTGTACATTGTGGTACGCTCTGTTAACCACTTCAGTAAAATGGGATCATCCTCTTCTGCCCTAAGTTTCAAAATCTGGTATAGATTCCCACTGTCATCCGTGTGGCCTCTAAAGGCTTGTCCCTGTCTTACTACATGCCGCACCGAACTAACAATTTTCATCAAGCAATGCCTTGCGTCATCCTGCTGTTTACCCCACGCGCTGGACATAACTGGACACTGATTGGATTTAGCTGGTGTGCTGTTAGAATTACAAAGTGGCGGTGGGTTTGTCAATTTTGATGTGCTGTGAATTTTTCAATGCCTTTTCTCCAGTTCCTAAATCCTGCACTAACGAAGGCAGCATCAGCTCTTTGGCCAAAATATGTCTGGCTTGAAAACCCTTGGCTACAGTGAAAACACAACACTCCTTTTATTGATGGATTATAATGTAGCCAGGGGAAATCGCGAAACCATCTCTCTTGAAACGTCAACACTCTGTTGGCAAGAGTTTGCGGTTCTATAAATTGTGGGTGTGGCTGATATGGTTTTGTGCCATCACTGTGGTAACTGGACAATGCTGTGCCACTGTCCCCTATACTGGTGCTGCTGGCAACAAGGGTGACACTTGGTCCTGCCGTGGCTGTGACACTGTCCTCTGAAGTCTCTCTCCCTGGCTCTTTCCCTTTCACCACCCTAACTGACTCAGTCTGTCTCCTAGAAAATAAATAAGGTGTTTGCCGTACTCCTAACTACCGGTACCCAAAACTACACAATTAATCACAACAGCAATACCATTGCCGTAAACAAATCTTAGTTTAGTCACCAGTTTAAGTTGAGAGTGGGGGTATCCATGGCATTTTCCAATTATGTCCCTATTTTACAAGTCAAAAAAATTGAGAACCTTTCATAATGTTGCCAAACAAAGACTCAACAAACTTACCTGAGACTCCCTGTCTGCCCCTGCATATCTGTCCCCAGCTCTGCTGTCTGTGTGCCATCTGTTGCCTGCTCTGCCTAATGACATCATTGTGAAACATTTCCATTAGCATTTTACTTCTTTCTTATGAACATTTTATCAACTAGTCTTTGAGATATTAGGATACTAGAGTTCTTACTATGCGTTTTGGTGTACTGACAAATACTCTGATGTCCGTCTTCTTACTTTTTTCTGCCATTTTTCTACCTGGCTGGCTGGCTGGCCTAGCTGCACACACACACATTTACACAACACATGCTGCAACCTTTTGTAATTTAAATAGTTTGTTTCATATTGGCTGGCTTCCAACAATAGCTGAATTTGTAAAGCTAGCGAGCACCAATTCCGTTTCTGTGTGTTTGCTATAATCTTTGCTGCCTGGTTAAATAAAGGTGAAATAAAATAAAATAAAAAAAGTTCACTAGCGACAATTTATCTTTTGCAACGAGACCATTATATATATTTAAGACAATGGTAGAAGAGAGTGTAGTTCTGTTCTGTTCAGTTTGGACTTCAGTTTATTGCTAACCTTATCACAGGGACGTCGAAGCACTACAGCTGCATGCTGATCTTGGAATAAACTGACGATAGCAAAGATTCCATCTTTGACGACGCCACATAAATGGAATAGGTACTAGCTAGCTTGATAGTTAATGTTTGCTTTAGTTTGCGCGCTAGCTCTGCAAATTCAACTAGTGTGTGAACCCTGCCAACATAAAAATAAATAAATAACATTGCTATGGACCTGCTATGGATTGACTGAATTAACCTCACGTCAGTTACGTACATGTCCCTTTCGGACAGTAGATACGAACCCTTTTTTACCTTGCCAGCTAAAGAACTGGCAGTGGATCAAACCATTGTGAGGCAAAGGGCGGGAGGGGGTCGCAATCTTTTGAAATTTAAATGCGCTATTAAGTGTCTATAATCAGCACAAGTGCTTTCATTGCGTATTATTAATATTATTGAAATTACATAGTTATGTTTACAGTGATATATTGGGGGGGACAAATCATCTTTTTCCCAAGATGGGGGGGTCGTGTCCCCCCCGTCCCCCCTGGGATTTCCGCCTATCCCTTTAGGCCATTTTGGGTTGTGGCACCAACGGAAGCTGACCGTGAGACGTGCCAATGTAAAACCCACGAGAATCTCCAATTCATGGCTAGCAGCTTTTACAGCCGTGTGCTTTTGTCATCCAAAAACTGCAGTGAAAGGCACAATGAAGATGCATCAAGTGATAAGTGTGTTGCCAGGTCACATTAAGTACAGAGACATAGCCTGTTCCTGCCAAAAGAGATGAGGGGTCATGGCCTGTCCCTGCTTTGACTTAAAATAAGCAACTTTAGAAGCTATTGAGTCTCCAATATCAACTCTAGAAGCTGCTGAAGCTGCTGAGGCTCCAATATCAACTCTAGAAGCTCCTACTTATTAAAGGTTCATGTATCCTTATATGTATAACATATTTTATAAACTTTTTGAATAACCATTTTATTAAGCGTGAACCGTGAGCCCAGAATTATTAAGAGCAAAATGAGTAGGGCTGCTTATCATAAAATGCCTGATTAGTGTTATTAAACTTGAACTAACAATGATTTTCAAATCCAATCCAATTGTTTTACAACTTGCTATGTTGTTCTAATGCAATACTCGTGTTTTAATAATCTGTTTTTCTGTTGTTTAACAAACTTAGGTTGACAATGTTTTTAAAAGACAAGGGAGTAAAGTAAATTATTATTATATATATTATTATATATATTTTTTTACCATTTCACAGATTTCAAAGTTCATAAAATATCTTTAATTGTTTAAATATTTTGTTCATTACTGGTGTTAGTTACACCCTGTTATTGCTTTCCACCCTGTTATGCTTCATTCCACCCTGTTAGGTCAGTGTTTTAAAATCATAATTGAACAATTCCATCAACTGTTATGTATATCTCTGTGGTAACTTGTAGAGATAGAAGGGATCAATTACAAATGCAAAAATGTTGACCAAATTCTGTTGTTATAAACTCTTATTAGGAAAAATGTGGTGCATATGAAGCGCTGGTTTCTGAAAATAACACACGTTTCTCTCAATAATCATTGATTTAGTTGCTAGTTAAATACATTTTTTTTTAAATATATAATTATTTGAAGTAAATTAAAGTAATAAAGTAATAAAGTAAGGGACATTTGATGTCTTAGAACATCTAAATCTATGTATATACATGCATTGTTAGCACTTTCAGACAGTTATGTGTTTGTCCCTAACAGGGTGGAAATATTCCATGGTCCATGTGTGAACAACATTCACATATTTATTAGGATTTAAGTGCCTGAGCTTTTTCTGAAAGTCAAACATGTTTTTTTCTGATCAAATTCAAAACAAATGAAAAATATATACTTTTTTTCACAAAATGCATGTGGTCCAAAAGGCACCGCAATGTAGGAATGACCCACCACCAAAGCACTCTTGGTGTTTTTATCAGGAACCAAGGTAAGACGCAGATACAGACGGTCGAAGTAACAATGTTTATTACAGCCACAGGGCAGGCAAACGACAGGTCAAGGCAGGCAGGGTTCGATAACCAGAGTAGTGGAGGAAAGGTACAGGACGGCAGGCAGGCTCTGGGTCGGGGGCAGGCAGAGTGGTCAGGCAGGCGGGCTCGGAGATGGGACAGACAAGGGTCAAAACCAGGAGGGCGAGAAAAAGAGAGACTGAGAAGCAGTAGATGAGACGAAAAACGCTGGCAGGCTTGACAAACAAGACGAACTGGCAACAGACAGAGAACACAGGTATAAATACACGGGGAAGATGGGCAACACCTGGAGGGGATGGAGACAATCACAAAGACAGATGAAACAGATCAGGGTGTGACAGTTTTATACATATTATTAGCAGAAAATACAGTAAAAAGCAGCCTTTTCCTTCACTTCATCTCTTCTTCCAGGGATAATGGAGCTCTTTATCCCTGATGTGTTTTGACTGCTGCAGCAACAGGACAGAACGGGGTATGACATGACAGCTGTTTATGTCTGACTGAGAGTGACTCCATGCGTATAGTAAACACCACCACAGTTTTATCTCAATTTTAGATCTATGATAGGTCTGTCGTAACATGATGGTGTGCTTTCTGAGTGGTATCATTTCATTTAGCGGTAGCTGTGAATACACACTTGGGGATTCTTGTGTTCAGTAATGTTGCTGATCTGTGTGCGTTTGTGCCCCTCACTATAGTGAAACCCTACCATCATCAAAGTAGCTGGTGTTGAGGTGAATGCTGTGAGGAAGAGCCTTCGGTATGTGGTAGAGCTGCCTGGACACAGTCTGGAGATGGTCCTATTGCGATGAAGCCTAGATGAGGAGGTATATTCACAGCAGCCACCCCAGTCTGAAATGGGACCACTGCTGTTGTGAGTAGATTAGAAGAAATTAAAGGTAAAGTGATAACAGTATGTAATATGATATCATACAATGTTCACACAGGCAATTGGTAAGATTTTGAAATCAAAATATTTTTAAGACATACAAGTAGACAGAATACTTTCTAGTAGGCTATTTTAATTCCACTAGGTTTACTCACTGCTGTTTTCAAGCATGGTTGACTCCATATGGTTGTTCTGAATTCTAAAAAGAAAAAAAGTAGACCTAGGTATAAAACATTAATTAATTTAGACATTTTTGGTTCATTCCAGTCATTAAAAAAATACACAGACAACTCACATGTCTGGGATGTTAAATGGAGTACACCTCCTCCGGGGAAAGTACCGATTTTCATAATACACCTCTGTATTGAAAGCAAAGGGGTTTTCTTCACATTGTTGTGAGATCTAGAAAAATAGTCATAGCCAGCTATTTGATGATACAGAAAATATAAGCCTATTGATTTACACATTCAATTAATTTGTTATTGTAACATTTGAATTTCAGTGATAAGCAGTTGGACAGTTCAGTAGTTTAGTAGTTGAAACCAATACCGTTAGAGGTTGGTGAGGATGCCAATCATCACAATTCTCAACCTCAGATGGGCCGACGCCTGGATTGTCCTCACACTGAGCCTTACTCTGGGTCTGCAACATCACAAAATGCATTCGTAACGTTAATAACCACTGTACTGAATGAAACATAATAAAGTGAAGAAGTTAATTTTCTTTATCATATAGTTAAATTGTTGTAGTTTACTCATTTGGAACTCAATGGATATTGTAGTAGGTCTGCATGTGCTACCCTCGCCAAAACTGACTTTGACTGTAGTCTCCGAGGCTGTTTCCTGTGCCATGCCCTGAGGTACGAATGATCCCTATAGTCTAACATTTTGTCAAACCTCCCGTCTACACTATTGTGCAAAATGACCAAATATCTTATGAAATTATAGCAAAAATTCTATACAGTTACGTAATTATATTGCACTTGTTGAGTAGCATAGCACACACAATACGTTGTTGACCTCTATCTTGCCAAAAATCTACATGCATGTATGCACATAGCCTATGTTTAATGTAGATCAACATTCTTCATTTCTATATGTATAGAGAAATAAATATTTTTAGAGTTTTAAACACGAAACACTACCTTTTCGGCATGAAAATGTTTTATCGCCATGTTTGCAGTCGTTGTGGATTTCGAAAGGTACCGCCCACCAACCTATGTTAGTACTGTGACTGTTTGGCGCCACTGTGCCTCATTTACTTAATCTTAACTCTTTGTATTAGTATTTAGTAACTATAGAATAAACTGTATATTTTTGGAAGCCATTTCAGTATTTTGAATATTTAAGATGAAAACGATTGAAACTGATTGAAACCATGCAATAAATCAGTTTCCTTACCGTGGGGTTGTTACCGTCTGAAAACTTAGTCTCATTGACATGAATCCTTGTATAAGTTACTTACTGTGCCAAATGTTGTTCATTGTCCAATTCCGAAGTCAAATAAAGGCTTAATATGCTGTCACGGAGCTTTTGAAAAAGTATTCTTCCAACTAAAGCTTGTTTTAGTGTCCTCCTTCAAAGATCGATAATTAAAAACCCGGAAGGCACTTACAGGATGTTCAAAGGCCTGCATAAGTAATACTGCACTAATAAACTATTTTCAAAAATATGTTCTGGTTTTATAACATCTGTGCGATGCTGCTTAGTTCCCATTCGTGTCATGATTCAGTTAAATCTGTAGCTAGTTATTTTACAAGAGGAAATGAAACTTGTTCAGAAGTAAAACACCATGGTCATCATTATTGAGAAACACAGGTTTTAGGCATACTTTGTTAATTTAAAGAAACTGGGTTGTATAGACTATGATTGTGGGAGCAGAGCAGAACTGTGGAACCATTAACATTTTGCTGATCATCATTAATTGTTTAATTTGACTTGATGAGGTTTGTAAGACTCCATGTATTTGTTATAATGTCAATATGAAGCCATGGGAAACTATTCATATTAAGTTAATTAACATACATAACTAACTCCAACTCCAACCTTGGCGGTAAACTACTTGTCAAGCCTTATGTGACCATTCTTGTTCTCGCCACTCTTGAAGTCAAATGAGAAAATGTACAGCACAGTGGTGGTCTAACGAACATGCTCACGCTCAAACTCACTCAAAAGCTAAATAAAGACCCAGGTTTAGCGTGAGAGGCTCCCCTCCTTTCCAACTGAAGCTGTACTCTAGGCCCACACTGACATTGCATTATGCCTGAGTCTGTGATTTCACAATCGTCTGACGTATAATACATTCTACTTCTTGTATTCAGTGTCATATGCCATATGTTAGTTGCAAAGAGTGGAATGATAGCTAAACAGACTGGTACCCAGAATAGCTACAGTTGAAGTCGGAAGTTTACATACACTTAGGTTGGAGTCATTAAAACTCATTTTTCAACCACTCCACAAATTTCTTGTTAACAAAATACAGTTTTGGCAAATCGGTTAGGACATCTACTTTGTGCACAATCATTTTTCCAACAATTGTTTACAAACAGATTATTTCACTTATAATTCACTGAATCACAATTCCAGTGGGTCAGAAGTTTACATTCACCAAGTTGACTGGGCCTTTAAACAGCTTGGAAAATTCCAAGTCATGGCTTTAGAAGCTTCTGATAGGCTAATTGATATAATTTGAGTCAACTGGAGGTGTACCTGTGGATGTATTTCAAGGCCTACCTTCCAACTCAGTGCCTCTTTGCTTGACTGTCACGTTCCTGACCTGTTTTCCTTTGTTATGTATTTGTTTTAGTTTGGTCAGGGCGTGAGTTTTGGGTGGGCAGTCTATGTTTTCTATTTCTATGTGGGGTTTTGTGTTCGGCCTGGTATGATTCTCAATTAGAGACAGGTGTGTATCGTTTGTCTCTGATTGAGAGTCATACTAAGGCAGCCAGGGTTTCACTGGTGTTTTGTGGGTGTTTGTTTCCTGTGTTAGCGTTTGGGCCACAGAGGACTGTTGCAGGTTAGTCACGTTTGTGGTTTTGTTAATTTGTAGTGTTTGTTGGTTTGCCATTAAAATCATGAATACCTCCTACTCCGCATCTTGGTCCGATCCATGCTCCTCCTCGTCTGAGGAGGAGAACGACATTGACAACCTTTACAGAAACACCCACCAAACCAGGACCAAGCGGATTGGAGAAGAACGGCAAGAACAAAAGCAATGGAGAGAAGAGGAATGGACATGGGAACAAATATTTAACGGAGAAGGACCCTGGGCTAAGGTGGGAGAGAATCGCCGCTCTCGGGAGGAGAAGGAGGCAGCCACAGCCCAGGAGCGCTGGTATGAGGAGGCAGCACGTAAGAGAGGCTGGAAGCCCGAGAGGCTCACCCAAAAATTTCTTGGGGGGAGGCTAAAGGGGAGTGTGGCGAAGCCGGGTTGGTTACCTGAGCCAACTCCCCGGGCTTACCGTGGAGTGAGAGGGCGTCGTACTGGTCAGACACCGTGTTATGCGGTAAAGCGCACGGTGTCCCCAGTACGCGTGCTTAGCCCAGTGCGGGCTATTCCACCTTGCCGCACTGGGAGGGCTAGGTTGGGCATGGAGCCGGATGTCATGAAGCCGGCCCAACGTATCTGGCCTCCAGTACGTCTCCTCGGGCCGGCGTACATGGCACCAGCCTTACAGGTGGTGTCCCCGGTTCGCCTGCATAGCCCAGTGCGGGCTATTCCACCTCGCCGCACTGGCAGGGCTACGGGGACCATTCAACCTGGTAAGGTTGGAGAGGCTCGGTGCTCAAGAGCGCGTGTCCTCCTTCACGGTCCGGTATATCCGGCGCCACCTTCCCGCCCCAGCCCAGTACCACCAGTGCCTACACCACGCACCAGGCTTCCAGTGCATCACCAGAGCCCTGTTCCTCCTCCCCGCACTCGCCCTGAGGTGCGTGCCCTCAGCCCGGTACCTCCAGTTCCGGCACCACGCACCAGGCCTACTGTGCGCCTCAGCAGGTCAGAGTCGGCCGTCTGCCCAACGCCGCCTGCGCTGCTTGCCTGCTCAGCGCTGCCCGAACTGTCTGCCTTCCCAGCGCTGTCTGAACTGCCTGCCTGCCCAGCGTGGTCTGAACTGTCTGCCTGCCCAGCGCTGCCCGTCTGTCCCGAGCCTTCAGGGCCGTCCAGCCAGGACCAGCCAGAGCCGTCCAGCCAGGACCAGCCAGAGCCGTCCAGCCAGGACCAGCCAGAGCCGTCCAGCCAGGACCAGCCAGAGCCGTCCAGCCAGGACCAGCCAGAGCCGTCCAGCCAGGACCAGCCAGAGCCCCTCAGCCAGGACCTGCCAGAGCCCCTCAGCCAGGACCTGCCAGAGCCCCTCAGCCAGGACCTGCCAGAGCCCCTCAGCCAGGACCTGCCAGAGTCCCTCAGCCAGGACCTGCCAGAGTCCCTCAGCCAGGACCTGCCAGAGTCCCTCAGCCAGGACCTGCCAGAGTCCCTCAGCCAGGACCTGCCAGAGTCCCTCAGCCCGGAGCTGCCGTCCCTTATCCCGGTGCTGCCCCTTATCCCGATGCTGCCCCTTCATTTAGGTGGGTTTAGTTGGAGGGTGGTCATTGGGAGGGGGATACGGAAGCGGGGAGTGACTATGGTGGGGTGGGGACCTCGCCCAGCGCCAGAGCCGCCACCGTGGACAGACGCCCACCCAGACCCTCCCCTAGACTTTGTGCTGGTGCGCTCGGAGTTCGCACCTTAAGGGGGGGGTTCTGTCACGTTCCTGACCTGTTTTCCTTTGTTATGTATTTGTTTTAGTTTGGTCAGGGCATGAGTTTTGGGTGGGCAGTCTGTTTTCTATTTCTATGTGGGGTTTTGTGTTCGGCCTGGTATGATTCTCAATTAGAGACAGGTGTGTATCGTTTGTCTCTGATTGAGAGTCATACTAAGGCAGCCAGGGTTTCACTGGTGTTTTGTGGGTGTTTGTTTCCTGTGTTAGCGTTTGGGCCACACAGGACTGTTGCAGGTTAGTCACGTTTGTGGTTTTGTTAATTTGTAGTGTTTGTTGGTTTGCCATTAAAATCATGAATACCTCCTACTCCGCATCTTGGTCCGATCCATGCTCCTCCTCGTCTGAGGAGGAGAACGACATTGACAACCTTTACATTGACATCATGGGAAAATCAAAAGAAATCATCCAAGACATCCGAAAAAAATGGTAGACAAGTCTGGTTCTTCCATGGGAGCAATTTCCAAACGCCTGAAGGTACCACGTTCATCTGTACAAACAATAGTACGCATTACTAAGTATAAAGACCATGGGGCCACGCAGCCGCCATACCGCTCAGGAAGGAGACGCGTTCTGTCTCCTAGAGATGAACGTACTTTGGTGTGAAAAGTGCAAATCAATCCCAGAACACCAGCAAAGGACCTTGTAAAGATGCTGGAGGAAACAGGTACAAAAGTATCTATATCCACAGTAAAACGAGTCCTATATCGACATAACCTGAAAGGCCGCTTAGCAAGGAAAAAGCACTGACCCCTAGCATACTTCAAAAGTTGTGGCAAAATGGCTTAAGGACAACAAAGTTAAGGTATTGGAGTGGCCATCACAAAGCCCTGACCTCAACCCTATAGATAATTTGTGGGCAGAACTGAAAAAGTGTGTGCGAGCAAGGAGGCCTACAAACCTGACTCAGTTACACCAGCTCTGTCAGGAGGAATGGGCCAAAATTCACTTAACTTATTGTGGGAAGTTTGTGGAAGGCTACCCGAAACGTTTGACCCAAGTTAAACAATTTAAAGGCAATGCTACCAAATACTAATTGAGTGTATGTAAACTTCTGACCCACTGGGAATGTGATGAAAGAAATAAAAGCTGAAATAAATAATTCTCTCTACTATTATTCTGACATTTCACATTCTTAAAATGAAGTGGTGATCCTAACTGACCTAAGACAAGGAATTGTTACTAGGATTATATGCCAGGAATTGTGAAAAATTTAGTTTAAATGTATATGTCTCAAGTGTATGTAAACTTCCGACTTCAACTGTATATGCTGTTAACTGCTTACTTATGAATAAACATCATGTTTGGCAAGAGTTATTAGGGGTGGTGAGTAAAATGATCAAATTACTTTACAGATCTACTGACAGCTATCCCTAGGAACCAGAGGGACAAAACATTCACATTTTTGTTCTTAATTAACTTAAAATAGGTTTTAATAATTATTTACAGGAACGTTACAAACTGTACAATACAAACAACACAGGAGCAGGAAGCAAAACAAATAGGAAGGTTACAGTATGTGTATGTTATGGTCAAACGTTTAACGTGATGTCTTGCGTGACATCAGCACTTAGCACGCTGTTGTGTGACAACCACCACTTCATGACCCCCTTTGCTGATGAACATAATTTTGCTGTCTGTGATGTTCAGTTATGCTGTTGCTCCGACAACATCACGCCACTTTAACTCAGTATTCTTCTCGATCCTGTTTGTTATCGTCCACCGTGTTCGGTTCTTCATACCAACGTTCGATCAGTCAAGAGGGCTCCATATCTACCAAGACATGCAACCAGACATAGCAGGTTGGCTTTAGTTATTTGTTCTCTGGACACCGTCAAAACTAATGAAAATGCAGAGTTTAACTACATATATTGCTTGACATAATTTGGACTGATTGCTCAGTGGACCATTTGGCTTCTGTGTATTGGATTGTATAACAGCACAAATGATTAAGTTATTTGGTTTACTATATGTTTAGATATTTCAGGCGTCATTCGTAGTAACAATTATAGTTCAATGATAGTTTATTTAGGGCATAGATATTGTTGTGGCTGTATGTACCTTGTTGTAGTGAGCCATGCCCTTGACCTTGAGTGAGATTGTTGTTCACAGTAGGATGTGTATGAGGTAGATGCACATGGTGAGAAGGTCTTGGAGTGAAGTTTGGAAAAGATTGTTCTTCTACTGCCACCAGATCCAGTATTTCTGGAGGGGAGATGAAAAGCTTGATGATCAAACACAAGTCTGGTACAGCATAATATCTTCTCATATAAACTCTGTTAACTACATTTAAGAAGAATGCACAGGAAATAGTGCAGACATTGGGCAAAAAAACACATTTTTTTTGGTCGATCATGCTTGATCAAATGCTCCACATTTACCATGACATACGTCTGCTTTAGTTATTTGTACTGCAGTCTGGGCAGCTCCAACACCTGAAGATGAAAAGCATAGCTAAATACACTCAGTTTATTAGGTACACCCATCTAGTACCGGGTCAGACCCCCTTTGCCTCCAAAACAGCCTGAATTCTTCGGGGCATGGATTATACAAGATGTTGGAAACGTTGTTGCTCAATTGGTATCAAAGGCCCTAACGTGTGCAGGAAAACATTCCCCACACCAGTACACCACCACCACCAGCCTGTACCAGGCAGGATGGGTCCATGGACTCATGCTGCTTATGCCAAATCCGGACTGTCATCAGCATGACGCAACAGGAACCGAGATTCGTTGGACCAGGCGATGTTTTCCCACTCCTCTATTGTCCAGCGTTGGTGATCGCTTGTCCACTGGAGCTGCTTCTTCTTGTTTTTAGCTGATAGGAGTGAATCCCGGTGTGGTCGTCTGCTGCAATAGCCCATCCGTGACAAGGATCAACAAGTTGTGTGTTCTGAGATGCCATTCTGCTTACCACTGTTGTACTACTCCGTTATTTGTCTGTTTGTGGCCCGCCTGTTAGCTTAATACGAGTCTTGCCAGTCTCCTTTGACCTCTCTCATTAACAAGCTGTTTTTGCCCACAGAACTGCCGCTGACTGGATGGTGTTTGTCGCATATGGAATCATGTACTAACCAAAAAAGGGTTATAAACAAATCAATACGTTTTATATTTGAGATTCTTCAAAGTAGCCACCCTTTGCCTTTGATGTCAGCTTTGCACACTCTTGGCATTCTCTCAACCAGCTTCTCCTGTAATGGTTTTCCAACAGTCTTGAAGGAGTTCCCACATATGTGCTCGTCTGAGGAGGAGAACGACATTGACAACCTTTACATTGACATCATGGGAAAATCAAAAGAAATCATCCAAGACATCCGAAAAAAATGGTAGACAAGTCTGGTTCTTCCATGGGAGCAATTTCCAAACGCCTGAAGGTACCACGTTCATCTGTACAAACAATAGTACGCATTACTAAGTATAAAGACCATGGGGCCACGCAGCCGCCATACCGCTCAGGAAGGAGACGCGTTCTGTCTCCTAGAGATGAACGTACTTTGGTGTGAAAAGTGCAAATCAATCCCAGAACACCAGCAAAGGACCTTGTAAAGATGCTGGAGGAAACAGGTACAAAAGTATCTATATCCACAGTAAAACGAGTCCTATATCGACATAACCTGAAAGGCCGCTTAGCAAGGAAAAAGCACTGACCCCTAGCATACTTCAAAAGTTGTGGCAAAATGGCTTAAGGACAACAAAGTTAAGGTATTGGAGTGGCCATCACAAAGCCCTGACCTCAACCCTATAGATAATTTGTGGGCAGAACTGAAAAAGTGTGTGCGAGCAAGGAGGCCTACAAACCTGACTCAGTTACACCAGCTCTGTCAGGAGGAATGGGCCAAAATTCACTTAACTTATTGTGGGAAGTTTGTGGAAGGCTACCCGAAACGTTTGACCCAAGTTAAACAATTTAAAGGCAATGCTACCAAATACTAATTGAGTGTATGTAAACTTCTGACCCACTGGGAATGTGATGAAAGAAATAAAAGCTGAAATAAATAATTCTCTCTACTATTATTCTGACATTTCACATTCTTAAAATGAAGTGGTGATCCTAACTGACCTAAGACAAGGAATTGTTACTAGGATTATATGCCAGGAATTGTGAAAAATTTAGTTTAAATGTATATGTCTCAAGTGTATGTAAACTTCCGACTTCAACTGTATATGCTGTTAACTGCTTACTTATGAATAAACATCATGTTTGGCAAGAGTTATTAGGGGTGGTGAGTAAAATGATCAAATTACTTTACAGATCTACTGACAGCTATCCCTAGGAACCAGAGGGACAAAACATTCACATTTTTGTTCTTAATTAACTTAAAATAGGTTTTAATAATTATTTACAGGAACGTTACAAACTGTACAATACAAACAACACAGGAGCAGGAAGCAAAACAAATAGGAAGGTTACAGTATGTGTATGTTATGGTCAAACGTTTAACGTGATGTCTTGCGTGACATCAGCACTTAGCACGCTGTTGTGTGACAACCACCACTTCATGACCCCCTTTGCTGATGAACATAATTTTGCTGTCTGTGATGTTCAGTTATGCTGTTGCTCCGACAACATCACGCCACTTTAACTCAGTATTCTTCTCGATCCTGTTTGTTATCGTCCACCGTGTTCGGTTCTTCATACCAACGTTCGATCAGTCAAGAGGGCTCCATATCTACCAAGACATGCAACCAGACATAGCAGGTTGGCTTTAGTTATTTGTTCTCTGGACACCGTCAAAACTAATGAAAATGCAGAGTTTAACTACATATATTGCTTGACATAATTTGGACTGATTGCTCAGTGGACCATTTGGCTTCTGTGTATTGGATTGTATAACAGCACAAATGATTAAGTTATTTGGTTTACTATATGTTTAGATATTTCAGGCGTCATTCGTAGTAACAATTATAGTTCAATGATAGTTTATTTAGGGCATAGATATTGTTGTGGCTGTATGTACCTTGTTGTAGTGAGCCATGCCCTTGACCTTGAGTGAGATTGTTGTTCACAGTAGGATGTGTATGAGGTAGATGCACATGGTGAGAAGGTCTTGGAGTGAAGTTTGGAAAAGATTGTTCTTCTACTGCCACCAGATCCAGTATTTCTGGAGGGGAGATGAAAAGCTTGATGATCAAACACAAGTCTGGTACAGCATAATATCTTCTCATATAAACTCTGTTAACTACATTTAAGAAGAATGCACAGGAAATAGTGCAGACATTGGGCAAAAAAACACATTTTTTTTGGTCGATCATGCTTGATCAAATGCTCCACATTTACCATGACATACGTCTGCTTTAGTTATTTGTACTGCAGTCTGGGCAGCTCCAACACCTGAAGATGAAAAGCATAGCTAAATACACTCAGTTTATTAGGTACACCCATCTAGTACCGGGTCAGACCCCCTTTGCCTCCAAAACAGCCTGAATTCTTCGGGGCATGGATTATACAAGATGTTGGAAACGTTGTTGCTCAATTGGTATCAAAGGCCCTAACGTGTGCAGGAAAACATTCCCCACACCAGTACACCACCACCACCAGCCTGTACCAGGCAGGATGGGTCCATGGACTCATGCTGCTTATGCCAAATCCGGACTGTCATCAGCATGACGCAACAGGAACCGAGATTCGTTGGACCAGGCGATGTTTTCCCACTCCTCTATTGTCCAGCGTTGGTGATCGCTTGTCCACTGGAGCTGCTTCTTCTTGTTTTTAGCTGATAGGAGTGAATCCCGGTGTGGTCGTCTGCTGCAATAGCCCATCCGTGACAAGGATCAACAAGTTGTGTGTTCTGAGATGCCATTCTGCTTACCACTGTTGTACTACTCCGTTATTTGTCTGTTTGTGGCCCGCCTGTTAGCTTAATACGAGTCTTGCCAGTCTCCTTTGACCTCTCTCATTAACAAGCTGTTTTTGCCCACAGAACTGCCGCTGACTGGATGGTGTTTGTCGCATATGGAATCATGTACTAACCAAAAAAGGGTTATAAACAAATCAATACGTTTTATATTTGAGATTCTTCAAAGTAGCCACCCTTTGCCTTTGATGTCAGCTTTGCACACTCTTGGCATTCTCTCAACCAGCTTCTCCTGTAATGGTTTTCCAACAGTCTTGAAGGAGTTCCCACATATGCTGAGCACTTGTTGGCTGACTCTGCGGTCCAACTCATCCCAAACCATCTCAATTGGGTTGAGGTCAGTTGATTGTGGAGGCCAGGTCATCTGATGCAGCACTCCATCACTCTCCTTCTTGGTCGAATAGCCCTTACACAGCCTGGAGGTGTGTTGGGCCATTGTCCTGTTGAAAAACAAATGATAGTCCCACTAAGCCCAAACCAGATGGGAGGACGTATTGCTGCAAAATGCTGTGGTAGCCATGCTGGTTAGGTATGCCTTGAATTCTAAATAAATCATACAGTGTCACCAGCAAAGCACCCTCACACCATAACACCCCCTCCTCCTTGCTTCTCAGTGGGAACCACACATGCGGAGATCATCCGTTCACCTACTCTGCGTCTCACAAAGACACGGCGGTTGGAACCAAAAATCTCAAATTTGGACTCATCAGACCAAAGGACAGATTTCCATTTCCACCGGTCTGATGTCCATTGCTCGTGCTTCTTGGCCCAAGCAAGTCTGTTCTTCTTATTGGTGTCCTTTAGTAGTGGTTTCTTTGCGGCAATTCGACCACGAAGGCCTGATTCACGCAGTCTCCTCTGAACTGTTGATGTTGAGATGTGTCTGTCACTTGAACTCTGTGAAGCATATATTTTGGCTGCAATTTCTGAGGCTGGTAACTCTAATGAACTTATCCTCTGCAGCAGAACTATCTCTGGGTCTTCCTTTCTTGTGGCGGTCCTCATGAGAGCCAGTTTCATCATAGCTATTGATGGTTTTTGTGACTCCACTCTAAGGAACTTTTAAAGTTGTTGAAATTTTCGAGTTTGACTGACCTTCATGTCTTAAAGTAATGATGGACTGTTGTTTCTCTTTGCTTATTTGAACTGTTCTTGCCATAATATGGATTTGGTCTTTTACCAAATAGGGCTATCTTCTGTATACCACCCCTACCTTGTCACAACACAACTGATTGTCTCAAATGCATTAAGAAGGAAAGAAATTCCACAAATTAACTTTTAACAAGACACACCTGTTAATTGAAATTAATTCCAGGTGACTACCTCATGAACCAGGTGACTACCAGCAACCTACACTCAAACTGGACAGTTTTATCTCAATCTCTTCATTCAAAGACTCAATCATAGACACGCTTACTGACAGTTGTGGCTGCTTTGTGTGATGTATTGTTGTCTCTACCTTCTTTCCCTTGTGCTGTTGTCTGTGCCCAATAATGTTTGTACCATGTTTTGTGCTGCTACCATGTTGTGTTGCTACCATGCTGTGTTCTCATGTGTTGCTGCCTTGCTATGTTGTTGTCTTAGGTCCCTATTTATGTAGTGTTGTGTTGTCTCTCTTGTCATTATGTGTGTTTTGTCCTATATTTATATTTTATTTATTTTTTATTTTTAATCCCAGCACCCGTCCCCACAGGAGGCGTTTTTCCCTTTCGTAGGCCGTCATTGTATATAAGAATTTGTTCTTAACTGACTTGCCTAGTAAAATAAAGGTTCAATTAAATAAATAAAAAATGCCGGTTGAGAGAATGCCAAGAGTGTGTAAAGCTGTCATCATGGCAAAGGGTGGCTGCTTTGAAGAACCTCAAATCTCAAATATATTTTGATATGTTTAACTCTTTTTTGGTTACTACATGATTCCATGTGTTATTCATAGTTTTGATGTCTTCACTACTATTCTACAGTGTAGAACATAGTAAAATAAAGAAAAACCGTTGAATGAGTAGGTGTGTCCAAACTTGACTGGTACTGTATATTGCGTCACATAATTCTGACAAAGATTGTTAAGTACACAGCTATTCTTGTGGCTGTACTGTATGTGCTTATTGAAGTTCCCATGCCCCATACCTTGAGTGAGGTAGTTGTTCACACTAGGATATATATGAGTTAGATGCACATGGTCAGATCGTCTTGGAGTGAAGTTTGGAAAAGATTGTTCATTTACTGCCACCAGATCCAACATTTCTCCTGAATATGAGGGAAGATCAAATCTCAATGATCAAGCAGAAACCTTCTCATGAATTAAATTAGAGGAATATCATAGTAATTTGTATCATGAATTAGATTAGAGGAATATCATAGTAATTTGTATCATGAATTAGATTAGAGGAATATCATGGTAATTTGTATCATGAATTAGATTAGAGGAATATCATAGTAATTTGTATCATGAATTAGATTAGAGGAATATCATAGTAATTTGTATCATAGATTCCAAGAACACAGGATGAGATGTTACTATCCTTTGTGCAAGCACTTCCAAGAGTTCATGAACAGTGAGACTGGTGAAATTTGGGGAGCACATCGTCAGTAGTGTACCTTTGGTTCCTAGGGTGTTTCGGCCTTTCACACTATACACCCTCCCCAAAGGCGGCCAGCGACAGGGTGATCAATCCTACGCTTGCGTCCCATTCCCAATTAGTCATAGGAGTTGCGTTGTTGTTGATAGCCAACATCCCATGGGACTATGCATGGCAGGGGCGTCTTCCTCCCTGAGTCAAGCATTGTTGACCGCATACCTCCTGGCCCTCTCACTTCGGGGCCCAGCTGGGGTCTTTCCTCTTCATCCAGAGCCATTGACTGCTGCCTTCTGCCGCCTCTGATACAGCTTTGGTTGCCGAACGCTGGCTCTGGCCCTTAATTCCCAGGTCTCTAAGCAGTCTGGTTGTAGATGTCGCCACAAAACCTCTGCAGCCCACCTCCACTGGTCGGACTTCTGTGTTCCAGCCATGATGCCGTGCTTCGGCAGCTAGATTGGCATAGCGCAGATGTTTCCGCTCATAAGCCTCATCTACTGAGTCCTCCCAGGGTACTGTGAGCTCAATGATGAAGACCTTCTTGAGCGAATGGGACCAGAGCACCATGTCAGGTCTTAGGGTGGTGGTTGCGATCTCCGGAGGAAACACAAGTTGCCGGCCAATGTCAGCTAGCATTTTCCAGTCGCGGGCCAAGCGCAGCTGGTCTCGCTCTAATGGTGTAGAGCCGCTCTTCGGTGGTTTAGCCCCTTCGCGGACAAAGGTCGTCCGTAAGGGGTGTGATGCTGCTGGGGGTGGTAGGGAGTTGGTGGCAGCTCGCTTGTCCTCCAGGGCGGACGCAAGGTTTTTAAGGACTTGGTTGTGACGCCAAGTGTAGCGTCCTTGGGTGAGGCTTGTTTTACACCCTGTGAGAATGTGCCTGAGGTTGGCTGGCATGGAACAGAGGGCACAGTCCGGATCTTCACCATACCATTGGTGAAGATTAACTGGTGTTGGAAGGACGTCATATGTTGCTCTGATGGAAAAGCTCAACCGCCTCGCTTCCATGGCCCACAGATCCTTCCAGCTGATCTTCCTCTTCTCCACACTGTCCCATCGAGTCCACTGTCCCTGTTTGGCAAGAGAGACTGCCTTGGCCCACCTTGCAGCCTCCTCCTGATGGCGTACTTCCTGCACTACCATCTTCCGCCGCTCTGGTGCAGTGGCCTTACTCCAAGCAGCACGGCTAGTTAGCCCAAGGCCTCCTCTCCCTTGCTGAACATGACCCACAATGTCAGCATGTCTGAGGGCTGCTGTTGCCTCCTGGACTGCTTTTCCTGGCCTCCATTTGCGCCCAGTTGCCAAGGTCGGCGCGTTGTTGCTCACCACTGGGTCTCGAGATTCATTCAGTGTCATCTGGAGCCTGGTTTTTGCACACTTGAATTCCTCTGTTAGACTGGTGAGGGGCAGCTTGAGGACACCATCTCCATAGAGGCCTATGGTGGTAAGGCATCGTGGAACTCCGAGCCACTTCTTTAAGTAGCCTGTGACTCCTCTTTCCATCTTCTCCACTGTTGAGATTGGAACCTCATACACTGCTAGGGGCCACAACACCCGGGGTAGGAGACCAAACTGCAGACACCAGGCCTTTAACTTTCCAGGTAGCTGGGTGTTGTCGATGGACTGTAGGCTACTACTGATGTCTTTGCGCAGCTGTTGCACCTGGTCTTTGTCCTTCAGGCTTGCATCATACCACCTTCCAAGGCTTTTTACCGGCTGCTCAGACACTGTTGGGATTTGGTCATCTCCGATGAAGAATTTCAGGTCAGAGAGTACTCCCTTCACAATCGAGATGCTGCGTGACTTGGATGGTTTAATCTTCATACGGGCCCAGCTGATGTTCTCCTCGAGTTTTCTGAGCAGTCTCCTGGTGCATGGGACAGTGGTGGTCAATGTTGTAATGTCGTCCATGTAGGCTCTGAGTGGAGGGAGGCGGAAACCAGAGTCGACTCGCTGTCCACCAGCAACCCATTTTGAGGATCTGATGATAACCTCCATTGCCATTATGAATGCCAACGGAGAAATGGTACATCCCGCCATTATACCTACATTCAGGCACTGCCATGAGGTGGTGAACTCTGAGGTGGTGAAGCAGAACTGCAGATCCTTGAAGTACGACTTCACCAGCGTTGTGATGGTGTCCGGTATGTGGAAAAATCTGAAGGCAGACCACAGGAGTTCATGGGGCACAGAGCCAAATGCATTGGCGAGGTCGAGGAAGACTACGTGGAGGTCCCTTTTCTCCACCTTGGCCATTTGGATCTGGTGCCAGATCATGCTGGAGTGTTCCAAGCAGCCAGAGAACCCTGATATTCCTGCCTTCTGTACAGATGTATCGACGTACGCATTCCTTTGCAGGTACTCGGACATCCTCTGGGCAATGACCCTAAAGAAGATTTTACCCTCGACATTCAGTAAGGAGATTGGGCGGAATTGGCTGATGTTCACTGCATCCTTCTCCTTAGGGATCAGGACCCCGCCTGCCCTACGCCACACTTTGGGTATTATCTTCTTCTGCCAAGCTGTTCTCATAAGCCTCCAGAGGACCCTCAGGACGTCTGGTGCGTTCTTATACACTTTGTACGGGACTCCATTTGGCCCCGGGGCTGATGCTGTTCTTGCCCGTCGAACTGTGTTTTCCACCTCTTTCCATGTCGGAGGGCTGGTCTCAATATGATGTTCCGGGGGTTCAATGGGTGGGATATCTGATGGGATGGCCAGATGTTCATGTCGCTTTGAGTCAAAGTTTGTTGTTATCAGGTGCTCCTCTAGGTCTTTCTTTGTTGTTTTTAGAGCTCCACTTTTTTCCTTCGTGAAGAGACTTTTAAGGAACTTGAAGGGATCTTTATAGAATCGAGTTCTAGTTTGTTCTTTCTTCCTTCTGCGTTTCCGTAGGTTCTCTGCTCTATGGAGGGATGCCAACCGGGTTTTAATGTCAGCCTGAAGTGCCTCTATGCCCTCCTTTTCCACTTCCGAGGCCTTCTTCCACTGTTTCTTAAGCTGTCTCCTTTCTTGAACGAGGCGCTTGATTTCTTGTTGCCTCCTGGAAACTGGTGGGGTTGGAACCTTTGTCCCGCCTTTTGCCTCTTGCACTCCAAAGCTTTCTGCCCCGTACTCATAGATGATGTCCCCCATCCTCTCCAACTTCTTCTCCACTGTGCCTCGAAGTTTCTCGAGGGTCAAGGTAAGGTCAGTATTCACTGCTTCCCACAACTTCTTGTCACTGGCGCCAGGCCACTTCACATACGGTCTGTGCCCTGGTAGTCTCCTCTCGACTGCAGGTCTGGGAGGCTGGGTGAGTTCCACTCCTGTTGTTGGTTCCACCTCAGTTGTTACTTCGGTGCTTGAGTTTATGTCCTCCATGACAGTGGTACTGATGCACTGCAAACTATGGTTTGCGTCCAGTTGCTGTGCTTCATTCGACTGATTTGATCGCTTTCGCAGAAAGTGATCAATGCGAGGCCTCTGTCTCTCTTTACCCAGACACCCCTTCTTCCCCTGGTGGATCCTCAACCCATGGTGTGATGTAACTTTCCTCCAACCACAGACACATACCTGCATCTGTTTGTGGCCTGCTGTTGCAGCGGAACTTGTGACAGTTGCTGTGGTGATCTCTTGTGCTGTGCTCTCATTACTCGTAGTCGTTTCCGGTCCAGTCGTTACCATGTTGTCAGCCGATGAGTCATCTTCCGCCCCCGCTCTCGCAGACTCTAGGGGTATTCTCGTATGTTGACTTTCTGTAGCTAAAAGCGGGTGTTTCCAACATACTGCGAAGTATGGGAAACTACAGAAATGGGAAGCTACCCCATGACTGCCCCAGTGGGGTCTATTCCCTCCTGTCAGCCGTCTCTCCGTGCCGCCACAAGGACTTTCCCCTGTTGTCAGCTGATCTTTCTCAGCAGTCACTGGACTAGTCCAGATATTCAGATTCCAAGAACACAGGATGAGATGTTACTATCCTTTGTGCAAGCACTTCCAAGAGTTCATGAACAGTGAGACTGGTGAAATTTGGGGAGCACATCGTCAGTAGTGTACCTTTGGTTCCTAGGGTGTTTCGGCCTTTCACACTATACACCCTCCCCAAAGGCGGCCAGCGACAGGGTGATCAATCCTACGCTTGCGTCCCATTCCCAATTAGTCATAGGAGTTGCGTTGTTGTTGATAGCCAACATCCCATGGGACTATGCATGGCAGGGGCGTCTTCCTCCCTGAGTCAAGCATTGTTGACCGCATACCTCCTGGCCCTCTCACTTCGGGGCCCAGCTGGGGTCTTTCCTCTTCATCCAGAGCCATTGACTGCTGCCTTCTGCCGCCTCTGATACAGCTTTGGTTGCCGAACGCTGGCTCTGGCCCTTAATTCCCAGGTCTCTAAGCAGTCTGGTTGTAGATGTCGCCACAAAACCTCTGCAGCCCACCTCCACTGGTCGGACTTCTGTGTTCCAGCCATGATGCCGTGCTTCGGCAGCTAGATTGGCATAGCGCAGATGTTTCCGCTCATAAGCCTCATCTACTGAGTCCTCCCAGGGTACTGTGAGCTCAATGATGAAGACCTTCTTGAGCGAATGGGACCAGAGCACCATGTCAGGTCTTAGGGTGGTGGTTGCGATCTCCGGAGGAAACACAAGTTGCCGGCCAATGTCAGCTAGCATTTTCCAGTCGCGGGCCAAGCGCAGCTGGTCTCGCTCTAATGGTGTAGAGCCGCTCTTCGGTGGTTTAGCCCCTTCGCGGACAAAGGTCGTCCGTAAGGGGTGTGATGCTGCTGGGGGTGGTAGGGAGTTGGTGGCAGCTCGCTTGTCCTCCAGGGCGGACGCAAGGTTTTTAAGGACTTGGTTGTGACGCCAAGTGTAGCGTCCTTGGGTGAGGCTTGTTTTACACCCTGTGAGAATGTGCCTGAGGTTGGCTGGCATGGAACAGAGGGCACAGTCCGGATCTTCACCATACCATTGGTGAAGATTAACTGGTGTTGGAAGGACGTCATATGTTGCTCTGATGGAAAAGCTCAACCGCCTCGCTTCCATGGCCCACAGATCCTTCCAGCTGATCTTCCTCTTCTCCACACTGTCCCATCGAGTCCACTGTCCCTGTTTGGCAAGAGAGACTGCCTTGGCCCACCTTGCAGCCTCCTCCTGATGGCGTACTTCCTGCACTACCATCTTCCGCCGCTCTGGTGCAGTGGCCTTACTCCAAGCAGCACGGCTAGTTAGCCCAAGGCCTCCTCTCCCTTGCTGAACATGACCCACAATGTCAGCATGTCTGAGGGCTGCTGTTGCCTCCTGGACTGCTTTTCCTGGCCTCCATTTGCGCCCAGTTGCCAAGGTCGGCGCGTTGTTGCTCACCACTGGGTCTCGAGATTCATTCAGTGTCATCTGGAGCCTGGTTTTTGCACACTTGAATTCCTCTGTTAGACTGGTGAGGGGCAGCTTGAGGACACCATCTCCATAGAGGCCTATGGTGGTAAGGCATCGTGGAACTCCGAGCCACTTCTTTAAGTAGCCTGTGACTCCTCTTTCCATCTTCTCCACTGTTGAGATTGGAACCTCATACACTGCTAGGGGCCACAACACCCGGGGTAGGAGACCAAACTGCAGACACCAGGCCTTTAACTTTCCAGGTAGCTGGGTGTTGTCGATGGACTGTAGGCTACTACTGATGTCTTTGCGCAGCTGTTGCACCTGGTCTTTGTCCTTCAGGCTTGCATCATACCACCTTCCAAGGCTTTTTACCGGCTGCTCAGACACTGTTGGGATTTGGTCATCTCCGATGAAGAATTTCAGGTCAGAGAGTACTCCCTTCACAATCGAGATGCTGCGTGACTTGGATGGTTTAATCTTCATACGGGCCCAGCTGATGTTCTCCTCGAGTTTTCTGAGCAGTCTCCTGGTGCATGGGACAGTGGTGGTCAATGTTGTAATGTCGTCCATGTAGGCTCTGAGTGGAGGGAGGCGGAAACCAGAGTCGACTCGCTGTCCACCAGCAACCCATTTTGAGGATCTGATGATAACCTCCATTGCCATTATGAATGCCAACGGAGAAATGGTACATCCCGCCATTATACCTACATTCAGGCACTGCCATGAGGTGGTGAACTCTGAGGTGGTGAAGCAGAACTGCAGATCCTTGAAGTACGACTTCACCAGCGTTGTGATGGTGTCCGGTATGTGGAAAAATCTGAAGGCAGACCACAGGAGTTCATGGGGCACAGAGCCAAATGCATTGGCGAGGTCGAGGAAGACTACGTGGAGGTCCCTTTTCTCCACCTTGGCCATTTGGATCTGGTGCCAGATCATGCTGGAGTGTTCCAAGCAGCCAGAGAACCCTGATATTCCTGCCTTCTGTACAGATGTATCGACGTACGCATTCCTTTGCAGGTACTCGGACATCCTCTGGGCAATGACCCTAAAGAAGATTTTACCCTCGACATTCAGTAAGGAGATTGGGCGGAATTGGCTGATGTTCACTGCATCCTTCTCCTTAGGGATCAGGACCCCGCCTGCCCTACGCCACACTTTGGGTATTATCTTCTTCTGCCAAGCTGTTCTCATAAGCCTCCAGAGGACCCTCAGGACGTCTGGTGCGTTCTTATACACTTTGTACGGGACTCCATTTGGCCCCGGGGCTGATGCTGTTCTTGCCCGTCGAACTGTGTTTTCCACCTCTTTCCATGTCGGAGGGCTGGTCTCAATATGATGTTCCGGGGGTTCAATGGGTGGGATATCTGATGGGATGGCCAGATGTTCATGTCGCTTTGAGTCAAAGTTTGTTGTTATCAGGTGCTCCTCTAGGTCTTTCTTTGTTGTTTTTAGAGCTCCACTTTTTTCCTTCGTGAAGAGACTTTTAAGGAACTTGAAGGGATCTTTATAGAATCGAGTTCTAGTTTGTTCTTTCTTCCTTCTGCGTTTCCGTAGGTTCTCTGCTCTACGGAGGGATGCCAACCGGGTTTTAATGTCAGCCTGAAGTGCCTCTATGCCCTCCTTTTCCACTTCCGAGGCCTTCTTCCACTGTTTCTTAAGCTGTCTCCTTTCTTGAACGAGGCGCTTGATTTCTTGTTGCCTCCTGGAAACTGGTGGGGTTGGAACCTTTGTCCCGCCTTTTGCCTCTTGCACTCCAAAGCTTTCTGCCCCGTACTCATAGATGATGTCCCCCATCCTCTCCAACTTCTTCTCCACTGTGCCTCGAAGTTTCTCGAGGGTCAAGGTAAGGTCAGTATTCACTGCTTCCCACAACTTCTTGTCACTGGCGCCAGGCCACTTCACATACGGTCTGTGCCCTGGTAGTCTCCTCTCGACTGCAGGTCTGGGAGGCTGGGTGAGTTCCACTCCTGTTGTTGGTTCCACCTCAGTTGTTACTTCGGTGCTTGAGTTTATGTCCTCCATGACAGTGGTACTGATGCACTGCAAACTATGGTTTGCGTCCAGTTGCTGTGCTTCATTCGACTGATTTGATCGCTTTCGCAGAAAGTGATCAATGCGAGGCCTCTGTCTCTCTTTACCCAGACACCCCTTCTTCCCCTGGTGGATCCTCAACCCATGGTGTGATGTAACTTTCCTCCAACCACAGACACATACCTGCATCTGTTTGTGGCCTGCTGTTGCAGCGGAACTTGTGACAGTTGCTGTGGTGATCTCTTGTGCTGTGCTCTCATTACTCGTAGTCGTTTCCGGTCCAGTCGTTACCATGTTGTCAGCCGATGAGTCATCTTCCGCCCCCGCTCTCGCAGACTCTAGGGGTATTCTCGTATGTTGACTTTCTGTAGCTAAAAGCGGGTGTTTCCAACATACTGCGAAGTATGGGAAACTACAGAAATGGGAAGCTACCCCATGACTGCCCCAGTGGGGTCTATTCCCTCCTGTCAGCCGTCTCTCCGTGCCGCCACAAGGACTTTCCCCTGTTGTCAGCTGATCTTTCTCAGCAGTCACTGGACTAGTCCAGATATTCAGATTCCAAGAACACAGGATGAGATGTTACTATCCTTTGTGCAAGCACTTCCAAGAGTTCATGAACAGTGAGACTGGTGAAATTTGGGGAGCACATCGTCAGTAGTGTACCTATGAATTAGATTAGAGGAATATCATAGTAATTTGTATCATGAATTAGATTAGAGGAATATCATAGTAATTTTTATCATGAATTCATAATGCAGTTCCAGGTGAAGAAATGTGCTTTATAAGAATCCATGTCTTGCCAAATATTGGTTTGATATATGCTACATAACTGTTTCCTGATAAAAATTGGTAAACTCACCATTACTTCCAGACAGACCTCTGTCTGCTTCTGCAAGGTTGTTTGGTCTAAAAAATAAAATAATTACCTTTCATTTCAAAGTGCTTATAAAAGCAGGAAAACATAGTCCTACCTGCTCATCGCTGTTTCCCTCCAAGTTGAACAAACCTCATACATCTTTTAGTTATCTGGTAATTAAAATATAATGTACAGACAACTCACCTGTTATGGCTTAGAAATGGAGTACATCTCCATAAAGGAAAAGACACCTCTTCTGTAACCACGACCGCATTGAAACCAAATTGGTCATCCTCACATTGCAATGAAACCTATAAAAAATAACCATCTTTAGTTAAATATTTAGTTAGTGTCCTGACATTACGGTCATTCAAAGAAAGTATTTTACGAGCTTCTTTCAGTAAGTATATGATAAATCAAAGTAAAACAAACATACCAGTGCATCTCGTGAGTAATGGTAGGTGTCAGTTTCATAAACTACTACATATGAATAGGCCTCTGCATTGTTCACACACTGGGTAGGGTCCTGTAATATGCCACAATGTATCCATAATTATATATAGACAATACCTGGTGTTTTTTAAAAGAAAGATCGAAGGAGTAAATAGCTATGCTTCCAATCTAACAAAAAGGTAGTAATACAACTGACCAATAACATCATAGTATCATTCTGGAGTCTGAAGCGGTTGGTTTCACAGCATATTTCACCACTCACAGTGTTTTTCAACTGTTATATTATAGTCACACTGGGCAAATTAAAATAATTCACGTTCGGCACCACTTCCTACTTTTGCTGTTGTTGTCCTTAAGACATCCTTCTAAAAACAAATATGCCTAGTATATTTTAGTCATTATTGATTGTAATGACTAAACTAATGTTTGCAGTGCACTATACTAAACATAGTCATGTTATTATCAAGCTGCTTATTAGTGGTTTATTCAACTATGTTTTTCCGCCATTACGGTAGATTTAGGTTTGAGAGGATGAGCTCTAGAGGCACCATAATGTACACCTGTGTTCCAATAATGTACAATCTAGTAGGTTAACCTATTCTGCCTAATTTTTCATTAATTTAGTGACCAAAATAAGCATAATACTTCAAAGTCAAAACTTTACCATTTCTTCAAGAACACTCTCATGCGCCATTGTTTTTTGGCGGATGCAAAAGGGTGTCACTATGAAAGTGTCACTGTGACCTACGTCATCAATGCCACTACTGTAGTCTGAACTCCATACTAATTTGTAATTTGTTTCTAAAGCTGAAAAGTGTATATTTATAAATAAAATTTACCTGTTTTGAATTTGGCCATAAGATAAGTGTTCGGTTGAATTAATTATTCAAGAAATGCTGAGGTCACAATTGGTTAGGCTAAGGGTGAAGGTTAGGGTTAGGGCTAGGATTAGTGGGTAGTTAGTAGAAATGTTGTTGACAGTTATTGAACATCTACTGAACGTCTACAAATCATCTACTTGAGACTATCCAAATAAAGTGTTACAAATGCTGAAAATGAAGATGGTATGTAACCACAGTTTCCTTACCGTAGGATAGTGCCCTTGAGTAAAACTCCACTAGTTATTGCATGGATGCCCTTTCAGTTCACACTGACTCAGTTAAACATCATTATTATCTATCCAAATGTTGTTCATGTTCCTTTTCTCCGGTTAAACAAAGCTTGAGATCATGAGCCTGTTGATCAAAAGATTTACAAGACTTCCCTTTCATACTCTGAATCCCGAGGAGTGTCCAAGAATAGATACTTAAGAACAGGAGCAGATACTTACCATGGACGTGGTTACGTAATTAGATTGCTCACTGCAGAATGTATGGGCTTGTTTATACAGTAACTCTTACTTATGGTCAGAAGGCTGGCTTAAATGTATAATTTAGACTGATTGAGAGCATTGTCCACAAGCTACACTGCCTTGTCAAACCATGGCATTCCGCTTGATCATAATGGAAAAGCAGTGGGAAACTTGGTGTCTTTTAGTTTTCATGAACAAAGAATGTAAATAATAGGAATGGGAGACCACCGAGCCTGGTTGTCCCTGACGTTCTTTCGGGCCATTCTCTTTCTTACCACAAGGTGATGATCCTGCACCAGTCATTTTCTGATGGTGCACAAGTTATCTCACCAGTCAGAGACCGGTGAACTACAACTCTCTCTCTCTCCCTCCCTCTCACACATGGGGGCACTTCTCTCAAGGTTCACTTCTCTCTCTCTCGTCTCCTCTCTTCTGTCTCTCTTCTCTCTCTCTTTTATATATATATATATATATATATATATATATATATATATATATATATATAAAATCTACTCCAGTAGGAGCCATAATCCCATTACGATGAGTGCAGTGTAGCCGTCAAGGCAAAACAAAGGCCCCTCAAGGATGAGAGGTTCCTTTTCTTTCCCCCTGAGGCAGCACTGAGACCAAGGGGACCCACACTGACAAGTGGGTCCCTGAGCCCCTCTACCACTTTAACAGACCCTCTGGTACAAAAAAATGCAAATCTGGGGGGCAAGACCGCTTCAGCGTCTTACCAGCTGCAACAGGACGGGAGTGCTGAGAGCCATCCTATACCATCACCAAGAAAAGGCTCCCAACAGATTGAGCACAATAAAAAGGACAATTGCACTTTCAATTTCACTGGGATACCCACTTTCTGATAGACCTCAGTGTGTTGAATGACCCTCTCAGAACACATGATCAATTTATCATTCAGTGACAGACTAAATACCTTTTAGAGAGCATTCTTAAATTAAAAAGTGGCATGTTGTTACTCAATTGTTTACAATGGTTTTTCTCTGTGATCATGAAGTATTGCTCCTGCGCACTGGAACTCATACAACTATTTGTGAGATGCCTGAATCATTCTAGGCCTGTTTAAATGCTGATACAACGGACAAACAACAAAGACAAGCTGCAGGAACCTGACATGTAGTCTAGCCTACTGTCTGCCTCAGGAGAGCACGCACTCACCATGCGTCAACCTATTCAGAAAATAAATGAAATTGCCACTGCAGTTCTCCGTTACTCATGCCAGGGTTACCATGTGTGGTGGCATATAAAATCACATCTAGAGAGTGCAGCGTGGGCTAACAAAGGGAATAAAGGGAGCATCACACAGACTGACGCGTGTGCTTCTGTACACCCCCCGCGGCAGCATCACTGTCTGTGGGCAGACAACTTGCCATCTCTCCATCCATGGCCCCCCGCCCTTACCCTGTGGCTCCCACTCCCTGCCTCCGAGCCCTGGGGAAAGGCCGGACAGACCAGGCACACCCCTGCCCCAGCCTGCAGGCCCCTTTGTGGATCAAAGGATGCAGAGCCTTGGGGTTCCAGTGTATAGAAGTGTGCCAGATTATGCACTAGCCAAACAGATGCCCCCCACTCCCCATTCCTCTCCTCCACCCCCCATCACTCCACATTCCCCTCCTTCACTCCCCATCCCTCCCTACTGTCTCCCCTCACCCCTGCACTCCCCAGCTGCTATGATTTAAATGAGGGCCCCATGAAGAAAGGAGGGCATCTGCCACATGCCCAAGCCTCTCCTCAGAGAAAAGTGCACATTTAAAGCATCGCTCACATGGAGATGTCCTGTAACAAGAAGAAGTCATTTGAAAAAGTAAAGTGGGCTAAAATGAAATGGATGGGTGCATACACTTTTGAATTGGAGCTGAAGCTTTAGGACATGGATGGGATGGCAGCAAAAGACACCTGGGTCATGTCCTCGTCATTACCCACCAAATGAGAGATTAGATATGGAGCTGCATTAGGGCAGCTGAAAAAACTAAACAATTAGAAGATCAAAACCAAGTGTCCTGAAACCATATTTGAAGTGTGTACAGCACTGCACTGAATACTGGATTTGTTAAGTACCTGGAACAATTTCTGTATGAATGGTAATGTTTTGTATCAATTCAGCTGAGAGAGAGGGATGATGTGTTCAATCATTAATAGTCTTTCCCATTGCCATGATCTCATGGTCCTTGCTATCCGGTACCTTTGGACATCCCCACTCCATTGAAGTTGACATTTCAAATGGTTAAGGTAAGAGTTATGGTTAAGATTAGGGTAGGGTTTAGGGTAGGGACGTCCCAAGGAAGCCGGATAGCACTAACAATGATCTCATTATCTCTCCTCTCTTTGATCATGTCTGGTCCATTATGCTTTTCTGCTTTTACAGTCCCTCACAGCAATACAGTCCCGTAATGATGATGAGCATGGCATGGCGTTACAACCTCACCACTGCATTAATGCACCAGCCAGGCAGAGAGTGGCACAGTGGTCTACAATTTTTATCCCAATGGTTGAACTCAACTATCACTCAAGCTTTCTCTATTTCCCCAGAGGTCGTAAATCTCCGGTTAATAGAGAATTTGTAACGCCTTTCGTCGGTGGAAGGAGAGGGGGACCAAAGCGCAGCGTGGTATGTATCCATATTTATTAGAATACTTTTTCAATTACGAACAAAAACAATAAACAGAACGAAAACCAACGAAGCTACAGTCCCGAAACTAGGGAAACACAGAGAAACCAGGAACACACGAACAGGAACAATCACCCACAAAACCCAACACAAAACAGGCTACCTAAATATGGTTCCCAATCAGAGACAATGCAAAACACCTGCCTCTGATTGAGTTCCATATCAGGCCAAATGACAAACCTAAACATAGAAACACAGAACATAGACTGCCCACCCCAACTCACGCCCTGACCAACTAACTAAAGACAAAACAAAGGAAATAAAGGTCAGAACGTGACAGAATTAGACAAACTCTCAGATTCTACAATAGATCAATATTTTATTCAGAGAGTACTCTGGCCCTCAAATGCAGAGCCAGTCTTTATATATATATATATATATATATATATATATACACACACACACACACACACACACACACACACACACACACACACACACACACACACACACACACACACACACACACACACACACACACACACACACACACACACACACACACACACACACACACACGCACGCACACACACACACAAATGAACTCACATCAGTAGAAACTCCACCTCTCTTTAGGTGGGGTGTATTTTTCCACAATACTAACACATAGTTTCTCATTATCTTCTGCAAGCCATTTCTAACAGTTCAGTTGGCCTTGAATGTCTCAACTATACCCAGCTCATATTGCGAAATAGTAACACAATGGCCTAGTCACACACATTATTGAATTATGACTCTTAACACATTTCATACAATTATATAGTTGCAGGGTGGAATACTTTTGTCATTATCTTAAACATACAAACTATTCTATCAGACTGTAGCTCGAACAATATTTGGGTCTCTGATCAGTACGGCATCTACCAATCAGATCAGACCAGTTTAACAGACATTAGAGCCTGGGACCAATCCTAAGAGGAGTGGTTGATAGTGCCTAGAAAAGCCTACCTACCCTCTAATCCAGACTCATAATAAGCCATGAGAAGCAAATGCATCAGAGGAGGCTGGTGGGAGGAGCAATAGGAGGATAGGGCTCATTGTAATGGCTGTAATGGAATCAATGGAATGGTATCAAACATATGGAAACCACATGTTTGACTCTGTTCCATTAATTCCATTCCAGCCATTACAATGAGCCTGTCCTCCTATCGCTCCTCCCACTAGCCTCTTCTGAAATGTGACCTAATGGCCAGCTCTATTGGAGGTCATAGTGTTCAGTGGATGTTGAGTTTCCCCTATACACTTTGATTAGTGTGGAGGGGATCAAAATGATCATCCCACTGTGGCCATACAGATGGATCCATCGTCCCTGTGTTTACAAACACAACATGCTGTATCCTGTGTTTAATGGATGAAACAGTAAGGTTATCTCCAAAACCCTTTTTGTCTTCATTTCTTTAATTTAGGATTAAGCTAATGATATGTTGGCAGTAAATGTGTAATCCCTCTGTAAAGGCTGCTTTCACCTCTGATTAATTAAGATACCTGCCCATTCGCTCTAATTAACACAGCTGCTGCTTAACTAGCTGCATGTATGCAGGCAGGAGAGGGTTCAGTATGTCTCTGTCTCTCTCTACCTCTCTACCTCTCAACCTCTCTCTACCTCTCTCTACCTCTCTACCTCTCAACCTCTCTCTACCTCTCTACCTCTCAATCTCTCTCTACCTCTCTCTATCTCTCAACCTCTCTCTACCTCTCTCTACCTCTCAACCTCTCTCAACCTCTCTCTACCTCTCTCTACCTTTCTACCTCTCAACCTCTCAAAATCTCAGAAAATCTACTTTACCTCATGCCTCATGACCAACCAGCAACAGTGTCCAAGGGTGTTCATTTCCACTTTTGTTTCCATGCATTTTTATCAGTTTCACCTGAGACATACAGCTTGTGTTCATTGTGAAAACACATATAGATACTGTATCTGACTCCTAATACATCATTCACATGTTAAAGACGATCAAAAGTTCCAGAAAGATACATGATGGTAATAAAGCAGGCCATCCATCAAAATACATCAAACATCACAACAAATATCTAACATTTAAAGAACAGGAGTCAATATTTCATTAACAAACAGCAGCATAATAACATGGGTAATAGTATGACGTCAGACATGGCTTGGGGGGAATGAAGATGAATAGGGATTCTGCATTACTCTCTGGTGGTGATTGTTCGGGGCTGGGGGAGGTGCCGGATGGAGGAGACGGTAATGTGCATGTCATGACCCCAGGCCAATCTGATGGATGGGCTCCAGAGCCACAAAGATTTCTTATGGGATTTAATATTAGTCTTGAATGACTGTGTGTGAAACACCCCTTTGTTAATCAGCATGAATCTCACTGTTTTCCTTTAGCTAGTTGTTTTAATGAAAGCCCTACATTTGGCCCAGTATGTGATAAAGAAAAAACAAATGCAAAGGTTGAACATCAACAGACCTCTTTGAACTGATGCGTTGACCCACCATGTGCTTTATTAAGAGGAGAGTTTATCCTAAAGGCCATGTATGCTTCCCAAATGGCACCCTATACAGTGCACTACTTTTGACCATGGACCCTGGTTAAAAGTAATGCACTATAAAGGGAATAGGGTGCCATTTCGGACACATACCATGTTAATCACATGTTATCTCAGCTGTCAGAGAAGTCTTATGTTGCGAAAGAAACGTGGTCAAAACGGCAGGTAAAGAGGCTGACATTCCAACAGTGACCCTGGGCATGGCAGGGAGCTGACCATCACATGTAGGAGCACCTCTCAGTCACACAATACACAGGGTCTCAGGGTGGCACTAGCATTTCATATTTTGATAAGTTCATACATACTAACTTATCTCAGATTAGGAGTGCTGATAGAAGATCAGTTCCCCATAACCATATTTATTATGATCTAAAAAACTAAACTGAGCCTAGACCAGCACTCCTCTGTGATTCTTTGTGAATACAACCCTGATGTTTAGGTCTGAAAATAGTGAGAGTCTCTACTGGAGTCCACCTTCCTGTTTTACTTGTTTGCTTTCAGCTCAACTTCCCGTCAATATCCTGGTATTCTGACATAGGGTATTTCCTGCTGCTGAGGAAGTGAGCTGTGCTTAATAGTCTAATGAGCACTTGAGTTAATGACATATGTCACTTGATGTCACTAATTACCCCCTGAACAAAGCCTGGTAGGGTGTTTGAAGCCCCCTTAATGCCATGCCCTTTAATTCATTTACGATATAAAAGATTGGGGCTGAAGTTCCCTGAGGCACAACTACTACAGTGCAATGTTAATATCATTAGGGATCTGTCCTCTGTCAACCTCCTACGCACACAGACAGTGTAACGTTACTGCAGGCATTGTTATATGGGGACGGTATATCCACAGCGAGCCAACTAAACCTATGGTCTCCCACACAGATGTGTTGTATGTTTATTTTCCCTACAGTATGTGTGTGTGTGGGGGGGGGGGGGGGGGGGGGGGGGGGTTCTCTCTAGCGTATGTTGAATCCTGAGTGCTGGATGGACATCCTCTCCCCGCGGCCAAGGTAGCCCTGAAGATTCTGCGTGAGTCGGTCCAGTGAGAGTTCAGGAAGGTCAACAAGTGAGTGTGGAATGTGTACGTTTCCCACACGGTGATCACCTCCACACACACATAAGCTCTGAGAAAACACGTGTCGGGCCTCTGCCCAGCAGACTGGAATGCCAAGGGGCTGCCCTGGGGCTGCATCCAATGAGCCATAGTTTTTGAGGAGCCATTGGGTTAAATGAAACACAGAGAGAGAGGAGTGAGACAAATGTGAAGAGAGTCTAGAAGGGACTGGTGGATAATGTGTGTTTCTGGAAAGAAGAAATGCGTTCCTTTCGTTTGTGCACAACACACACAAACATACACAGTCCACCCCACGGAGGTTAAGCTACAACTGCAGCCGTAGAGACAAAGAGAGTACCCAATGTGAGTGGCCCTGTTGTTTTCTCTCTACCTCTCACGGCAGAGCGGCTCTGCCACAACACTGTCAGAGCACATCAGTAGAGGAGGGCCTGATCACTCCCACACTCCTGTTCTCCCACAGACAGACTGGTCCCACCAGTCCATTGACCCTCTCTGGGGTTGTGTCCCAAATAGCATTCTATTGTCTTTATAGTGCATTAGTCTTGACCAGGGCCCTGGTCAAAAATAGTGCACTATAAAGGGAATACACATCCCGGGTCTCAGCGCACTCTCTAATACAATATCCCCCTAACACTAATCTGAGGGAAGAATGGTGATGTATTATCTAGGGTGGGGTCTGACAGATTGTATAGGAATAACAGCAAATGGTCACTTGGGGCAATGTAAGAGTTGTGATTTTTTTGGTGAACCTTTATTTAACCAGGTAGGCCAGTTGAGAACAAGTTCTCATTTACAACCACGGCCTGGCCAAGATAAAGCAAAGCAGTGCGACAAAAACAACAACACAGAGTTACACATAAACAAACATACAGTCAATAACACAATAGAAAAATGTATGTACAGTGTGTGCAAATGTAGAAGAGTAGGGAGGTAAGGCAATAAATAGGCCATAGAGGCTAAATAATTACAATTTAGCATCAACACTGGAGTGATAGATGTGCAGATGATGATGTGCAAGTAGAGATACTGAGGGTAAGTAATAATATGGGGATGAGGTAGTTGGGTGTGCTATTTACAGATTGGCTGTGTACAGGTACAGTGATCGGTAAGCTGCTCTGACAGCTGATGCTTAAAGTTAGAGAGGGAGATATAAGATTCCAGTTTTAGTGATTTTTGCAATTCTTTCCAGTCATTGGCAGCAGAGAACTGGAAGGACAGGCGGCCAAAGGAAGTGTTGGCTTTGGGGATGACCAGTGAAATATACCTGCTGGAGCGCGTGCTACGGGTGGGTGTTGCTATGGTGACCAGTGAGCTGAGATAAGGCTGGGCTTTACCTAGCAAAGACTTATAGATTACCTGTAGCCAGTGTGTTTGGCGACGAATATGTAGTGAGGGCCAGCCAACGAGAGCATACAGGTCGTAGTGGTGGGTAGTATATGGGGCTTTGGTGACAAAACGGATTGCACTGTGATAGACTGCATCCAGTTTGCTGAGTAGAGTGTTGGAGGCTATTTTGTAAATTAAATCGCCGAAGTCAAGGATTGGTAGGATAGTCAGTTTTACGAGGGTATGTTTGGCAGCATGGGTGAATGGAATAAGCTAAGGAATAAACTGTTGCACTGAGCAGAGATAACTTTGTGCCCTGCCTGAAGTTATGGCTGTAGTGGAATGTGACAATGTATCCCATGCTTGATTAAATGTCCTCATTCGAAAATATGGCTAACCTTGCAAAAAACAACAATGATGACTTTAGGCAACAAGCAGAGAAAAATGTCAGTCATGTCATCACCCAGGTCTTCCCTCTTCCCCGGAATGCAACCTGTCACGAGAGAGAACATATTCTTAGTTGCCACATGCTCTTCTGAAGTGAGTATATAGAGTGTTGAGGAGTAGAAGTGACCAATGAAAGCTCAGGGTCAGAGCTGGAATGTAACCACAGATTAGAGGTGGCACTCAGCACAGTGCACACAGAGCCCTATTTCCTATATAGACTCTGGTCAAAAGTATTGCACTATGAAGGGAATGGGGTGGCATTTGGTACACAGACAGACTCTCACACATAGTGTGAGGCTGACAAGGGCAGGACCAATCTCTCTCCCATCTTCCCATAGGCCACCAGTTAGGGGTCATGACCTGTCCACCCTATCACTTTCTACCACACAGTAGAAATGTGCAACACTAGCAAGGGAGCACAGGCACAGCACTCTCCATTACTGCTGAGCGATTAACCAAAATGTCTGTTATTTTTAGTTTTTAAACAACTAACAGACCAAAGTTGGTTCAATCATTTGAATTCCATTAATTTTACATTTTTCTGAGCTCGATGTGCAGTTTCTGTAAAGATAAATAAGGCCAAGCTTGAACTGTGCGATGTTGTAAGGGAGTTATATTCTCCCTCAATATTCTACGTAGTTTAGTGCAGAAAACATGGTAATTAACTACAATGACCATAATCCATTGCACACCTGCTTAAACTTGTACGGTCTGTGCGGAGCAGACACAGAGACAGAGAAGGGAGACAGCTCAATCAGAGAGGGATAGAAAGCAGTTGCTTCACATGCCTGAAAATACATGATCCAAATGATTGATAGTTGGAATCCAGCAGTCATAAAAGTATGCCTTGTTTACTTTGAAGAACTACTAAAATAGTGATTTTGTCAGACAGCATAGGCAGCAGCTCTACAGAGATGAGATGATGACTTGGAATGAAATAATAAAGTCATCAAATGAAACACATATTTTTATCAAAGTAAAGTAATGTGTATAAATGTTGCAGTAATAAGTGATGAGCAGTAATAGGCAGTCACTACGATAATGAGACTTTTGTTAATTGTTTTCATTCTGTGTTGTTACAGCATTCAACCCACATAATGCATAGTTCATTTAATGTAAAAAATATACATATTTTTTAAAAAACGTGATTATTTTTAAATAATCAAACCGAAACTGAACCAACCTCAAAATGCACTAATCACTAATCACTCAGCAGTACTCTCCATGTTGTGTGTGGCAACAGTGGGCTCAGTGTAGGTGTGTAGAGGGCACCCTGGGAAAGTGGAGGAGATTAGGCAGCTGCCAGGGTGGAGGTAGTGTGGTGGGGGGTGATAGGGGAGCATTCCCCAACTGACTGTTCACTGGAGTACAAAGAGTGATAATAACAGACTGTTAGCAGTGGTCAATGAGCCCAGCACTAAATTAGAGCACCTCAATCCAAGCGCTGATCCAAGCGCTGGCAGAGCATTACAGCCGACATCGCGCTGACTCAGACGCCTCAGTCCAGACAGGGAGAGAGAGGGGACCGGGGTGACTTCACAGATTCAAGCAGATAACGGGGAACTGCTGAGGTGGGATAAACCAGCACTATCAGTGGTTTATGATCAACATTGCTGAAGATTGACAAGTTAATTGCATGGAGATATTGTATAGAGATTTGAACAGAATGACAGAGAGAGAAGTGTGTATACTGAACTAGTGCTGATAAAATCAGAGCATCTGTGAGAGAGGAAGAGGCGATATGGGGATAAACAGATGAGCGGAAGAGAAAGAGAGTCATGTTTGCTGCGTGAGGAGTTCACGAAGCCTGAACAGATTTAGATTCAACATGCCCAGTCTCACACTCCATATCTGAAAGCGTAAAATATCGACACATCCAACCGCAACAAATTATTCCCCTTCATTCTCCTTAGGGAGAAAAGGCGGGAAAACACAATCTGACAGATGAACACTGTAAAAGCTATTGGATAGCAGATCACATAACAGCTCTCTCTATATACACTGCTCAAAAAAATAAAGGGAACACTAAAATAACACATCCTAGATCTGAATGAATGAAATATTCTTATTAAATACTTTTTTCTTTACATAGTTGAATGTGCTGACAACAAAATCACACAAAGATTATCAATGGAAATCAAATTTATCAACCCATGGAGGTCTGGATTTGGAGTCACACTCAAAATTAAAGTGGAAAACCACACTACAGGCTGATCCAACTTTGATGTAATGTCCTTAAAACAAGTCAAAATGAGGCTCAGTAGTGTGTGTGGCCTCCACGTGCCTGTATGACCTCCCTACAACGCCTGGGCATGCTCCTGATGAGGTGGCGGATGGTCTCCTGAGGGATCTCCTCCCAGACCTGGACTAAAGCATCCGCCAACACCTGGACAGTCTGTGGTGCAACGTGGTGTTGGTGGATGGAGCGAGACATGATGTCCCAGATGTGCTCAAAAGGGATTCAGGTCTGGGCAACGGGCGGGCCAATCCATAGCATCAATGCCATCCTCTTGCAGGAACTGCTGACACACTCCAGCCACATGAGGTCTAGCATTGTCTTGCATTAGGAGGAACCCAGGGCCAACCGCACCAGCATATGGTCTCACAAGGGGTCTGAGGATCTCATCTCGGTACCTAATGGCAGTCAGGCTACCTCTGGCGAGCACATGGAGGGCTGTGCGGCCCCCCAAAGAAATGCCACCCCACACCATGACTGACCCACCGCCAAACCGGTCATGCTGGAGGATGTTGCAGGCAGCAGAACGTTCTCCACGGCGTTTCCAGACTCTGTCACGTCTGTCACATGTGCTCAGTGTGAACCTGCTTTCATCTGTGAAGAGCACAGGGCGCCAGTGGCGAATTTGCCAATCTTGGTGTTCTCTGGCAAATGCCAAACGTCCTGCACGGTGTTGGGCTGTAAGCACAACCCCCACCTGTGGATGTCGGGCCCTCATACCACCCTCATGGAGTCTGTGTCTGACCGTTTGAGCAGACACATGCACATTTGTGGCCTGCTGGAGGTCATTTTGCAGGGCTCTGGCAGTGCTCCTCCTGCTCCTCCTTGCACAAAGGCGGAGGTAGCGGTCCTGCTGCTGGGCCTCCTCCACGTCTCCTGATGTACTGGCCTGTCTCCTGGTAGCGCCTCCATGCTCTGGACACTACGCTGACAGACACAGCAAACCTTCTTGCCACAGCTCGCATTGATGTGCCATCCTGGATGAGCTGCTTTACCTGAGCCACTTGTGTGGGTTGTAGACTCCGTCTCATGCTACCACTAGAGTGAGAGCACCGCCAGCATTCAAAAGTGACCAAAATATCAGCCAGGAAGCATAGGAACTGAGAAGTGGTCTGTGGTCACCATCTGCAGAACCACTCCTTTATTGGGGGTGTCTTGCTAATTGCTTATAATTTCCACCTGTTGTCTATTCCATTTGCACAACAGCATGTGAAATGTATTGTCAATCAGTGTTGCTTCCTAAGTGGACAGTTTGATTTCACAGAAGTGTGATTGACTTGGAGTTACATTGTGTTGTTTAAGTGTTCCCTTTATTTTTCTGAGCAGTGTATATTAACTGCAGCGAGTGCTAGTAACAAAATCTCACAGCAAGACTACGAATTCTTTATAACCAGAACAATTTATACATAAACATAAACCCAATAAAATCTAATATGACAATGAACAAGGCAGGCCCATAACTGCTTTAGAATGTAATGAATATGAAGGCATTGAGTGTATGAACAGAATTCCTTTGGGACAGGATCGTAAACAGAGCAGGCAGGGACTGATGGGGGTTGGTTGAGGCGTTTGGGTTGAGACAGACAGAGATAGGCATGTGGTTGTGATTGCCGTGGCACACAGTGGAGAGAATAATAATTGTGTATAGGGGCTTTAACTGGCTGCAGCCTTGAACATGAGCAGATCAGAAACACATGTTCCAGTGTGATTGTGTTTGACGGCCCATAAAGATGGAACACTGCATGGCTGCAGAACATCCAGGCCCTGGCTGAGTCCTAAATGGAACCCTATTCCCAATAAAGTGCACCTTTTTGGGCCAGATCACTGCACGTTTCAATGGCCTGGGCTTTTTCACATACCTTATGCAATACAGAACTAACACATGAGCTGACTCAGTTCAAATGTATTGTATAGTATAGGAAAGAGAGGAGAGGGGCTTCCTAACTTTGACAAAAATAGTGCTTGGGGCAAATATTCCAAACGCAGTTAGAAATGAATTATGTGGGGCCTCCCGAGTGGCGCAGCGGTCTAAGGCATTGCTTCGCAGTGCTAGAGGCGTCACTACAGACCGGGTTCGATCCCAGGCTGTGTCACAACCGGCAGTGACCGGGAGTCCCATAGGGCGGTGCACAATTGGCCCAGCGTCATCTGGGTTAGGGGAGAGTTTGGCCGGGGGGGCTTTACTTGGCTATTCACACTCTAGCGATCCGGTCGGCAGTTGAACAGTGTTTCGTCCGACACACTGGTGCAGCTGGCTTCCGGGTTAAGCGGGCGGGTGTTAACAAGTGCGGTTTGGCGGGTCATGTTTTGGAGGACACATGACTCGACCTTCGCCTCTCCCGAGCCCGTTGGTGAGTTGCAGCGATGAGACAAGATCGTAATTGGATATCACGAAATTGGGGAGAAAAAAGGGGTTGAAAACAATCAAAAAATACAAAATAAATGATTTATGTGTAAACTGTACCTATAGCACAAGATTAATCTTAGGCTGTGCACTCAAATATGACTTTGCCTCCTTCACGTTACATTGTTGCTCGTATACTTGTGTAGTAACATTTTAATTAGTCTAGTAACAATATTGTATTACAAATTGTGTGAGTAATAGTGCTCTCCTCCATCTCTGCCAGGCTTGTCTCCACTCCAGTCCAATAGCAGGGAGCAGCCAGAGACAGACAGACACAGGAACCTGTCACTCACTGCCTCCCAGACTGGAGTACCAGCCAGGCCTTATCTCTAGTAGTCAGGATGCTGATTACAGGGAGTCAGGAGAGGCATGCAGATGTATGTACCCTGTTATGTGTTACAGCCTTGTGTGTTCGACCTGCCCTATAGATGTGTGTGACCGTTGGTGTGTTTGCCCATAGGACAGTGACATGTTAAAGCAACTGTTATGTCACTTACTGTAATGGTATTTCCAGCCTATGAGACGACTCTCAGGCTTAGTGTGAAGTTTTTCTTATTCTGTGGACTGTATTGGTAATAAACTGGCATAGCCTTAAGAAACTATTTTCCTGCTGCTTCCTTGATTCTAGAATGTTTCATTATTTTATAATGAACTGGAATAATATAGGGTGACATAAATGTCTGATACGCATTACTCTGGTATGGTCCAGACTCCAACCACATCATTTGAGCTGGAGCACAGCTCATGCATGCATGAAAATCCAAAATGGTGCCCTATGCACTATATAGTGCAATACTTATGTTTTTCCTCTGCCAGTGAAATGGAATCGGTAAGGTGTGAAGGGTCGCAAGTGGTGTTAATGTGTCGGCAGTGAGTGGGACCACTATTTTAGAGCCACCACAGCTGTGTCTGCCAGCCGAGAGAGAGAGAGAGAGAGATTCAGGGTGTTAAATAGTCACATGTACAGGGTTGCATGTGTGATTGCAGGGTACAGTGAAAATCTTAGGCTCCGAGCTCCAACATGCAGGACTAAATGAAATAAAATAATGAAAATGGTGATAAAAACAACAACAATAGAAATAGCACTATGCACAACATAACAACTGTATCAGTAATTAATAAATACATGTCCATTGGGGTGGAGGCATGGTAAAGACTGTCGATGGAGTGGGGGTGAATAACCATAGGGGGGAGCATCCTGAGGTTGAAGAGTCGCTGTATTTGTGTTTGGATTTATTATGGATCCCCATTAGCTGCTGCCAAGGCAGTAGCCATGAAGTGCTTTGAAAGGCTGGTCATGGCTCACATCAACACCATTATCCCAGAAACCCTTGACCCACTCCAATTTGCATACCGCCCCAACAGATCCACAGATGATGCAATCTCTATTGCACTCAACACTGCCCTTTCACACCTGGACAAAAGGAACACCTATGTGAGAATGCTATTCATTGACTACAGCTCAGCGTTCTACACCATAGTGCCCTCAAAGCTCACCTCTAAGCTAAGGACCCTGAGACTAAACACCTCACTCTGCAACTGGATCCTGGACTTCCTGACGGGCCGCCCCCCAGGTGATAAGGGTAGGTAACAACACATCCGCCACACTGATCCTCAACACGGGGGCCCCTCAGGGGTGCGTGCTCAGTCCCCTCCTGTACTCCCTGTTCACTCATGACTGCACGGCCAGGCACGACTCCAACACCATCATTAAGTTTGCCACTGACACAACAGTGGTAGGCCTGATCATCGACAACGACAAGACAGCCGATAGGGAGAAGGTCAGAGACCTGACCGTGTGGTGCAAGGACAACAACCTCTACCTCAACATGATCAAGACAAAGGAGATGATTGTGGACTACAGGAAAAGGAGGACCTAGCAAGGCCCCATTCTCATCGACCGGGCTGTAGTGGAGCAGGTTGAGAGCTTGAAGTTCCTTGGCGTCCACATCACCAACAAACTAACATGGTCCAAACACACCAAAGCAGTCGTGATGAGGGCACAACAAAACCTGTACCCCCTCAAGAGACTGAACAGATTTGGCATGGGTCCTCAGATCCTCAGAAGGTTCTACAGCTGCACCACCGAGAGCATCCTGACTGGTTGCATCACTGCCTGGTATGGCAACTGCTTGGCTTCTGACCGCAAGGCACTACAGAGGGTAATGCATACGGCCCAGTACATCACTGGAGCCAATCTTCCTGCTATCCAGGAACTTTATACCAGGCGGTGTCAGAGAAAAGCCCTAAAAATGGTCAAATACTCCAGCCACCCTAGTCAAGACCGTTCTCTCTGCTACCACACGGCAAGTGGTACCGGAGCGCCAAGTTTAGGTCCAAGAGGCTTCTCAATAGCTTCTACCACCAACCTATAAGACTCCTGAACATCTAATCAAATGGTTACCCAGACTATTTGCATCCCCCCCTCTTTTACGCTGCTGCTACTCTCTGTTATTATTTATGCATGTACATATTTCCTCAATAAACTCGACTAACCGATGCCCCTGCACATTGACTCAGGTACCCCCTGTATATAGCCTCACTATTGTTATTTTACTGCTGCTCTTTAGTTATTTGTTACTTTTATTATTATCTATTTTTTAAATGGTATTTTTCCTAAAAGTGCATTGTTGGTTAAGGGCTTGTAAGTAAGAATTTCACTGTAAGGTCTACACCTGTTTGTCACGCCCTGACCATAGATTGCTTTGTATGTTTGTATGTTTTGTTTGGTCAGGGTGTGACGTGGGTGGGCATTCTATGTTGTATGTCTAGGTTGTCTATTTCTGTGTTTGGCCTAGTATGGTTCCCAATCAGAGGCAGGTGTCAGTCGTTGTCTCTGATTGGGAGCCATATTTAGGTAGCCTATTTTCCTTTGTGTTTTGTTGGGTGGTTATTTTCTGTGTCTGTGTTTCACCACACGGAACTGTCTCGTCGTTTGTCAGTTTATTGTTTTTGTTCATTGTTCAAGTATTCTTATTAAAATGGATACTTACCACGCTGCGCATTGGTCCTCCTCTTCTCATTCCAACGACGAGCGTTACACTGTTGTATTTGGCACGTGACAAATACAATTTGATTTGATTTGATCATCAATTTCTCTCAGCCAATCATCAGTCATCTATGTAAGTGCTGTGCTTGTTGAGTGTCCTTCCCTATAAGCGTGCTGAAAGTCTGTTGTCAATTTGTTTTTTGTGAAATAGCATTGTATCTGGTCAAACACAATTTTTCCCAGAAGTTTATTAAGGGTTGGTAACAGGCTGATTGGTCGGCTATTTGAGCCAGTAAAGGGGGCTTTACTATTCTTGTGTTGCGGAATGACTTTTGCTTCCCTCCAGGACTAAGGGAACACACTTTCTAGTAGGCTTAAATTGAAGATGTGACAAATAGGAGTGGCAATATCGTCTGCTATTATCCAGAGAAATGTTATATCCAGATTGTCAGACCCCGGTGGCTTGTCATTGTTGATAGACAACAATAAGTTTTTTTTTTACCTCTGCCACACTGTGTAACGGCTGTCGTCCTCCTCTTCTGACGAGGAGAAGCGAGAAGGATCGGAGGACCAATATGCAGCGTGGTAAGTGTCCATAATGTTTATCTTAAGACATAAACTGAACACTACAACAATACACGATACAATAAAAAAACTGGGGGGGCAAAATATATTTCTCCCATGGGCAAAGAAATTCAAAAGGGGTGATGGTTTTAATTAATAATAACTTTGATCCAAATGTGCAACTTGTCCAAACAGATCCTCAAGGTAGATGGATTATTTTAAATATGTTATTGGACAATAAACATATATGGCTTATTAACCTATACGGTCCAAATAATGATGATCCAAGCTTCTTTGACAATATATATAAGAATGTATCAACTCTACAAGCAACACTAGACTCTATTATTATAGTGGGAGATTTTAATACGGTCTTAAATACCTCTATGGACCGGAAAGGAAATCACACTACAAACTATCACCCTCAGGCACTTAAGGAAATCAGGAATGTCATGGATATATTGGAATTAGTGGATATATGGAGACTTAAATACCCTGACCTAGTGAGATATACATGGCGGAGGCTTAATCAAGCTAGTCGCCTTGACTACTTTCTTATATCATTCGCTCTGGCACCAAAAGTTAAAAAGTGTTTGATAGGGGACAGAATGCGGTCGGACCATCACATAATTGGCATATATATTACTCTTACAGAATTTCCACGTGGGCGAGGATATTGGAAATTTAATCAAAGCCTACTAGATGATAAATTGTTTAGAACTAGGACAGAAGAATTTATAACTGACTTTTTTAGACATAACATAGGTACAGCAGATCCCCATATTGTATGGGACACTTTTAAGTGTGCCTTTAGAGGCCATGCAATTCAGTACTCATCTATAAAACAAAAGCAATTTCGATCAAAAGAGTCCATATTAACAAAGGAAATTGAAGGACTAACAGTACAGTTAGATAACAATAAAAACGGTACCATAGAGGCACAGAATAAGTTAGAGGAAAAACAAAAAGAAATGGAGGAACTTATTCAAGAAAGATCCAGTGTAATATATTACAAAAATAAAGCGAACTGGATGGAATATGGGGAAAAATGCACCAAATTATTTTTCAATCTTCAATATAGAAATGCTACCAAAAAAAACGTATTAAAACTTGTTACAAATGATGGAGTCACGCATGATTCACCAAATGATATTTTGAAAGAGGAAGTAAAGTACTTTAAGAATATATTTTCGTTTCAGGCTCCTCCATCTCCACTAACTGAAACTAATTGTATGGATTTTTTCCCTAATAAAAATGTAAAATTAACATCTGTACAGAAAGACTCATGTGAAGGCCTAATTACAGAGGAGGAACTACTTGATGCAATTGGGGCCTTTAAGGATGGGAAAACTCCAGGACTGGATGGCATACCAGTGGAAGTATACAAACATTTTTTTGATATACTCAAAGGACCATTATTAGCTTGTTTTAACCACTCCTATATAAATGATAGATTATCAGACACGCAACAAGAAGGTGTGATATCATTATTACTGAAACAGGACCCAAGTGGTATATATAAAGATCCAGTCCATTTAAAAAATTGGAGACCTCTTACACTTCAGTGTTGTGATGCAAAAATCCTAGCAAAATGCTTGGCGCATAGAATAAAAAAAGTTTTGTCAGATATTATTCATCCTAATCAGACAGGTTTTTTACATGGACGATACATTGGAGACAATATAAGGCAAGTACTGGAAACAATAGAACACTATGAAATATCGGGGACACCAGGCCTGGTTTTCATAGCTGATTTTGAAAAGGCTTTTGATAAAGTACGACTGGAGTTTATATATAAATGCCTAGAATATTTCAATTTTGGGGAATCTCTTATAAAATGGGTAAAAATTATGTATAGTAACCCTAGGTGTAAAATAGTAAATAATGGCTACATCTCAGAAAGTTTTAAACTATCTAGAGGAGTAAAACAAGGTTGTCCACTATCGGCATATCTATTTATTATTGCCATCGAAATGTTAGCTGTTAAAATTAGATCAAACATTAATATTAAGGGATTAGAAATCCAGGGCCTAAAAACTAAGGTGTCATTGTACGCTGATGATTCATGTTTTCTTTTAAAACCACAACTAGAATCTCTCCACGGCCTCTTAGAGGATCTAGATACATTTGCTATCCTCTCTGGATTAAAACCAAATTATGATAAATGTACCATATTACGTATTGGATCACTAAAAAATACACATTTTACATTGCCATGTAGTTTACCAATTAAATGGTCTGACGATGATGTGGACATACTCGGTATACAAATCCCAAAAGAAAGAAATGATCTCACTCCAATAAATTTTTATAGAAAGTTAGCAAAAATAGATAAGATCTTGCTACCATGGAAAGGAAAATACCTGTCTATTTGTGGGAAAATCACCCTGATTAACTCATTAATCATATCACAGTTTACCTATTTGCTTATGGTTTTGCCTACACCTAGTGACCTGCTTTTTAAATTATATGAACAAAAAATATTCAATTTTATTTGGAACGGCAAGCCAGATAAAATTAAAAGGGCCTATTTATATAACGAATATGAATTCGGAGGGCAGAAATTATTAAATATTAAAGCATTAGACCTCTCACTAAAGGCATCAGTCATACAAAAGTTATACTTAAATCCAAACTGGTTCTCTAGTAGATTGGTACGAATGTCTCATCCTATGTTCAAGAAGTGCCTTTTTCCCTTTATTCAGATTACACCTGCTTACTTTCGGTTGCTTGAAAAGGAAATAATCTCCAAAATATCTTTATTTTTTAAACAAGCCTTAGAAAGTTGGTTGCAATTTCAGTTTAATCCACCTGAAAGGACGGAACAAATAGTACAACAAATCTTGTGGTTAAATTCAAATATAGTACACTGCTCAAAAAAATAAAGGGAACACTTAAACAACACAATGTAACTCCAAGTCAATCACACTTCTGTGAAATCAAACTGTCCACTTAGGAAGCAACACTGATTGACAATAAATTTCACATGCTGTTGTGCAAATGGAATAGACAAAAGGTGGAAATTATAGGCAATTAGCAAGACACCCCCAAAAAAGGAGTGATTCTGCAGGTGGTGATCACAGACCACTTCTCAGTTCCTATGCTTCCTGGCTGATGTTTTGGTCACTTTTGAATGCTGGCGGTGCTCTCACTCTAGTGGTAGCATGAGACGGAGTCTACAACCCACACAAGTGGCTCAGGTAGTGCAGTTCATCCAGGATGGCACATCAATGCGAGCTGTGGCAAGAAGGTTTGCTGTGTCTGTCAGTGTAGTGTCCAGAGCATGGAGGCGCTACCAGGAGATAGGCCAGTACATCAGGAGACGTGGAGGAGGCCGTAGGAGGGCAACAACCCAGCAGCAGGACCGCTACCTCCGCCTTTGTGCAAGGAGGTGCACTGCCAGCGCCCTGCAAAATGACCTCCAGCAGGCCACAAATGTGCATGTGTCTGCTCAAATGGTCAGAAACAGACTCCATGACGGTGGTATGAGGGCCCGACGTCCATAGGTGGGGGTTGTGCTTACAGCCCAACACCGTGCAGGACGTTTGGCATTTGCCAGAGAACACCAAGATTGGCAAATTCGCCACTGGCGCCCTGTGCTCTTCACAGATGAAAGCAGGTTCACACTGAGCACATGAGCACATGTGACAGAGTCTGGAGACGCCGTGGAGAACGTTCTGCTGCCTGCAACATCCTCCAGCATGACCGGTTTGGCGATGGGTCAGTCATGGTGTGGGGTGGCATTTCTTTGTGGGGCCGCACAGCCCTCCATGTGCTCGCCAGAGGTAGCCTGACTGCCAATAGGTACCGAGATGAGATCCTCTGACCCCTTGTGAGACCATATGCTGACACATGCACATTTGTGGCCTGCTGGAGGTCATTTTGCAGGGCTCTGGCAGTGCACCTCCTTCCACAAAGGCGGAGGTAGCGGTCCTGCTGCTGGGTTGTTGCCCTCCTACGGCCTCCTCCACGTCTCCTGATGTACTGGCCTATCTCCTGGTAGCGCCTCCATGCTCTGGACACTACGCTGACAGACACAGCAAACCTTCTTGCCACAGCTCGCATTGATGTGCCATCCTGGATGAACTGCACTACCTGAGCCACTTGTGTCGGTTGTAGACTCCGTCTCATGCTACCACTAGAGTGAGAGCACCGCCAGCATTCAAAAGTGACCAAAACATCAGCCAGGAAGCATAGGAACTGAGAAGTGGTCTGTGTTCACCACCTGCAGAATCACTCCTTTTTTGGGGGTGTCTTGCTAATTGCCTATAATTTCCACCTGTTGTCTATTCCATTTGCACAACAGCATGTGAAATTTATTGTCAATCAGTGTTGCTTCCTAAGTGGACAGTTTGATTTCACAGAATTGTAATTGACTTGGAGTTACATTGTGTTGTTTAAGTGTTCCCTTTATTTTTTTGAGCAGTGTAATTGATAAAAAAAACTGTATTTATCGAAGAAATGTTTAAAAAAGGTATAATTTTTGTGAATGATATCATAAATAGGACTGGTGGAGTAATGTCACACATGCAGCTAACACAGACATATGGAAATGTCTGCTCTACCCAAAATTACAACCAATTAATTGCAGCATTACCACAAAAATGGAAGAGGCAGGTGGAAGGGGATAAAAGTAAGGAACTTGTATGTCGGCCTTATATTAAAGAACATAAATGGTTAAAGAAAAGTGTGATAAATAAAAACATATACCAATTTCATTTAAGGACCAAAAAACTTACAGCTGTGCCATATAAATTGCAAAATAGTTGGGAAGAGATTTTCGATGTACCCATTCCATGGCACATGGTTTATGAATTGATACGCAAAACAACGCCAGATTCAAAACTTCGAATTTTTCAATTTAAATTATTGTACAAAATTCTTGCAACTAATAGAATGTTATATATATGGGGGATACAATCTTCCCAGCTCTGTAGATTCTGCTGTGAGGAGGCAGAGTCATTAGACCATTTATTTTGGTATTGTCCCCATGTAGCTCGTTTTTGGTCACAGGTCCAGGAATGGTTGAAGAATTGCAACATTTGCGTAGAACTAACGCTACAGATAGCAATACTGGGGGATTTGAAAAGCCATAGTCAATCAATCAATAATATAATAATTATTTTAGCAAAAATGTTTATTTTTAATTTACAATCCGTGGAAGCTATGAGAATAGGAAGATTCAAATCTTTTGTGAAGCATCACAGCACAGTTGAAAAATAGATGGCAAATAAAAATCCGAAATGGATGATGTTGGAAGATAGATGGGAAAGGTTGAGTGGAGCTGAAGGGTGGGACTAATAACAAGATAAACAATGTAGGGCATACGGGATCTGTGAAATGTGTATAGGTGCGGAGCTATTGTGAAATAGCACAGTTACAAGTGGAAATCAAACTGGATGGACAACAGAAATAGAGGAAGGACTAAGAACAAACAAGAGAGAACTATTATAAAGTAGACTGTGTCTGTAAAATGTGTATAAGATGTATAAATTGAAGGTAAAAACAGAAATGTTTATCAGTTTACTCCAATTGGGGGATCGGTGGTAGGGTTTGCGGGGAATAATAATAAAGGTGTACTCTTTAAAAAAAGTATGTATGTCTATGTAGGTATGTGTATGTATATATGTGTATATGTATGCATACGTGAATGGATATATATATTTACCCCCAAAAATATGGGGGATTGGAAATGATGCAGACAATTACATTGGAAGCAACATTCTTTCCGCAATATTAAGCTGATCCACCCCCCCCCCCCAAAAAATAAAATAAATAAAAATAAAATACACGATACAATATATAATAAACGTGAAACGAACGAAACCGAAACAGGACCGTGTGGCAACAAACACTCACACGGAAACAAACACCCACAAACCAAAAGTGAAACCCAGGCTACCTAAGTATGATTTTCAAATAGGGACAACGATTGACAGCTGCCTCTGATTGAGAACCATACCAGGCCGAACTCAAAACCCCAACATAGAAAAACACACAGGCTGCCCACCCCAACTCACGCCCTGACCATAATAAATAAAGACAAAACAAAGGAAATAAAGGTCAGAACGTGACAGTCCCCCCCCCCCCCGAAAGGTGCGGACTCCGGCCGCAAAACCTGAACCTATAGGGGAGGGTCTGGGTGGGCGTCTGTCCGCGGTGGCGGCTCTGGCGCGGGACGTGGACCCCACTTAACCACAGTTTTTGTCCGCCTCCTTAACCACCCCCGTGGCCTCTTACAAGCGGCGATCCTCGCCGCCGACCTTGGCCTGGGAACCCCAATAAATGGGCTCACAGGACTCAGGACTGAGGGACGCCTCTGGACTGAGGGGCAGTTCCGGACTGAGGGGCAGCTCCGGACTGAGGGGCAGCTCCGGACTGAGGGGCAGCTCCGGACTGAGGGGTAACTCAGGACTGAGGGGCGGTCTCAGGACTGAGGGGCGTCTTATACAAAACTTTGGCTTTCCGAGATATGGCTACTATATTATGATTACTACATCCGATGGATCTGGATACTGCTTTCAAACAAATTTCTGCAGCATTAGTAAAGATGTGATCCATACATGTTGATGATTTAATTCCTGTGCTGTTTGTAATTACCCTGGTAGGTTGACTCGTTACAGTTTGAAGTTTTTTCTTGAGTGGGCAGCTTGATGATAGCCAGTCAATATTTAAATCAACCAGAAAATATACTTCTCTGTTGATCACATACACTACTGTTCAAAAGTTTGGGGTCACTTAGAAATGTCCTTGTTTTTTAAAGAAAAGCCAATTGTTTGTGCTCTGTCTTCTTAACAACATTATCAATAAGGCAGGTCCTACAAGCCCTAGTTTTGTCGCACCTTGACTACTGTTCAGTCGCGTGGTCAGGTGCCACAAAAAAAGAAATTGCAATTGTTTCAGAACAGGGCAGCATGGCTGGCCCTTGGATGTACAAAGAGAGGTAACATTAATAAAATGCATGTCAATCTCTCCTGGCTCAAATTGGAGGAGAGATTAACTTCATCACTACTTTTATTTATGAGAGGTATTGACATGTTGAATGCACCGAGCTGTCTGTCTAAATTATTGGCACACAGCTCGGACGCCCATGCATACCCCACAAGACATGCCACAAGAGCTCTCTTCACAGTCCCCTAAGTCCAGAACAGACTATGGGAGGCACACAGTACTACATAGAGCCATGACTACATGGAACTCTATTCTACATCAAGTAACTGACGCAAGCAGTAAAATTAGATTTAAAAAACAGATAAAAAAACACATTATGGAACTTCGGGGACTGTGAAGCAACACAAACATTGGCACAGACACACTCACACGCACACGCACACGCACACGCACACGCACACGTACACACACACACACACATACGATAACATATGCACTATACATACACATGGATTTAGTAATATAGATATGTGGTAGTTGTGGAGTAGGGGCTTGAAGGCACAAAGTGTGTTGTGAAATCTGCTTTGGCAGCAGCTAATGGGGATCCATAATAAATACAAATACAAATCACCCGACCTCAACCCAATTGAGATGGTTTGGGATTAGTTGGACTGCAGAGTGAAGGAAAAGTGCTCAGCATATGTGGGAACTACTTCAAAACTGTTGGAAAAGCATTCCTCATGAAGATGGTTGAGAGAATTCCAAGAGTGTGCAAAGCTGTCATCAAGGCAAAGGGTGGCTACTTTGAAGAATATAAAATACAAAATATATTTTGATTTATTTAACACTTTTTTGGTTACTACATGATTCCATATGTGTTATTTCACAGTTTTGATCTCTTCACTACTATTCTATAATGTATAAAATAGTAAAAAATAAAGCAAAACCCTTGAATGAGTAGGTGTGTCCAAACTTTTGACTGGTACTGTACGTCCTCAGTGGCGACTGAGTGTGTAGCCCACCCTGTCATCGGGGGCTCTCTTCGGCAGCTCAGGGTCATTGTGCTCGAATCGTGAGAAAAAGTTGTTTAGCTCATCCGGTAGGGTGGCGTTGGTGACCGCGCTGTGGCAGGCTTTCTTTTTGTAAACTATGATGGTTAAGAGCCCCAGCCACATACACATAAAGGCATGTTAGAACACAGCCTGAGGAGTATATCAGTACAGTTAATGGACAGTTCACACCATGAACTCACACACACGCATACGCACACACAGCTGTGGGGTTGTGAAACAGCCTTGTCTACTGTGTCATTGTCTACTGTGTCTATATACAGATAATCATTTTATCAAACCATAGTTTCTTTTGGCAGTGTGTCATTAACAATTGCAATGGTTGAAAAGACAGTTGTTGTGCACTCTAATCCAGCAGATGGCTTCATGAAACTGATTGTGTATTTTCAACATCAGATTACCGAACACAACATGGTGAATCAATGCTTCCATCAACTGAAATCCTACTGGTGTTACAGCTGTGGTAATACTGTTAATGTGGGACATCATAGATGTGTGTTAATGCTGTTGAAAGACTGAGGAAAACAGAGATCTGCATTGTCTGCAGTGTTGGAAATGTGTGTGTAATTTATTGCGAGATATTCTTGCATGAAGGAGGTACAGTACTCATAGATGGCTACCACCCGGCTACTCAACCCTGCACCTTAGAGGCTGCTGCCCTATACACATAGACGTGGAATCACTGGCCACTTTAATAATGGAACACTAGTCACTTAAATAATCTTTACATACATCTTTACTCATCTCATATGTATATATGGTAGGAACACAAGCATTTTGCTACACCCGCAATAACATCTGCTAAATAATGTATGTTTGTGACCAATAAAATGTGATTTGATTTGATTAGTGAAACTAATGGCCAATCCGCCAGCCAGTCAGAAAGCCAGCCAATCAGCTGTCAGCTCAGCCAGTCAACCAGCCAGTCAGCCAGCCAGCCAGCCAGCTCAGTCACTGGTGTATCAGTCCCATCAGCAGGTATGGAATGACTTGTTAATTGAGGTAATTGTAACAGGGTTATCTCTCTGAAGCAGAGAGCTCATTAAGACCCCCCACTTGCTGCCAGACAGGCAGAAAGCACAGCATAGCACAGCTAGCGACAGGCACCATGCCACTTCCACCCATCGTCCCTCTCCCTTCTTCCCTCCCAGACTAGCCCAAACCATATTTAATTAACTCCCAAATTAATTATGAACAATCCATTGTCTGCAGTTGGAGGGGGGCAACTTCGCACAAAATTGGTATACATCTTCTGAACATGCAAATTGTATTTTCCTTTTTAACCAAAACCCAGCAGGGTGGTCAGATGGCTTATTTGCCAACTGGATGGTTAATGTCAAGTGTCAACTTAGAATACTGCCTGTATTGTCACATTTAGACCTTGTATGACACATTTAATGAGCAGGTTTTAATGTATACTGAGAGGATTATGGCTAAATTGTTAATGCAAATTCTCTGGGGTTATATAAACTTTTTCTTCGTTATTAGTATTCAATGTGATGATTCTTGATATTTCCTATTCAAAGCATTGTTCCTGTGTTCTATGTCCCTACAGCAGGTCTTAGAAACAATTGTTAAACTATCATAGAAGAGTTTATGTTTTGCTGCTTGGACCATATACTCTAATATTATACCAGCAAGAAACACATAAAACTTCAAAATGGAGCATATGAAATGGAACAATATTTTTCAACACCACTTTTAAGACTACAGCCTGAAGCTTACAATCTGTATTTCAGTGTGTTCTTTGTTGTAATAAGCCCTTTTCGACATTGAGGAATCGATTGTCCATGAGGCTATGTTTGGCCAGGATCTTCTTGACACGGAAACAGACCTCTATGAGTGTGGAATAACCTGTAATCCATCACTCACTTCCTGTGTGGAATCTCTCTTGTCAGTGTTAATTGAATTGCACCCTATTCCCTAAGTAGTGTACTATATAGGGAATAGGGTGTAATTGGGATACAGAGCAGACAAGGTATATACTGCATCCCCCACTCAATCAGGCACATGGTCTCCCAGCATTTATGCACTGTGGATGGGGCAAGACAGGAAGAAGAGTTGCTGTGGCCACATTGGCGCAGTCAGTTCATCTGGCTTTTTTAACTAGTTTGGAGAGTCACCAAACAATGTGTGGCTTGGAATGATCTCTGAGACATTTGTAATTACAAAACATTTTCCAAATGAAATGTGCAAGATTTCCCTTTGTTTTTTTGCCAGGAATAATTTGGCATATTGATATTCTGAATTGTCAAGGAAATAATTGTCTCCAAAATAAAAGTTTGGAGTTCAATAGCTTGAAGCTCTTTTACTTTGAATTAGTCAAAGACTTTTAATTTTCATCCACCAAATTACTCCAGAATGTTCTGTGCTCCTTATATTTGTCACGTTCTGACCTTAGTTCCTTTTTTATGTCTTTATTTTAGTTTGGTCAGGGCGTGAGTTGGGGTGGGCATTCTATGTTGTTGTTCTATGTTTGGTTCTGTTCGTAGATTTCTATGTGTTGGGCCTAGTATGGTTCTCAATCAGAGTCAGGTGTCAGTCGTTGTCTCTGATTGGGAGCCAAATTTAGGTAGCCTGTTTTTCATTGTGTGTTGTAGTGTTTGTTTCACATTTCAGGACTGTTTCGGTTTTCGGTATTATTCACTTTGTTATTTTGTATTTTCAGTGTTCAGTTTTAATAAATTAAAATGGACACTTACCACGCTGCGTATTGGTCCGATCCTTGCTACTCCTCAGACGAAGAGGATGAGAACAGTTACAATATTGACATATATTTAATCTTAAATCTATTGAAATCTGGGGCCTCCCGGGTGGCGCAGTGGTCTAGGGCACTGCATCGCAGTGCTAACTGCGCCACCAGAGTCTCTGGGTTCGCCCCCAGGCTCTGTCAGCCGGCCGCGACCGGGAGGTCCGTGGGGCGACGCACAATTGGGCTAGCGTCGTCCGGGTTAGGGAGGGTTTGGCGGGTAGGGATTCCCTTGTCTCATCGCGCTCCAGCGACTCCTGTGGCGGGCTGGGCGCAGTGCGCGCTAACCAAGGGGGCCAGGTGCACGGTGTTTCCTCCGACACATTGGTGCAGCTGGCTTCCGGGTTGGAGGCACGCTGTGTTAAAGAAGCAGTGCGGCTTGTTTGGGTTGTGCCTAGGAGGACGCATGGCTTTCGACCTTCGTCTCTCCCGAGCCCGTACGGGAGTTGTAGCGATGAGACAAGATAGTAATTACTAGCGATTGGATACCACGAAAATTGGGGAGAAAAGGGGTTACAAAAAAATAAAAAATAAAAAAAATCTATTGAAATCTTTACTTTGCTGAAAAAAACATTGATCTGTCTGTACTGCATGTCTATAGGCATTATTCTAGTCAACAAGCTCAACCTATCTGTAGCCCTTTACACTCGTACCGGTATACAGATTGAAAATGGCAGATTTGGGAATTTATAAGCGCCTACATTGGAATGCAGTGGCTTTACAATAATGTGCTATATATGATGTCAGAGCTCTGTTTCTGCGCTTAACAGCGCTGTATGGGTTTTGACTGACAGCCATTCTGAATTTGTGCACCGCACGCAACAAGAAGTTGCCCCAATCGCTCCCGGTAATTGGGCAGCGTGTGCACATTTTTTTGTCTGAGTGAGTGAGATGCTGTAAATTAACTCAATTTATTTTGAAAGATTAGATGCTGATGATTATAATAAATACTGCTTTGATATCATATAAGCAAGCCAAACACCTGTGAGTCCAAATGTGCAATTCACATTTCCAAATAAAAAGATTCACGTCATATACATCGTCAACGTTTCTGTTTCTCTGAATTTCCTTGTGAAAGCCTAACACTGTAAGATTGTATTGTATAATTTAGCTAGTCATTTTGGCAATAGAACAAGCTTTCAAATTATACCCACCTGACCCAGATTGTGATTTATAATGGACAATTTTTGGATTGCGTAAGCAACAACAGTAATTGTGTGATTGTGGGGAAGCAGAGTTGTCTTCCAAATGAAATAACTACAAGTTTGCTTGCTTTAGTTCCTCAACGGCACAGCTAAGAAAGCTCAAGAAAGTACCTTATAGTTGAAAAATCTTTGAGTCATAAAGGTGCATTAAAATTGCTTAGGATGTGTGCACACTTTGGAGAGGTGTATGGCCACTTGGAGACGCCAGTTAGACCTCTCACCTTTGTCATTTTTTTGTCTTATGTTGCACCTATCCCACATTTTTCAGGAATAGTATTATCATGTTACTGAATGTATCCAAAGTATTTTCAGATTTCGCTATCAACAAATGTAGCAAAAAGTACAGTAAATGTAAAACACACAAAATCAACAGTGTAATGTTTGGTTTCAGTCTTGTGTCAGGTGAACTGTTGTCTACTCACCTTTGGTCTACTAAGTGCCGCATTATCTCCAAACTGTTCCCTTTCAATTGCTACCATGCTTATGCATATGCTTTTCATATATCTTCTCTAAGAAACATTTCAATTTAGCCCCATCTAATAGGCTGATTCCCACGAGTGTAAAGGGTTAATGGAGTTGTTGTTTTGAGAGACAGCTTCAGAGAGTTTGACTGGCCTTGGTGTGATGTGGTTCATTGGTTCAAACAGGTCATCCTAACTCAGTGAAACCTGCCTGTGGTCAGGGCAGTAACAGTTTCCCAGACCATGGTGGTCTGATGCCTAGGTCATGGCTACTTGTGCTGCTCAACAGAGACAGGTGCCACTGCTGGCTGCCACATTTATCTAAAGACACTGCACCTGCTGCTGACAGGACAGGACAGGAGACCTAGCAGGCAGTTTCAGTCAACTGCCTCATAGAGACCCAGTCTTGTCCCAAAATGCACCCTATTCCCTATACTGTATACTACTTTTGACCTGGGCTTTATTCGTGCAGACAGGATTAAAGAACTCTGTCTGCAGAGAAAGGCGGTGGTGTATGTTTCATGATTAACTACTCATGGTGTGATTGTGAGAACATACAGAAGCTCAAGTCCTTTTGTTCACCCAACCTAGAATACCTCACAATCAAATGCCAACCATATTACCTCCCAAGATATATCTATTCGGTTATAGTCACAGCCGTGTATATTCCCACTCAAGTTGATACCACGACGGCCCTCAAGGAACTACACCTGGACTTGACTCTATGTAAACTGGAAATCACATATCCTGAGGCCGTGTTTATTGTAGCTGGGGATTTTAATCAAGCAAATTTGAGGAAAACGCTCCCGAAGTTCTATCAACACATTGACTGGAGTACTCGCGTTGGAAAAACATTTGACCACTGTTACTCCCCCTTCCAGGATGCCTACCAGGCCCTCCCCCGCCTCCCTTCGGCAAATCAGATCACGACTCCATTTTAAGCAAAGATAAATGACAGTCCATCATTACTTTAAGACATGAAGGTCAGTCAATCCTGAAAATGTCAAGAACTTTGAAAGTTTGTTCAAGTCCTGGCGCAAAAATCATCAAGCGCTATGATGAAACTGGCTCTCATGAGGACCGCCACAGGAAAGGAAGACGCAGAATTACCTCTGCTGCAGAGGATAAGTTTATTGGAGTTGCCAGCGTCAGAAATTGCATCCCAAATAAATTATTCACAGACATCTCAACATCAATTGTTCAGAGGAGACTGCGTGAATCAGGCCTTCATGGTCGAATTGCTGCAAAGAAACCACTACTAAAGGACACCAATAAGAAGAAGAGACATGCTTGGGCCAAGAAACACTAGCAATGGACATTAGACCGGTGGAAATCTGTCCTTTGGTCTGATGAGTCCAAATGTGAGATTTTTGGTTCCAGTCGCGGTGTCTTTATAAGACGCAGAGTAGGTGAATGAATGATCTCTGCATGTGTGGTTCCCACCGTGAAGCATGGAGGGGGAGGTGTGATGATGTGGGGGGGCTTTGCTGGTAACACTGTCAGTGATTTATTTAGAATTCAAGGCACACTTAACCAGCATGGCTACCACAGCATTCTGCAAAGATATGCCATCCCATCTGGTTTGGGCTTAGTGGGACTATCATTTGTTTTTCAACAGGACAATGACCCACACACCTCCAGGCTGTGTAAGGGCTATTTGACCAAGAAGGAGAGTGATGGAGTGCTGAATTAGATGACCTGGCCTCCACAATCGCCCAACCTCAAACCAATTGAGATGGTTTGGGATGAGTTGGACCGCAGAGTGAAGGAAAAACAGCCAACAAGTGCTCAGGAACTCCTTCAAGACTGTTTGAAAAGCCTTCCAGGTGGAGCTGGTTGAGAGAATACCAAGAGTGTGCAAAGCTGTCACCAAGGCAAAGGGTGGCTACTGTCATGACGTGGCCCTTTCTGGGTGTAGATCGTGGCTTCACCCTCTCTCACTCTCTCCAGGTTCTGTTATCTCAGGTCATAAATTCCTGGCGGAGACTCTCTCCCCCTTTTCATGTAGAGACAGAGACCACAGAGTGAACAAGGGATTTCCCTTGGCCAAACTCCTAAATCCCCAAAAGGGGAGTTTTTAACAATATGTCCACCTTGAGAGTGCGGGAAAGGTCCGTGGACATTTAAGGGACAGTTATGTTGAGTGTGTTTCATTTTGTGACCTCATGAATGACAGGAACACACATAACTATATCTCTGAATGTGTACATTTCTCAATGATGGGGTTTGCATCTAATTCTTGTATAAAATGAATGAGTATAGATTAAACTATTTGTGAAATTATGTAATGTGATGTTAACCATTAGGTGAATGCACCAATTTGTAAGTCGCTCTGGATAAGAGCGTCTGCTAAATGACTTAAATGTAAAATGTAAATGTTAACCTTTAATTTTGAGAGAATTGTATTCCCTGTAAAGTTTAACTAGTCACCGGCCACACCCCCATGAGCACAGACATGATCTGGAACCGCCTTTTCTATTTTTACAAATAAAACCCCCTTCTGGGGAAATCCTCTTCAGACCACGCATACCTCAGTGTAAGCTGAGGTGGCACAGGTTTGAGTACCAAGTTTAAGCAAACCCACAGTGTGAGCTGTGATTGCAAATAGTCGAGTACCAAGACTAGAAAACCACATCACGTGACACATTAACTACTATGGTAAAACTCTGAGACTATCGATCCCTACAGAATAAAAGCAAATCTTAGATACTAATAACTAGTCTGCAGCTAGAAATTATGTAAACCTGGGATGCGAATACCGACAACCGCCGAAACATATATTCTAAGAACAATGGATGCCTGACGTATCCAAAACAACAGACACTATCAGGAGCTGCCGATAGACCTACAACCACTCTTTGATGAACTGACTCTCCAGCAGACGGACCAACGACTCCAACAGAGAAGACAACAACAACATATAGGTGTAAATACACTGCTCAAAAAAATAAAGGGAACACTTAAACAACACAATGTAACTCCAAGTCAATCACACTTCTGTGAAATCAAACTGTCCAATTAGGAAGCAACACTGATTGACAATACATTTCACATGCTGTTGTGCAAATGGAATAGACAAAAGGTGGAAATTATAGGCAATTAGCAAGACACCCCCAAAAAAGGAGTGATTCTGCAGGTGGTGACCACAGACCACTTCTCAGTTCCTATGCTTCCTGGCTGATGTTTTGGTCACTTTTGAATGCTGGCGGTGCTCTCACTCTAGTGGTAGCTACCACTCTAGTGGTAGCGTGCTCTCACTCTAGTGGTAGCAAGTGGCTCAGGTAGTGCAGTTCATCCAGGATGGCACATCAATGCGAGCTGTGACAAAAAGGTTTGCTGTGTCTGTCAGCGTAGTGTAAAGAGCATGGAGGCACTACCAGGAGACAGGCCAGTACATCAGGAGACGTGGAGGAGGCCGTAGGAGGGCAACAACCCAGCAGCAGGACCGCTACCTCCGCCTTTGTGCAAGGAGGTGCACTGCCAGCGCCCTGCAAAATGACCTCCAGCAGGCCACAAATGTGCAATTATTCCCGAATGAGCGAGCGTTCATGTGCAAAGGATTAGCATTTCAATGAATATTATTATCCACTGTGTAGTGAAGCCATTTTGTCTTTCCCGCTCCTTTATCGGTCTACACCCCCTTTCCTTTGTCCACCAAGCCATCATTGTTAGTAACCAATATCTACTGTTTGTTTGTTTATGCATTTCTGTGATTATTTAGTTAGTTAGTAAATAAATTATTAAGCCAATTGGTGTATGGATGAGTCATACTTTAGGCTGGGTTTGTGCAGATAACCAACAATTTACTACGTTTGAAATGAGACTTTTGACTGGCACTGTATATTTCTTAATTCATTCTTTTACTTTTAGATACAGTATGTGTGTATTGTTGTGAATTGTTAGATATTACTGCACTGTTGGAGCTAGGAACACAAACATTTTGCTACCCCGCCAATAACATCTGCTAAATATGTGTATGTGACCAATACAATTTGATTTAATTTGGTTTGGGAAGCAAACACTCTCTTTCCATCACAGACAACCTGTAATCCATCACTCACTCCTGTTCTCACTGTCTCAGATTAGTTTACACACTTCCTGCCTGCATGTCCCCCTGGTTGGGGCAAGGTTCTGGACAACATTCTTATCTCACTCAATACACAGTGGGACACACAGCGAGGCACACGCACATCCAGGAGGCTATTGCTTTCTGTTTCTTACACACACACACACACACACACACACACACACACACACACACACACACACACACACACACACACACACACACACACACACACACACACACACACACACACACACACACACACACACACACACACACAGAGGGGTTTACAGACTGTAGTAAGTGAGTATACAGTATGTGAAGTCTAACACCCCAACACTATCTCATCGAGCTGGCGAGGCGCCCTTGGTTTGAACAATAACCACTAGGCCTCTTGAACACCAACCAGAATGCACCCGGAATGTAGGTTTACAGTTAGAGAGTTGTTGTGTTTTAATTGAGCAGTCTGTTTGGGGAGCAGTAGCAGGGCTGACGCTGGACACACTGTAAACTCTGACTGAGTAATTCCTCCTGCCAAGGCTGCTGGCATGGGCTCAGGCTGAGTTTATTATGAGCTCATTAGCCATGCTGTTATCTGGCAGCGAGAGACGCCTTTTCCAGACACATACAGTAGGCTGTGTCCAAAATGTCACCTTATTCCCTATATAGTGCACTACTTTTGACCAAAGCCCTATGGGCCCTGGTCAAAGTAGTACACTACGTAGGGCCCTGGTTGAAAATAGTACAATATATAGGGAATAGGGTGCCATTTGGGATGCAGATATTCTCCTCCAAATGCTTCCTGAGGCAGCCTGCCCAGCGACCAACGCCACCCTACAGCACCACGTACAGTGTCCATTTTTTCAATGGACAAGCAAAACAGAGATGTCACATGATGACATAGTGTTGTGCCCCTGTCTCTATACAGTGCCTTGCAAAAGTATTAATGTATTCATGCGTTTTTCCTATTTTGTTGCATTACAACCTGTAATTTAAATGTATTTTTATTTGGATTTCATGTAATGAACATAATTATTTAAATAAAGTCCACCTGTGTGCAATTACCTTCAGAAGTCACATAATTAGTTAAATATAGTCCATCTGTGTGCAATCTAAATAGTCCAAATTGGTGAAGGGAAATTTAAAAAGAACTTGTTTCAAAAAATTCAAAAAAATGTAAAACTGAAAGTGGTGCGTGCATATGTGTTCACCCCCTTTGCAATGAATCCCCTAAATTATATCTGGTGCAACCAATTACTTTCAGAAGTCACATAATTAGTTAAATAAAGTCCACCTGTGTGCAATCTAAGTGTCTCATGATCTCAGTATATATACACCTGTTCTGAAAGGTCCCAGAGTCTGCAACACCACTAAGCAAGGGGCACCACCAAGCAAGCGGCACCATGAAGACCAAGGAGCTCTCCAAACAGGTCAGGGACAAAGTTGTGGAGAAGTACAGATCAGGGTTGAGTTCTAAAAAATATCATAAACTTTGAACATCCCACAGAGCACCATTAAATCCATTATTAAAAAATGGAAAGAATATGGCACCACAACAAACCTGCCAAGAGAGGGCCGCCCAACAAAACTCACGGACCAGGCAAGGAGGGAATTAATCAGAGAGGCAACAAAGAGACCAAAGATAACCCTGAAGGAGCTGCAAAGCTCCACAGCGGAGATTGGAGTATCTGTCCATAGGACCACTTTAAGCTGTACACTCCACAGACCTGGGCTTTACGGAAGAGTGGCCAGAAAAAAGCCATTGCTTAACGAAAAGAATAAGCAAACACGTTTGGAGTTCGCCAAAAGGCATGTGGGAGACTCCCAAAACATATGGAAGAAGCTACTCTGGTCAGATAAGACTAAAATTTAGCTTTATGGCCATCAAGGAAAACACTATGTCTGGCACAAACCCAACACCTCTCATCACCCCAAGAATACCATCCCCACTGTGAAGCATGGTTGTGGCAGCATCATGCTGTGGGGATGTTTTTCATCGGCAGGGACTGGGAAACTGGTCGGAATTGAAGGAATGATGGATGGCGCTAAATACAGGAAAATTCTTCAGTCTTCCAAAGAATTGAGACTAGGACGGAGGTTCAACTTCCAGCAGGACAATGACCCTAAGCATACTGATGAAGCAACACTTGAGTGGTCTAAGGGGAAACATTTAACTGTCTTGGAATGGCCTAGTCAAATCCCAGACCTCAATCCAATTGAGATTCTGTAGTATGACTTAAAGATTGCTGTACACCAGCGGAACCCTTCCAACTTGAAGGAGCTGGAGCAGTTTTGCCTTGAAGAATGGGCCAAAATCCCAGTGGCTAGATGTGCCAAGTCTATAGAGACATACCCCAAGAGACTTGCAGCTGTAATTGCTGCGAAAGGTGGCTCTACAAAGTATTGACGTTGGGGGGGTGAATAGTTATGCATGCTCAAGTTTTCCGTTTTTTTGTGTTATTTGGGGGGGTGAATGCTTTCGCAAGCCACTGTACCTTATAGCTGCTGATACTCCGAAGCGGTTGGATTGGTCATATACAGTACATGCCAGATACTAGACACGTAGAGAGAGCTAGACCTAGCAGCACCTTCAAATACTCTGTTGCTTTCCAATGTAAATGTGGTGTTGTAGTAATTAGTTACCATATTGCCCAACAAAAACAGAATCCACAAGGACAGACTACAAAGGAAAACACCCAAACAGAATACTCAGCTCTTTCTGATGATACCCTGCTTGGCTCCTCACACCCTGACTTGATCACTATGTCTTGCAACGGGCACCTTATTCCCTACAGTACATAGTGCACTACTTTTGACCAGAGGCCTATAGGCTATTTTTTCACCTTTATTTAACCAGGTAGGTTAGTTGAGAACAAGTTCTCATTTACAACTGCGACCTGGCCAAGATAAAGCAAAGCAGTGCAACACAAACAACAACACAGAGTTACACATGGAATAAACAAACATACAGTCAATAATACAATAGAAAAAGTATATATACAGTGTGTGCAAATGAGGTAGGATAACAGAGGTAAGGCAATAAATAGGCCATAGTGGCGAAATAATTACAATATAGCAATAAAACACTGGAGTGATAGATGTGCAGAAGATGAGTGTAATAGTAGAGATACTGGGGTGCAAAGGAGCAAAAATAAATAAAATAGATAACAGTATGTGGATGAGGTAGTTGGATGGGCTATTTACAGATAGGCTATGTACAGGTGCAGTGATCTGTGAGCTGCTCTGACAGCGGTACTTAAAGCTAGTGAGGGAGATATGAGTCTCCAGCTTCAGTGATTTTTGCAGTTCGTTCCAGTCATTGGCTATATAGGGAATATGGTGCCATTTTGGATGCAGCTTATACTTCCTGGTTCTCTGGTGGTGACAGTTACATATTACCTCCCTGATGAAAGACCTCTGCAGACCGAGGACACTGGTTCATCTCGTTCCTCATTCTCAGCCCCTCTGTGATCGTTTGACCTCCCCTGTTAAGCATCCTGTCAGACCTCCCTGGGCATCAGGAAGCCCTGGCGGGCCTGCCAAGACCACAAGCAGCGTCGCTCGTTGTAAACTCTGGCACAACCCACTCTCAGAGCAGAGGAAAGAATGGGGAGGAAAGAAAGACGTGTGGTGAAAAAATGCTGATACTGTATGTTAACAATTTTGGAGGAAGTGCTGAGGTTGCTTGTTAAGCCCAGTGTTTTAAAGGAGCCAGGGTTGTCTGTGCCATTACTGAGGGTTATAAACAGTGGTGAAATTGAGCCGGGGATACCCAGGGCCTGGCTCCTGCACCTTGGGTCAAAGAGAGCAACCCCAGCATCTTACGAGTCCAAAGAGGAGTACAGATGTACGATCTTAATTCAATCACTCATTTGTTGCAGAGAATATTCCTGTGCCGCAGGAAATGCTGATCGGCTTCGTGATTTACATAAATGAACTGAAAATCCTTCACTAACACATGGTTATAATAACAGTATTGCACTTTTCATGTAGCCTACTTCAATCAAACTAATAGCCTAACCACCAATCAAGCAACACTTTGGACTAAATGTTAAAATCCTATTGCGGCAGGATCATTTTTGCCACAACAATACTGGTCAAATTAATATCCGACATCTGCTGGATAGAATGTAAAATAAAAGTACTAACCCTAACCCTAGTCTTGGCCTAAACCTAACCCTAGCCTTACGTTCAACTCAACCCTTACCATAACCCTGACCCCTGGTTATAATAATGTACTTTGCGAGACTGTTGTTTCAGTGTGGTGAGGTAAGTGTACTAATGCTAACTCTGTGTGGGCTACTACAGTGCATGTGCATGCACACACACAGTCCAGTAAGTACTGTTATCTACTAAATGTTCCATGCTGTTGGATAATGAAGTAACCCTCTCTGTGGGCATATCTGGCTTCCGGCGCCGACAGAGATGGCCGCCTCGCTTCGCGTTCCTAGGAAACTATGCAGTATTTTGTTTTTTATGTGTTATTTCTTACATTGTTACCCCAGGAAATTTTAGGTTTTATTACATACAGTCGAGAGGAACTATTGGATATAAGAGCAACATCAAGTCACCAACATTACGACCAGGAATACGACTTTCCCGAAGCGGATCCTCTGTTTGGTCCGTCACCCAGGACAATGGATCAGATCCCAGCCGGTGACCCAAAACAACGGCGCCGCAGAAGGGGCAGACGGAGCGGTCTTCTGGTCAGGCTCCGTAGACGGGCACATCGCGCACCGCTCCCGAGCATACTACTCGCCAATGTCCAGTCTCTTGACAACAAGGTAGACGAAATCCGAGCAAGGGTTGCCTTCCAGAGAGACATCAGAGACTGTTACGTTCTTTGTTTCACGGAAACATGGCTCACTCGAGACAGGCTATCGGAGTCGGTACAGCAACCTGGTTTCTTCACGCATCGCGCCGACAGAAACAAGCATCTCTCTGGTAAGAAGAAGGGCGGAGTGTATGCCATATGATTAACGAGACGTGGTGTGATCATAACAACATACAGGAACTCAAGTCATTTTGATCACCTGACTTAGAATTCCTCACAATCAAATGCCGACCGCATTATCTACCAAGAGAATTCTCTTCGATCATAATCACAGACGTATATATTCCCCCCCAAGCAGACACATCGACGGCCCTGAAAGAACTTCATTTGACTCTATGTAAACTGGAAATTACATATCCTGAGGCTGCATTTATTGTAGCTGGAGATTTTAACAAGGCTAATCTGAAAACAAGGCTCCCTAAATTTTCCCAGCATATCAATTGCGCACCCCGGGCTGGCAAAACCCTGGATCATTGTTATTCTAACTTCTGCAACCCATACAAAGCCCTCCCCCGCCCTCCTTTTGGAAAAGCTGACCACGACTCCATTTTGTTGCTCCCAGCCTATAGACAGAAACTAAAACAGGAAGCACCCGTGCTCAGGTCTGTTCAACGCTGGTCCGACCATTCGGATTCCACGCTTCAAGATTACTTCGATCATGTGGACTGGGATATGTTCCGCATAGCGTCGAACAACAACATTGATGAATACGCTGATTCGGTAAGCGAGTTTATTATCAAGTGCATCGGTATGTTGTACCCACAGCATCTATTAAAACATTCCCCAACCAGAAACCGTGGATTGATGGCAGCATTTGTGCAAAACTGAAAGCACGAACCACTGCTTTTAATCAGGGCAAGGTGACCGGAAACTTGACCGAATACAAACAGTGTATCAGTGTAATCAAACAGTGTAATCAAACAAGCTAAGCGTCAGTACAGAGACAAAGTAGTGTCGCAATTCAACGGCTCAGACACAAGAGGTATGTGGCAGGGTCTACAGTCAATCACGGACTACAAAAGAAAAAACAGCCCAGTCGCGGACCACGATGTCTTGCTCCCAGACAAACTAAACAACTTCTTTGCTCGCTTTGAGTACAATACAGTGCCACTGACATGGCCCGCTACCAAAACCTGCGGGCTCTCCTGCAGCCAACGTGAGTAAAACATTTAAACATGTTAACCCTCGCATGGCTGCAGGCCCAGACGGCATCCCCGGCCACGTCCTCAGCGCATGCGCAGACCAGCTGGCTGGTGTGTTTACGGACATATTCAATCAACCCTTATCCCATTCTGCTGTTCCCACATGCTTCAAGAGGGCCACCATTGTTCCTGTTCCCAAAAAAGCTAAGGTAACTGAGCTAAACGACTACCGCCCCGTAGCACTCACTTCCGTCATCATGAAGTGCTTTGAGAGACTAGTCAAGGACCATATCACCTCCACCCTACCTGACACCCTAGAACCACTCCAATTTGCTTACCGCCCCAATAGGTCCACAGACGACGCAATCGCAATCACCCTGCACACTGCCCTAACCCATCTAGACAAGAGGAATACCTATGTAAGAATGCTGTTCATTGACTACAGCTCAGCATTTAACACCATAGTACCCTCCAAACTCGTCATTAAGCTTGAGACCCTGGGTCTCGACCTCGCCCTGTGCAACTGGGTCATGGACTTCCTGACGGGCCTCCCCCAGGTGGTGAGGGTAGGTAACAACATCTCCACCCTGCTGATCCTCAACACTGGGGCCCCACAAATGTGCGTTCTCAGCCCTCTCCTGTACTCCCTGTTCACCCATGACTGTGTGCCATGCAGGCCTCCAACTCAATCATCAAGTTTGCAGACGACACTACAGTGGTAGGCTTGATTACCAACAACGACGAGACGGCTTACAGGGAGGAGGTGAGGGCCCTCGGAGTGTAGTGTCAGGAATATAACCTCATATTCATCGTCAACAAAACAAAGGAGATGATCGTGGACTTCAGGAAACAGCAGAGGGAGCAGCCCCCTGTCCACATCGACGGGACAGTAGTGGAGAAGGTGGAAAGTTTTAAGTTCCTCGGCGTACACATCACGGACAAACTGAAATGGTCCACCCACACAGACAGCGTGGTGAAGAAGGCGCAGGAGGCTGAAGAAATTCGGCTTGTCACCAAAAACACTCAAACTTTTACAGATGCACAATCGAGAGCATCCTGTCGGAATGTATCACCGCCTGGTACGGCAACTGCTCCGCCCATAACCGTAAGGCTCTCCAGAGGGTAGTGAGGTCTGCACAACGCATCACCGGGGACAAACTACCTACCCTCCAAGACACCTACACCACCCGATGTCACAGGTAGGCCAAAAAGATCATCAAGGACAACAACCACCTGAGCCACTGCCTGTTCACCCCGCTATCATCCAGAAGGCGAGGTCCGTACAGGTGCATCAAAGCGGGGACAGAGAGACTGAAAAACAGCTTCTATCTCAAGGCCATCAGACTGTTTAACAGCCACCACTAACATTGAGTGGCTGCTCCCAACATACTGACTCAACTCTAGCCACTTAATAATGGAAAAATGTATGTAATAAGTGTATCACTAGCCACTTTAAACAATGCCACTTTATATAATGTTTACATACCCTACATTACTCATCTCATATGTATATACTGTACTCTATACCATCTACTGCATCTTGCCTATGCCGTTCGGCCATCACTCATTCATATATTTTTATGTACATATTCTTATTCATTCCTTTACACTTGTGTGTATATGGTAGTTGTTGTGGAATTGTTAGGTTAGATTACTTGTGAGATATTACTGCATGGTCGGAACTAGAAGCACAAGCATTTCGCTACACTCGCATTAACATCTGCTAACCATGTGTATGTGACAAATAAAATTTGATTTGATTTGATGGAACCCGTGTTTTATTCATGAGGAAATGACAACCCTCACCGGTGCTTTTATGCCTGCCTGCATCTGTGTATCAGTTCAATTGGAAGCTGTCTCCTTCTTGTACAAAACATGGACCTTTAAATGATTAACAAACACTGCTGGCTGATGACTTTAGTATAGCAAAATCATTTTGGAGAAAAAAATGCTGATGCCATGGCCTCCCATATTTATGAGGCAGTTTGTTAAACATTGTAGTTTACCACTATTGCATGATGTTTTGTGAAAGCTTGCTTTCGGCAACTTAACAGTAAAATGTCTCTCCTGTTTGTGGCTGGTTTTATTCCATGAACTCAGCACTTTTCCCAAGTGCATGTGAAGTGATGCCCCATTCAGTGAGGCAGTCGGTCATCCCAGAGTCCCTCTAATACCGACAGAGAGATGATCAAAGTACTCTCTCCCATGGCATAGCCAGTCCATGAATCACTGATCATTCATTTAGACTGTAAATCATTCAAAGAGTGCTGTGGGACCTGTTCGACAATGACTATATGGGTCAGATTGAGGGCTTAAAGACCAAACACACTGTTTCAACAAACAGTTAAAAGCTGCTGGTGGCCGTCCCTTCGTCTCTGACTAGAACATCGGCCATCATTTTCTGTTAATTTCCCGACGATTCTACATGTTGAATGGCCACTGTTCGTTGACACCCAGCAGGTGATCTCTAACATGGCACGCTGCTTAGTCCTTTATTGGCACGGTGTGTTTTGTCCTTTATTGGAAGCCTGTTCAGTAGTTTTCCCATAATTTGCGTGTATGAACCTGCTTTTGCACAGCAAAGCCTGGATTACTGAGATCCCAGTGCATTCATTACAGGTGGGGATTAGATTATGACTCACAGTGGCATTATCTGCCTGCCCCATCCTATCCTCACAATGTCATTATCTGCCTGCCCCATCCCATCCTCACAATGTCATTATCTGCCTGCCCCATCCCATCCTCACAATGTCATTATCTGCCTGCCCCATCCCATCCTCACAATGACAATGTTCAACATTTCACCTGAGGATTACAGGGACCCATTAGACATCATCCACTTGGATTTATTCATCAACATGCCAGGGCAGAGGGGGTTAACTCACCCCTGCGACCATTTTTGCATCCCAAATGACACCATATTCCCTATATAGTGCACTACTTTTGACCTCTGGTGCCATTTGGGATGCAAGCCCATCGCTCTGCCAATACATACATTTAATTCAACATCTAACAGATGTCGTGAAGCTCTCAGAATAATCAATATTGTGTCCAGCCAGGCAGGTTCTGTGGGTGGGCGGGGGTTCTGCAACTTGTGACGAGCTGACGGCTGATGAAGACATTAGGTATTTCCTGTGTGATCTGGACATTTTGAAGACAGATGGCCGTTCTCCCGGTGTTCCTCATGTTGTCCAAACAGCAGTGTGGTAGCAGCAGGGGGAGGAAGGGGGAGAGGGGGTTGGGGGCAGGAGAGCATCCCAGGATGGAGGCGTCCTGTTGGGGTGAAAGGTTAGGGCACTCCCTGCCTGTCTGCCTGGTGGGAGGAAAGCGGTCTGTGTTGACGGAGCACTGTGTCCATCTGCAGGCTGAACTCAATCTGCTAACAGGCTGCAGGGCTGTATAGGGAGCTCACGTTACAGACGTGGGATGCATCCCAAATGGCACCCTTTTCCTTTTATAGTGCACTACGTTTGACTAGGGCTCATAGTGCACTTGTCTACTACGCAGACAAGCTCCTCCTCTCCTCTCTGGCTCCTGCAGTTCAAACATGGATGCTTGTTTACTGTGCAAGCTTTGTGGGTGGTGAGAGAGAGGCCCTGTTTTCACAACGCTTCCGCTCTGTCCCAGTTTGCTGTTTGCTGTTTTTGTCCAGTGGGGCTAAGACACAGAGAGAGATCATCCATGAGTTTTACCACGAGAAGATCCTCCTGGGTGGAGGTTGCTGGTTGTTGGTGTTACAAGTGGTTTGAGTGTGTGACATTTGGAAATCATTGAGAGCATGTCTAGATTGGGTTGCCATGATAGATGGTTGCCTGGTTTGTTGTAAAACTAGTGAAGGCCTTGTTGATATCTCTTCGATTGTACTGTTACTGTGTGGTGGAGTAGTCCTTGTCCTATTGTATTTGTGTGGGCATAGTATCACATGTCCTATTGTATCTGTGTGGGGGGAGTAGTACCTGTCCTATTGTATTTGTGTGGGAGGAGTATCAACTGTCCTATTGTATCTGTGTGGGGGGAGTAGTACATTTCCTTTAATATCTGTGTGTGGGGGGGGGGGGGGGGGAGTAATACCTTTCCTATTATATCTGTGTGGGGGGAGTAGTACCTTTCCTATTATATCTGTGTGGGGGAGTAATACATTTCCTATTATATCTGTGTGGGGGGAGTAATACCTTTCCTATTATATCTGTGTGGGGAGAGTAGTACCTTTCCTATTATATCTGTGTGGGTGGAGTAGTACCTTTCCTATTATATCTGTGTGGGGGGAGTAATACATTCCTATTATATCTGTGTGGGGGGAGTAATACCTTTCCTATTGTATCTGTGTGGGGGGAGTAGTACCTTTCCTATTATATCTGTGTGGGGGGAGTAGTACCTTTCCTATTGTATCTGTGTGGGGGGAGTAGTACCTTTCCTATTATATCTGTGTGGGTTGAGTAGTACCTTTCCTATTGTATCTGTGTGGGGGGAGTAGTACCTTTCCTATTGTGTCTGTGTGGGGGAGTAGTACCTTTCCTTTAATATCTGTGTGAGGGGAGTAGTAGGGCCGCTGACAGAGGAGAGGATGGATAGGGGGAGGGGCAGAGGACGGTACCACCTCCTGTAGCCTTCATTCATCTTTATTCCAGTTGTCACCAGCAGGTTCATAAAGACAGGTCACAACCTCCCCACCCCAGCTCCTTCATCCTCAGCTGTCTGCAGGAGGCCTCGCTGCCTCAGATTTATGCCCACTCAAGGTCGTTACACCATTATTGTCCAATCTCTCACTGCCTCACTGAGTCGATCACCCAGCAGTAAGTGAGCACATGTGGGCACTTCTCTCGATGTTCCCTCTCTCTAACCTCGTTCGAGGATTCTCATTCTCTTTGTTTGACCACACAAGTCTATTTCCTCAGCCAGCCACTCTCTCTCTCTCTTCTCTCTCCCTGTCTGTCTCTTTCTCTCTCGTTCTCAAATTCTTCAGAACTTTGTCTCATCATCATGGAGCGCCCATGTCTGAGAGACTGGTGTATTTACATTTTAGTCATTTAGCAGACGGTCTTATCTAAAGCGACTTACAGGAGCACGCCGACAGATTTTTCACCTAGTCGGCCCGGTTACTGGCCCAAAGCTCTTAACCACTAGGCTACCTGTATCGTGATTACAGTGAGAACATAGATTATCTCTGTGTGAAAAGAGACCGAGCAGGAAGTTGACATGAGAGAGAAACATACGGGAGGTGGCAGTGAGAAATGAAAGGTCAAGGTATTGCATTTCCTCCCAGAGTAATTGAAGCTTCCACAATAATAACGATCCTCCCTGACAGTTTATCCAGCCTTTTGTAAATCAATAAAAATGCAACTGAATTCAGCTGTGGGTTTGGTAGTAGGAAAAGCTGTAGCTATATTGAAAAGGGCTCAGGGACTGCAGCTGTTAATAGAGCGGTACATAACATGTTCCCTTCCTCTTTCTCTCAATCTCTCTCTACTGACACCAACCTTTTCTATTGAAATGCATAGAAATGTATTGCTGGTTGTATATTGATTGCTGAAATAGCACAGTTTTCAGACAATACTGCTTGTCAAGTTGGCTTTGTGAATATGAATATCTGAGTGCGAAATACAATGAAACCATGGGACCTTTAAAATATATACTATGAGGTATCTGAAAAAGCATAGTGCAGGAAGCATAATAGCTAGATTAATCCCCTTTGATTTGTCTGTTATAACTTGTGTTCAACTAACCCAAGAAAAGCTATCAAATTTAACAACAACTGCCTCCCAAAAATATGCAGGGTGATTTAATTCGATGGTTGCTGCCCTGCACTGACCCTCATGTCTCTCCACTCCATAGTTATGGGGTGGTGGGCATTAACTGTCACTTTGAGGTCCTAAAAATCTACTATGTTTTACTAGCTGTAAGATGATACCAACGTTATAGCACACCCTGGTATTACTAACTTTGGATTAAGTAACTATTATTGGCCCATAAACAACACAGTTACAATTGGTATGAAAGCAACATGGTAGTTTGTTTCTGTCCTGGAAAAATACTGGAACTTTTTCAGCACTTGACAAAACAAACCTCATGATGTATGCTTGCAGCACTTCTTAATCATCAATCCAAGAAATGAAAAACAAATGTAAGTCCCCATATCTCACATGGCAAGCAAAAGTCATACACAGACTCATTGTTGCAGAAGAAAGTGTTAGAAAATGAGGAGAGAGAGAATATATGGTGACCTCACCCACAGCACTGCGTGTCAGACTAAAGATAACATTGTCTGCGTCATTCAAGTCCCGATGTCCCACGCCAACCTTATTAGCTCTGTCCTCCTCCACACCTACAGCCCTTCACTGTGACATAGGAGGAGACGTTATTAGGAGAAGGGAAGAGCTAAAAAGGCAGCTTTACGGAAAAGAACATGCATGAAGATAGCCAGTCAGCCAGCCTCACCCACGTTCCCCCGTAGGCACTGGCATCATTATGTACATTGTTGCTGAGGTGCCCATCACGACAGAAATTACACATCATTATCTATTTTGAGCGGGCTCTGCATAAGCCACTCTATGATTATGCATTTACAGCGGAGATGCGGAGGAGAGGAGAGAGGCAGGCAGGAGACGGAGAGAGAGACAGGGATCTGTCTAGGCAGGCGGAAGAAATGTGTCAGAGACACAGCTCTCCGCTCCAGGGTGCAGAATAGGAGAAGTCTGATCAGTTTGCCTCTCAGGTGAGATCAGATCACCACACTGTCTTCCTCTACCATGACAATGATTACAGCCAGGCAGGCAGCTAAACAGGAACAGTCTGTCACGCCCTGGCCTTAGTTAACTTTGTTTTCTGTAATATTTTGGTTAGGTCAGGGTGTGACAGGTCGTCTGTTTGTTGTTTTTGTTTGTTTGTTCGTCTTCATAATAAAAGAAGATGTCTTTCTATCATGCTGCGCCTTGGTCCTCTATTCAAAGTTACGACGATCGTGACAGAATTACCCACCTGAACAGGACCAAGCAGCGTGATTCAAGGCAGCAGCAGCAAACGCAGGATTACAGGAATTGGGAGGAAATTCTGGACAGCGAAGAACCAGGAGAATATTGCCGCCCCAAAGCTGAACTGGAGGCAGCAAAAGCAGAGAGGCGGCATTTTGAGGAGCTAGCACGGAAGCAGGAGAAGGATCTGGGCTATACTACCTGGGAGGAGATCGACAGGTGGGCGATCGACCCAAGGAGAGTGCCGGAGCCCGCCTGGGATTCGATGGAGCAATGTGCGGAGGGATACCGGCGAATGGAGGCAGCATGACGACACGGTAGGAAGCCTGTAAGTCAAGCCCCAAAAATTATTGGGGGGGGGGGGGGGGGGGGGCTAAAGGGTAGTGTGGCGAAGTCAGGTAGGAGACCTGCGCCAACTTCCCGATATTACCGTGGAGAGCGAGACTACGGGCAGACACCGTGTTATGCGGTAGAGCGCACGGTGTCTCCTGTACGTGTGCATAGCCCGGTGCGGGTTATTCCACCTCCCCGCACTGGCAGGGCTAGATTGAGTATTGAGCCAGGTGCCATGAAGCCGGCTCAACGCGTCTGGTCTCCAGTGCGTCTCCTCGGGCCGGCATACATGGCACCAGCCTTACGCATGGTGTCCCCGGTTTGCCTACACAGCCCAGTGCGGGTTATTCCACCTCTCCGTACTGGTCGGGCTACGGGGAGCATACAACCAGGTAAGGTTGGGCAGGCTCAGTGCTCAAGGGAGCCAGTACACGTGCATGATCCGGTATATCCGGCGCCACCTCCCCGTCCCAGCCCAGTACCACCAGTGCCAATACCACGCACCAGGCTTCCAGTGTGTCTCCAGAGCCCTGTTCCTCCTCCACGCACTCGCCCTATGGTGCGTGTCTCCAGCCCGGTACCACCAGTTCCGGCACCACGCACCAAGCCTCCTGTGCGTCTCCAGAGTCCTGTGCGTCCTGTTGCTGCTCCCCGCACTAGCCTTGAGGTGCGTGTCCTTAGCCCGGTACCTCCAGTTCCGGTACCACGCACCAGGCCTACTGTGCGCATCAGCCGGCCAGAGTCTGCCGTCTGCCCAGTGCCGCCTGCACTGCCCGTCTGTCCAGAGCCGCCTGCGCTATCCGTCTGCCCAGAGCCGTCAGAGCTGCCCGTCTGTCCCGAGCCGTCAGAGCTGCCCGTCTGTCCCGAGGCGTCAGAGCTGCCCGTATGTCCCGAGCCGTCAGAGCTGCCGTCTGTCCCGAGCCGTCAGAGCTGCCCGTCTGTCCCGAGCCGTCAGAGCTGCCCGTCTGTCCCGAGCCGTCAGAGCTGCCCGTCTGTCCCGAGACGTCAGAGCTGCCCGTCTGTCCCGAGCCGTCAGAGCTGCCCGTCTGTCCCGAGCCGTCAGAGCTGCCCGTCTGTCCCGAGCCGTCAGAGCTGCCCGTCTGTCCCGAGCCGTCAGAGCTGCCCGCCTGTCCCGAGCCGTCAGAGCTGCCCGCCTGTCCCGAGCCGCTAGAGCCATCCGCCAGTCAGGAGCAGCCAGAGCCGTCCGCCAGTCAGGAGCAGCCAGAGCCGTCCGCCAGACAGGAGCAGCCAGAGCCGTCCGCCAGACAGGAGCAGTCAGAGCCGTCCGCCAGACAGGAGCAGTCAGAGCCGTCCGCCAGACAGGAGCAGCCAGAGCCGTCCGCCAGACAGGAGCAGCCAGAGCCGTCCGCCAGGCAGGAGCAGCCAGAGCCGTCCGCCAGACAGGATCAGCCAGAGCCGTCCGCCAGACAGGAGCAGCCAGAGCCGTCCGCCAGACAGGAGCAGCCAGAGCCGTCCGCCAGACAGGATCAGCCAGAGCCGTCCGCCAGACAGGATCAGCCAGATCCGTCCGCCAGACAGGATCAGCCAGAGCCGTCCGCCAGCCATGAACAGCCAGAGCCGTCAGCCAGCCATGACCAGCCAGAGCCGTCAGCCAGCCATGACCAGCCAGAGCCGCCAGCCAGCCAGGATCTGCCAGAGCCGCCAGCCAGCCAGGATCTGCCAGAGCCGCCAGCCAGCCAGGATCTGCCAGAGCCGCCAGCCAGCCAGGATCTACCAGAGCCGCCAATCAGCCAGGATCTGCCAGAGCCACCAAAGCGGGTATTAACTATGGTGGAGTGGGGGCCACGTCCCGCACCCGAGCCGCCGCCGTAGGAAGGCCCACCCGGACCCCTCCCTTCTGTGTCAGGTTTTGCGGCCGGAGTCCGCACCTTTGGGGGGGGGATGAAGATGAAGAAGATGTCTTTCTATCACGCTGCGCCTTGGTCCTCTATTCAAAGTTACGACGATCGTGACACAGTCGGACATGTGCAGGATGCTGATATAATTGCAGTACTTTGTCACTTGCCGAGGTCTAGTCCCCCTTCTTACACTTATGAATTCTACCCTCCTCTCCCTTCTGTTAATGACAAGATGGCTTCATGGTGCTTTTTACACATTACTGGAGTAAAACCCCTTACAGCATTCATAAGACCGCTTCCTCCCTTCGTTTAACTCTCAAGGCAGCGACGGGTTGTGTTCAGCTGCACACTGATTACAGCATAAAATTGGACACCTAGCGTTACACTGCAGGCTTTGGGTTGGAACACAATGGCCTCTCTCTCACAGTCACACATCCCTCCACCCCTCTCCTCTCTCAGTGCTGTAGACCAGGGGAACAGGTGTTACCTCCTGTGTAAGCTGACTGAGCTCTCATATTCCTTTCTCAACCACTTCATAATGCCCTGCTAAAGTGGAAGGGCACCTTTCTGCTTTTTCAGCTACAGGTACAAGCCAGTCAGCCAGCCATATTCCCAATATAGTACACTACTTTTGACCAGAGCCAAGAATAGTGAGGGACCTGAGGTTCATGCCAAGCAATTTGAATACAGAGGAAGAGGGTCACTGATGTAATGATGTGAGATAATAGGTGTCCATCAAGTTCAGGGTGGCTGACAAGAGCAGAAAAGTCCCTGATTTTCCCTGTTAAGTTTAACATTGTTTAATGTTTAACTGTTCTCCTGCTGATGAAGTGTGAGTCTATGCAGATGTAATGTGTGAATCAAGTTGAGCGTATACAACGAAGGACAGTGAAGTCATTAGCTAAAGAGTGAGAATGTTGGGAACAATCCAACTTGATAAATGGATACACCTTCGTATTTTTCCCTCCACTAATAAAATCCTAAATCAATATATGACTAATGTACAGAGTAATTGAGGAGTGGACCACATGTTACAGTGCTTTGCTCTCCTCCCTTGGCTTACTGAGTGTGGCGACGGCAGCTTCTTCAGGAAAAGGGGGAGGACATTGAAGAGTTATTCAATTACATTAGAGTCAAGGCATTCGTCCCAAATGGCACCCTATTCCCTATATAGTGCACTACATTTGACCAGGGCCCACAGGGCTCCTTGGGAAGGAGCCAAGGAGAGGGAGTGGTGCTTCAGTCCCTGTTGATACAGTGAGATGAACATGGCTGATATGCGACAGGAATCAGAAGGGATTTCCCTGTTATGACATAAAACTGACAAGCGAATCCAACGAGGAGTTTTGAGCTCATCCCTTTTGTCCACAGCTGTGGTTTTGTTTGTCTTTTGACATTTGGTTAGCCAAATGAACTGACCTCAGGGTCAGAGTATTTTATGAAAATATCCATCACAACTGTACTCAATTAGAGATGTTTACTCCAAATGCAACAGTTGACCATTATTAACGAGTGTCTCCACATTCCAGTAACATTCCTTATTAACCGGTTAATTGATTTTTACAACACGGGTTTGAGCGGTAGTAAACCTGCCATGTCCTGCAACAACAAGTCTTAAATCTACACTGTGTTTGTAGAGAAAACAGAGAGGGACATCCTCACACCCAGGGGGTCGTCAGACCAGGCGCTGGGAGGCCCGGGCTCAGGGCTCAGAGAGGGCACGGTGAGTGTGTGTGTAGTGGACGCACTGTTAGCGGCACACAGATAATGCACTCCATGTGCTTGAAACCTGACACACACAGACACTGAGGGAGGGAGGGAGGGAGGGAGGGAGGGAGGGAGGGAGGGAGAGCTGAGGCACAACAGGATGGGGAGCCATGTTAGTGATGGAGGGCTCCCTGGTGGCCCATCAGCCCTGAGAACCGCTAGCCGCTGCTTAACCGCCCTGTCCCCGTATCCATCCCCCCCTCCCCCATCTGTCCTCCCACAGCCTTGTCTGATCCAGCCTCTAGCACCTACTACGCTACCCTGTACCCATAAACACAGGGGTTGCTTCCCAAATGACACCTATTTCCTATATAGTGCACTCCTATATAGTGGTGTATATTTGTGTTTCTGTAGAGGCTTCTGGGACACAGAGACACAGAGACGCATCTCTATGGCAGTTTTGTTGTTTCGTAGCACAGAATGCAATCTTCCCTTCTCTTTAGTTTCTAATGGCCTTCCAAATTAAATGCTGATAAACAAAGGCACAGACTGACATGGACACTAACATTTCAACTGACAAATATGTTTAGTTTCCAAACGGCGTTGAGGATTACGGGAGGTGTCTGAAAGCCTAGAGCTGCAAGTGCCATAAAAAGCACTATCAACTTCCAATGTATTCTCTTGAAAAGGGAAAATTCCATCCATCTTTCCACAGGGCTAATTACAGAGTGATCTTCACCATGTATTATTTCTGTACAGCGAATTAGCAGTAATCACAGCTCTGTGGAAAGGAGGGAGGATTCAGTCAGGCTGTAACGTTCGTCGTTAAGGGTAGACCAAGGCGCAGCGTGATTTCATCATACTTTATTTAAATGTGAACCAGCGAAAAAAAACAATAAACACCACAACGAACGAAAAGCTTCGTCGTGCAAAATACATGCAACCAAACAGAGACAAGATCCCACAACTGAAGGTGGGAAAAAGGGCTGCCTAAGTATGATCCCCAATTAGAGACAACGATAGACAGCTGCCTCTGATTGGGAACCATACTAGGCCAACAAAGAAAAAGAAAACATAGATATACAAAAACTAGAGTACCCACCCTAGTCACACCCTGACCTAACCAAAATATAGAGAATAAACAGGGATCTCTAAAGTCAGGGCGTGACACAGGCAGTCCACCAAGACAATGGTGGTGGATCCCACAAGCCAAAGACTCTCCCACACCATATTCCCTATAGGCTCTGGCCAAAGGTAGTACACTATAGGGAGTAGGGTGCCATTTGGGATGCAGATCCTGTATCTACTACACCAGAGACACGAGGCTGCATCTTAATCTAGAACAGATCCAGACCCATATGTGGAACACGAGTGGTTTATAAAAGCTGTGAACAATTTACATGCATGTGGGACTGGCCTAAAAGATCTAGGAATAGTACTTCTCTTAATGTTTATATCGGCTTGCTTAGCTGAGGTTCATTTTCATCAGAGAAGCTTTTAGGGGTACATTCAGTGTATGTTTAGGTGAAGCAAGTGAGTAAGTCAGTGCTTTATTGCCCTTTCAAGCCAAATGAAAATGGCTCCTCCTTGTGTGACCAAAAACAGCAGTTCCAGACTGCTGTTTTCATGCATGATGAATAAAGTGGTGAATATTAAAACTGAGAATCAATGGCGGTGTCCCAAATGGCAACATATTCCATATACTGTATATTCCTATATTCCCTACAAAAGTAGTGCACTACATAAGGAACAGGGTACCATTTGGGACGTAATAATGTTTTGGATGGTAACCCAACCAGTCAATGTCACCTCCATGTAGCATCAGTGACTTGTGGGTCATGTGACGTGTGTGTATGTGTATGTGGTGCTGGCTCCAAGCAGCGCTGAAAGGAGAAGGAGAATGGGAAAAATGAGGGAGAAGGAAGAGAGAGAGGTTGAACTCCTATGGGGAATTTATGGAGAGCTGTGACCTCTTACTACCCATGGTCCTCCACTCTCTCACTCTCTCCACCCAGCGTAACACATTACTCAGACATGTGAGCCAGTAAAACCTGGGAAGTTTGGATTAGTACACAAAATTATTCAAAATGGAGCCCATAATATCATCATGCTCTTTGAACATGTGGCGATGTATGTGGCAATCAGATCAAGTCCCCACAGATGATAGCTGGAACTGGATGGGGCTCAGCCTCAGTCTCACACTAAATGCCAGTGAAAAGAAAGCTTCCCAATCCTGCTTTACATGGATCAGAGTAGTCTGACTACAGGACATTCATTCTCCCCCCTCGTTAAGGCCAAATATTACTGATTTACATATTCAATTAGCACTTCTGAGGGGGCAGGTTTCAGCCTACCCATTGTTGTCATGGCCTAACAGAGTAATGCAATTAAAGCCCATTGTTTAAGTGTGCCCGCTCAATTCAATTACTCATGCGCAGCTGACAATTAACGTCTGGCTATTTGAGATGCACAAATCAGGATGCACTGCCACCTCGTGTTAGATTAGGGTTGTTATTGTATATCAAGCTTATTTTAAGTCTGGTTTTGGGGTGGGTATCAGTTAGAGCATGGGGGGGGGTTGGTGTAGGTTTGATTTTGTAGGGGATCCGTGTGTGTTCTGCCTTCTACCTGTTCTGTCTTATCTGCATAATCATAAAAAATGCCCCCCAAAAAACTAAGATTAGGGTCGTTAGCCGATATATTCATTAAAATACAACTGCTCATTATCAGCAGGTCAATTACATGAGAGATAGTGTAATGTATTTGGGTGTTGTCATGTGTGTACCGAGGATCATTATCAGAGAGAGAGAGAGAAAGAGATCCCTTTGGTGTTGGTTGGCTTTGATGTTCTCTCTACTAATGTCAGCTAGCATCGCGCTGTAATGAGAATGTGACATGGTTGAGTAGCATAGAGCATTTGAACAGTGCTACAGTACAGCTACTGGCGATTGCACCCAGAAGTAAGCTACGTACAATAAACTCTCTCTAGAGTTTCTCACCACAAGAAGGAAATCAAAGTCTGTCATTGCATCCTCTTTAACCGTTTTTGGGAGAGACAGCGAGACATTTATAGAAGCAAAACTGAAAAATGCTGATCAATACCAAGCTATCAGAGGCCAGTTTAGTGGAACAGAGTATGCTCACCCTGGCAACCACTCACTCCAGTCCTCCTTTTCCCAGCTGATGTGTTCTTTTCTCACACAGTCAGTCAGTCCACTCCCTCTTTCAGATGGTCAAAATCAACACCCACCGGCCAACCAAAACTGGTCATTCCTCAGGTAAACCCACCTGACTTTCCCCCTGAAGGAAGAGCTGGCAGTGGAGGGAGCAGGAGACGGATTCATATAGCACAGCGACCCTGGAGGGCAGGTTATGTGGCAGAGTGGGCAGTATACAGTATTTACCATTGAATGAACCCTTTTATGAAAACTATGGCAGAGCCCACCCCCCTAAGCTTTTTTTCTTCCCCACATTGTATGACTGTATATTTACAGTTAAGATGGATCTTTTTATATGTCATCCGCCGGAAAACTACATTATACATAATCCACACTATTATTCTTTTGATTACTTTGTTTTCGGCTTCTGACTGATACTGTGGGATAGTGTGAGATGTGAGGCAGATTCATACAGGCCTGGGTGGGTTCAGTGCCTGTAGCAGATGCTCACGGGGGAAGCTGTGACATTTTAGCCTCAGCACAGATATAGGAAAACTGTTTAAGGCAAGTATGGGTGGTGCTGCATGTTTCAATAGATCAAAACATCAAATCACTCTTTTCTGATATACCACCTCCCTTACCATACACACGCTCCCACACGTACACACACACAACAGTCTAAGCACTCCAACACATACGCCCACACATACATCCCACACATGGTTCCAAACACACACACAGACAAACAGACATAACATGCACTGTGCCATCTCTTCATTATTGGCAATGGTGAAGTGGGCTGTTCATCTATTGTATATCAACATAGTATTGCCTGTTCCTCTACTGATTACTCTAAATCAGGGATGGGCAACTGGCTCCCTTTTTGAAGGCCCTTGGGAAAAAAAACTCTGTCGGGATCACAGCATACTGTTGCAAGTTAGAATAGTGCGGATGTGGGTACGTAAACTGTTAGTTCAGATTTTTTGTGGCCCCCACCCCCATCAAAGTTTGCCCATCCCTGCTCTAAATGACAGTATTCCCATTAGGGGCTCAGAGCCAGGCAGGCCATGTTCAGTGGATAATCTTCCTCTGACCATCTGCTCAAGATTTTCTATTTTCTCTGTATTTCTGGTTTCCTCCCTTTTTTCAAAATGAAAATCAAATGTTCCTTTTGTAATCACTGACAGAAATGTGAAACTATTTCAAGTGCCCGCGGAGATTGACCTCTTCTTCCTATCATTGCAGGAGAACAACTATAACATTTGGGACAGTTGAAATTGAAAGTGTAATTGAGGCAGGCAGGGTGGGAGAACAGGTTGGATAGCTCTCAGTTCCACTGGTGGCATACTGAACATGTCACACCACTGGCTGGCTTGATTACCGACTGTAGGCGGAGAGTCCCAGACGTATACTGTACTATGATATCATATCATATTAGTGTCATAGGTTAGTTACAGATAGCTCCTCTCTAATACTTCACACAGACGGTTGTGTGTGTGGTTTGGTTTCACTATCCTTGTGGGGACCAGAAGTCCTCACAAGGATAGTGAATAAAGTTGGACAAGTTGGGACATTTCACCAGTCTCTACAAGGAAAAAAGCTTATTTAGGCTTAGGATTTAGGGTTAAGGTTACAATTAGGGTTAGAATTAGGGTAAAGGTTAGGGTTTAGGTTTAGTTTTAGGGTTAGGGATTTGCGGTTAAGGTTAGAGTTAGAGTTAGGTTAAGGAAAATAGGATTTTGAATGGGAATCAATTGTTTGGTCCCCACAAGTATAGTAAAACAAATGTGTGGGTGTGTGTGTGTTTAGGTGCAGTGTGGAGAGACAGGGAAATCTACTGTAGATGTTATGGTTATGATGAAAGTGGCTGTAATAGGATTAACCTCCTCTTGACAGCAGGAGTGTAATAAACTCAAAGAGGATGAAAACACTGGTAATTAGCATAGAACAGGCTTTGTGGTGTCAGTGAGTGTTTGTGTGCAGAGAGAGAGAGAGAGAGAGAGAGAGAGAGAGAGAGAGAGAGAGAGAGAGAGAGAGAGAGAGAGAGAGAGAGAGAGAGAGAGAGAGAGAGAGAGAGAGAGAGAGAGAGAGAGAGAGAGAGAGAGAGAGAGAGAGAGAGAGAGAGAGAGAGAGAGACCGAATTCACATAGAAATGTGAGTTATAGATCTGTCATTTTTATTGAAAGCAAGTCTAAAAAGTGGTAGATCTGTTCTATGTGTGCTATCTTTATGCTTCCCGCTCTTAATTTACATTTTTGCACATTACAGACAGCTACAATAGAGGCTTTAGAGCATCTCAAAGTTGCATCCCAAATGGCATCACATTTCCCTATGTAGCGCACTACTTTTGACCAGAGCACTATGGGCCCTGGTCAAATGTAGTACACTATGTAGGATATAGGGTGCCATATGGGACATAGTTCTATCTTGTCTGGAGTGAACACTATGCATCAATATCATGCTACTGCTAGCTGCTGCTTATCTTGAGTTGTAAAATATCTGCTGTGTGTCTTTGTTCTCTGTGTCCTCATGCTGCTCTGCCTTCCCCATAATGCCAGATTATGGGTTGTGAGGTCAGAACAGGGGCAGTTCCAGGCATAAGTGGTCACTTAAGGCCCCCCCCCCAAAAAAAAAACAATTGGGGGAGAACTCAGTCAGGCACTCAACTTACTATTGAGAGAATGAATAGTAGAATACATAAGATGCAATTTTGAAATGTGGTTGTGCATCAGCAGTTTTCTCTTGTTATGTCAGTCGCTGACAGTCACTCAATTAGCCATTTTTTAGATTGGTAGTTAGTCTAGCCAGCTATCTAAACTTGTATTAATCATGGCCGAATACCGACACGCAGGGCATGTGTCCAGGGGCCCTGACCTCCAGAGGGCCACCATTGATCTTGCTAGTCATTCTCACTCAGATATCATATTAACATGTCATAAGTCCTTACAAAATGTGTAGAATTGCATGAAAAATGTCTATCCACCCCATGGCAAAATGGATAAATTCACAGGAAATCAACTGTAAAACTGCACATTTGTTCTTGCTGCCCCATTGCAAAATCAGTAGAATTGCATGAAATTTGTTATAAAAGTTTCTTCTTCACCCCATTGCAAAATGTGCAGAATTTCAGGAAACTTGCTTTAAAACTGAAACATTTTAACTACGACCCATGGCAAAATGTGTAGAATTGCAGGAAATGAACTTTTAAACATGTACTTTTCTTTCCACTGTCAAGAGGGCCACTATAATGTTTTTTTTGCGAAGTGGTGGGCCCCCAAAAGGCTATAGCCAGCCCTGGTCAGAACTACAGAGCATTCACTTAAAGGCTAAAGCCCAGAGTCTAGATTAACTGACTGTAAAACGACTGACTTCCACCCAAAGAGATTTATCCTACACAGCAGGCACAACACTGGTGTTGTGGATTCTAGAGTGACAATGGTTAAACCCAAACACGCAGATTACAGACACAAGAGCTAATGCAGGATGAGAAGCATTTCAAGGGCATCCCATGCAGTCATGCTGTAGCAGACCATATATATAAATAGATAGACAGTACAGTACTGTGTACAGACTGGAGAATATTGTTACTGTCGTTACTCATGACCTCAAAACCATAGGATTCTCACAGCCTATGGGTGCATCCCAAATGGTATCATATTCCCTATACAGTGCACTACTTTTGACCAGAGCCATAAGGGCCCTGGTCAAAAGTAGTGCACTCCATAGGGAATAGGGCGCCAATTGGGATGCACAAATAAATCTCCATCAACCAACCCAGGTATATTACAGAGTGTTAGTTTAGTGTTAATGGCTAATGCTAGTTTCAATGGCAGCCTATTGAAACAAACAATATTCATTGCCATTTCTGCCTTTCTTAGTAGAGTGAACAGAACAGGGACACAGTGGGGGCATATCACTTTCAGACAACTGTGAATTGATGTGTGCAGTCGAGTGGGGAATAGACACAACATTACTCAGTCATGTTATGTTATGATGCTGCTTGTACAGTACTGTGTAAACATCATCCCCACCCTCCACTTCTTCTCCCATCTCCCTGTCAAACAATCATGTACAGTGGGGCAAAAAAGTATTTAGTCAGTCACCAATTGTACAAGTTTTCCCACTTAAAAAGATGAGAGAGGCCTGTAATTTTCATCATAGGTACACTTCAACTATGACAGACAAAATGAGAATTTTTTTTCTCCAGAAAATCACATTGTAGGATTTTTAATGAATTTATTTGCAAATTATGGTGGAAAATAAGTATTTGGTCAATAACAAATGTTCATCTCAATACTTTGTTATATACCCTTTGTTGGCAATGACAGAGGTCAAAAGTTTTCTGTAAGTCTTCACAAGGTTTTCACACACTGTTGCTGGTATTTTGGCCCATTCCTCCATGCAGATCTCCTCTAGAGCAGTGATGTTTTGGGCAACACGGACTTTCAACTCCCTCCAAATATTTTCTATGGGGTTGAGATCTGGAGACTGGCTAGGCCACTCCAGGACCTTGAAATGCTTCTTACGAAGCCACTCCTTCGTTGCCCGGGCGGTGTGTTTGGGATCATTGTCATGCTGAAAGACCCAGCCACGTTTCATCTTCAATGCCCTTGCTGATGGAAGGAGGTTTTCACTCAAAATCTCACGATACATGGCCCCATTCATTCTGTCCTTTACACGGATCAGTCGTCCTGGTCCGTTTGCAGAAAAACAGCCCCAAAGCATGATGTTTCCACCCCCATGCATCACAGTGGGTATGGTGTTCTTTGGATGCAACTCAGCATTCTTTGTCCTCCAAACACGACGAGTTGAGTTTTTACCAAAAAGTTCTATTTTGGTTTCATCTGACCATCTGACATTCTCCCAATCTTCCCCTGGATCATCCAAATGCTCTCTAGCAAACTTCAGACGGGCCTGGACATGTACTGGCTTAAGCAGGGGGACACGTCTGGCACGGCAGGATTTGAGACCCTGGCGGCGTAGTGTGTTACTGATGGTAGGCTTTGTTACTTGGGTCCCAGCTCTCTGCAGGTCATTCACTAGGTCCCCCCGTGTGGTTCTGGGATTTTTGCTCACCGTTCTTGTGATCATTTTGACCCCACGGGGGGAGATCTTGCGTGGAGCCCCAGATCGAGGGAGATTATCAGTGGTCTTGTATGTCTTCCATTTCCTAATAATTGCTCCCACAGTTGATTTCTTCAAACCAAGCTGCTTACCTATTGCAGATTAAGTCTTCCCAGCCTGGTGCAGGTCTAAAATTTTGTTTCTGGTGTCCTTTGACAGCTCTTTGGTCTTGGCCATAGTGGAGTTTGGAGTGTGACTGTTTGAGGTTGTGGACAGGTGTCTTTTATACTGATAACAAGTTCAAACAGGTGCCATTAATACAGGTAACGAGTGGAGGACAGAGGAGCCTCTTAAAGAAGAAGTTACAGGTCTGTGAGAGCCAGAAATCTTGCTTGTTTGTAGGTGACCAAATACTTATTTTCCACCATAATTTGCAAATAAATTCATAAAAAATTCTACAATGTGATTTTCTGTATTTATTTTCTCATTTTGTCTGTCATAGTTGAAGTGTACCTATGATGAAAATTACAGGCCTCTCTCATCTTTTTAAGTGGGAGAACTTGCACAATTGGTGGGTGACTAAATACTTTTTTGCCCCACTGTATATCTGGGGGGTACGGACTCTCTTGCATGTGCAGAGAATGTACTGTACTGTATGTAACTGTTCATTGTTTATGGTGTGAATAAAACATGATGCAGCTGTAGTAGGATGGATCTTGATGCAGCTGTAGTAGGATGGATCATGATGCAGCTGTAGTAGGATGGATCATGAGGCAGCTGTAGTAGGATGGATTATGATGCAGCTGTAGTAGGATGGATCATGATGCAGCTGTAGTAGGATGGATCATGATGCAGCTGTAGTAGCATGGATCATGATGCAGCTGTAGTAGGATGGATCATGATGCAGCTGTAGAAGGATGGATCATGATGCAGCTGTAGTAGCATGGATCATGATGCAGCTGTAGTAGGATGGATAATGATGCAGCTGTAGTAGGATGGATCATGATGCAGCTGGAGAAGGATGGATCATGATGCAGCTGTAGTAGCATGGATCATGAGGCAGCTGTAGTAGGATGGATCATGATGCAGCTGTAGTAGCATGGATCATGATGCAGCTGTAGTAGGATGGATCATGATGCAGCTGTAGTAGGATGGATCATGATGCAGCTGTAGTAGGATGGATCATGATGCAGCTGTAGCAGCATGGATCATGATGCAGCTGTAGAAGGATGGATCTTGATGCAGCTGTAGCAGCATGGATCATGATGCAGCTGTAGAAGGATGGATCATGATGCAGCTGAAGCAGCACGGATCATGATGCAGCTGTAGTAGGATGGAACATGATGCAGCTGTAGTAGGATGGATCATGATGCAGCTGTAGTAGGATGGATCATGATGCAGCTGTAGTAGCATGGATCATGATGCAGCTGTAGTAGGCTGGATCATGAGGCAGCTGTAGTAGGATGGATCATGAGGCAGCTGTAGTAGGATGGATCATGAGGCAGCTGTAGTAGGATGGATCATGAGGCAGCTGTAGTAGGATGGATTATGATGCAGCTGTAGTAGGATGGATCATGATGCAGCTGTAGTAGGATGGATCATGAGGCAGCTGTAGTAGGATGGATCATGAGGCAGCTGTAGTAGGATGGATCATGAGGCAGCTGTAGTAGGATGGATCATGATGCAGCTGTAGTAGGATGGATCATGATGCAGCTGTAGTAGCATGGATCATGATGCAGCTGTAGTAGGATGGATCTTGATGCAGCTGTAGTAGGATGGATCATGATGCAGCTGTAGCAGCATGGATCATGATGCAGCTGTAGTAGGATGTATCATGATGCAGCTGTAGTAGGATGGATCATGATGCAGCTGTAGTAGGATGGATCATGATGCAGCTGTAGTAGCATGGATCATGATGCAGCTGTAGTAGGATGGATCATGATGCAGCTGTAGTAGCATGGATCATGATGCAGCTGTAGTAGGATGGATCATGATGCAGCTGTAGAAGGATGGATCATGATGCAGCTGTAGTAGCATGGATCATGATGCAGCTGTAGTAGGATGGATAATGATGCAGCTGTAGTAGGATGGATCATGATGCAGCTGTAGTAGGATGGATCATGAGGCAGCTGTAGTAGGATGGATCATGATGCAGCTGTAGTAGGATGGATCATGAGGCAGCTGTAGTAGGATGGACCATAATGCAGCTGTAGTAGGATGGATCATGAGGCAGCTGTAGTAGGATGGATCATGAGGCAGCTGTAGTAGGATGGATCATGAGGCAGCTGTAGTAGGATGGATCATGAGGCAGCTGTAGTAGGATGGATTATGATGCAGCTGTAGTAGGATGGATCATGATGCAGCTGTAGTAGGATGGATCATGAGGCAGCTGTAGTAGGATGGATCATGAGGCAGCTGTAGTAGGATGGATCATGATGCAGCTGTAGTAGCATGGATCATGATGCAGCTGTAGTAGGATGGATCAAGATGCAGCTGTAGAAGGATGGATCATGATGCAGCTGTAGTAGCATGGATCATGATGCAGCTGTAGTAGGATGGATAATGATGCAGCTGTAGTAGGATGGATCATGATGCAGCTGTAGAAGGATGGATCATGATGCAGCTGTAGTAGCATGGATCATGATGCAGCTGTAGTAGGATGGATCATGATGCAGCTGTAGTAGGATGGATCATGATGCAGCTGTAGTAGGATGGATCATGAGGCAGCTGTAGTAGGATGGATCATGATGCAGCTGTAGTAGGATGGATCATGAGGCAGCTGTAGTAGGATGGATCATGAGGCAGCTGTAGTAGGATGGATCATGAGGCAGCTGTAGTAGGATTGATCATGAGGCAGCTGTAGTAGGATGGATCATGAGGCAGCTGTAGTAGGATGGATCATGAGGCAGCTGTAGTAGGATGGATTATGATGCAGCTGTAGTAGGATGGATCATGATGCAGCTGTAGTAGGATGGATCATGAGGCAGCTGTAGTAGGATGGATCATGAGGCAGCTGTAGTAGGATGGATCATGAGGCAGCTGTAGTAGGATGGATCATGAGGCAGCTGTAGTAGGATGGATCATGAGGCAGCTGTAGTAGGATGGATCATGATGCAGCTGTAGTAGCATGGATCATGATGCAGCTGTAGTAGGATGGATCATGATGCAGCTGTTGAAGGATGGATCATGATGCAGCTGTAGTAGCATGGATCATGATGCAGCTGTAGTAGGATGGATAATGATGCAGCTGTAGTAGGATGGATCATGATGCAGCTGTAGAAGGATGGATCATGATGCAGCTGTAGTAGCATGGATCATGATGCAGCTGTAGTAGGATGGATCATGATGCAGTTGTAGAAGGATGGATCATGATGCAGCTGTAGTAGCATGGATCATGATGCAGCTGTAGTAGGATGGATAATGATGCAGCTGTAGTAGGATGGATCATGATGCAGCTGTAGAAGGATGGATCATGATGCAGCTGTAGTAGCATGGATCATGATGCAGCTGTAGTAGGATGGATCATGATGCAGCTGTAGTAGGATGGATCATGATGCAGCTGTAGTAGTATGGATCATGAGGCAGCTGTAGTAGGATGGATCATGATGCAGCTGTAGTAGGATGGATCATGAGGCAGCTGTAGTAGGATGGATCATGATGCAGCTGTAGTAGGATGGATCATGAGGCAGCTGTAGTAGGATGGATCATGAGGCAGCTGTAGTAGGATGGATCATGAGGCAGCTGTAGTAGGATGGATCATGAGGCAGCTGTAGTAGGATGGATTATGATGCAGCTGTAGTAGGATGGATCATGATGCAGCTGTAGTAGGATGGATCATGAGGCAGCTGTAGTAGGATGGATCATGAGGCAGCTGTAGTAGGATGGATCATGAGGCAGCTGTAGTAGGATGGGTCATGAGGCAGCTGTAGTAGGATGGATCATGAGGCAGCTGTAGTGGGATGGATTATGATGCAGCTGTAGTAGCATGGATCTTGATGTATGCCAAGTTGTTGTTTTTCTGTTAGTTTTTTGTTGTGCAATTATTTTGTTCCCTCTCTCAAAGAGACTCTCTCACTTAAATATGCATATCCAAAAACATTATGGATTACATTGTTTAACCAACCAGGGCATTATGAGGATATGACATAGTTTCCAAATGTATTCCCAATCACATGCAGTATATATCTATCTACCCTGCTCTCTCCAGTCATGTCTATATCTAAACCTGATGGGCTGAATGGCTTCTTTCCAGTTAGACACCACACTGCTTGTTTGCATCTAAGCCGTTGGGGAATCCTCATAGAGGTGTTAGATACTGGTTAATCTGACCACCATACAGGAGACAGAAAGCAAGCACCTCTCACGGCCTTCAATCCACCGGACTGTCAGTGAGGCGTGGGAGGGAAGGCCTGAGCTGGATGTCCTTTATCCCTAATGTTTGCCATTGACCACCCAGTACCCGGAGCAGACTAGGAGCAGGTGACCTAGTTCCTGACCTCTGTACGTATGCGCTGCTTTTGTACAGAGGGCAAGTGAGAGGACAAAACTTTAGTAATCCGTTTTAGTGTTTCCAACTGGGGCAAGAACAGAGGTAAGTTCTAACATAAGTTTCAAGTTTTAACAGTTTTGTGTAAGGTCGGGAGGACAAGTAATATATGTGAGATGCTTACACATTGACTTCCACCCAGCCTTGCCCCGCACATTTTGCCCCTATGGCTGTTAATGCAGATATTTGCAAAGTACAAGGGGATTTAGAATGAGTCCAAAAAACATGTTCCACCCATGAATGAAGAGTATCATTCACCGCTTTATGCACATAAAAACACAAACAAATGCTTTTTAAAATCCTAATCACACACTGCACCCACTGCATGTGTATTTTCACAAATCCCTCATCTAATCTGTCATGCAGACCCAAACCTCAAAACACAATTTGCAGTGTATTGATTAAAATCAGGAGGGAGTGGGAGGTAGGGAGTGGGAGGCCTCAGATCTCTCCCCTCCCTCTCACAGCCTCCTCTCCCAGCCCCATCCCCAATGGGTAAAGAGGGTCAGTCATTGATCCAGGCAGGCATTGCTGAGAGGAGAGGCCGTCAGGGAGGCCCTGGGATGTGTCCCGAATGGCACCCTATTCCCTATTTAGTGCACTACTTTTGACAAAAGAATGCCATTTGGGATGCACACGTGGCCTCTGGTTCCAGGTCACTGCCTCTGATCCTGCTCGGGTGGATGTTGAGAGGTAGAAAATAGCAGGTCAACCACTCAATGGCTGGATGTATCGCAGTCTGCCTAGGGAGATCAATACATCAGAGGCAACAGGCTACCGTTCCCAACTCCCACGTTCGGACAGAGGGCTTTAAATGATTTACCATCTACAGGCAGACTCCCAGGGGGAAGAATCCCTGTCATGCCTTCTTCACAACTAAACGCGTGGACCATTTTAAGTCCTTACTGATTTGGACACAGAGGAACTTGAAGCTCTCGACCTGCTCCACTGCAGCCCCATCAATGTGGATGGGGGCGTGCTCGACACCCCCATTTCCTGTAGTCCATGATCAGCTCCTTGATCTTACTGACGTTGACAGAGAGGTTGTTGTTCCGGCACCTCCTCCCTGTAGATTGTCTTGTCGTTGCTGGTGATCAGCCCTACCACCATCGGGTCATAAGCAAACTTGATGATGATGCTGGAGTCATGCGTAGCCACACAGTGATGGGTGAACAGAGAGTACAGGAGGGGACTAAGCACACACCCCTGTGGGGCACCCGTGTTGAGGGCCAGCGTAGCAGTGGTGATGTTGCCTACCCTTACCACCTGGGGTCGGCCTGTCAGGAAGTCCAGGGTCCAGTTGCAGAGGGAGATGTTCAGACCCAGGTTCCTATGCTTGGTGACAAGCTTGAAGGGGACACTGGTGTTGTATGCTGAGCTGTAGTCATCGAACAGCATTCTCACATAAGTATTCCTCTTATCTAGGTGGGTGAGGGCAGTGTGGTGTGCAATTGAGATTGTGTCATCTATGGATCCGTTGGGGCGGTATGCAATTTGGAGTGGTTCAAGGGTGTCTGGGATGATGGAGTTGATGTGTGCCATGACCAGCCTTTCAAGCACTTCATGATTACAGATGTGACTGCTACAGGGGGGTAGTCATTGTGGGATGAAGCCTTAGAGTTCTTGGGAACAGGAATGATGGTGGTCATCTTAAAACATGTGGGGATTACAGAATGGGTCAAGGAGAGGTTGAAATTTACCGTGAATATGCCTGCCAGCTGTTCTACGCATGCTCTGAGGAATACTGTCAGGCCCTTCAGCCTTGCGAGTGACCTAATTAAAGACCTTAATCATATTTTCTTCAGAGAGCGAGATCACTCAGTCCTCTGGTCGGTGGGGGCCCTCACACCTGGCAAGGTGTTATTGTTGAAGCGTGCATAATATGAGAGGCATTGTTGGGCAGATCACGTTTGTAATCTGTAATGGACTGTAGCTCCTGACACGTGATGGGTGTCGGAACCTGTGTAATATGATTCTACCTTATTCCTATATTGTCCCTTTGCTCGTTTTATGACTCTGCAGAGGTCATAGCGGGACTTCTTGTATTTGTTCCTGTCTTCAGCCGTAGCCTTAGGGTTGTCTGCGATAGCTCTGTGTGCAGTAGCCCTCTCCTTTAGCTTAAAACCTCTTAAGGATGACACTCTTTTTTACAATTTTCACCTAAAATGACATACCCAAATCTAACTGCCTGTAGCTCGGGACCTGAAGCAAGCATATGCATAATCTTGATACCATTTGAAAGGAAACACTTTGACGTTTGTGGAAATGTGAAATTAATGTAGGAGAATATAACACATTAGATCAGGTAAAAGATAATACAAACAAAAAAACTATGCGGTTTTTATTTTTTTGTTTTGTTCCATCATCTTTGAAGTGCAGGAGAAAGGCCTTACATTAACATAGGATCCTAGGTAGAATTGAGATTTTATCCACAAGATGGCAGCAGTGCGTGTGCAAAGTTTCAGACTGATCCAGTGAAGACTTACCTCACTACATGATATTTTGCATCAAGTCTGCCAGGAGTTTGCCCAAATGTGCCGAATTGGTAAATGTATACATTTTCAAGTACATAACTATAGAGAACATACAAAATTGCTATGGTAATAAAAAATTATAGTTTCTACACTCCCAGGAATGTCATACATGATGGATCATTAGCTTCCCTACAGAAAATACACTAACCTCCACACATCTAGATGGTTGGGGGGGGGACCCAGCTCCTACATTTGAATATAAAAATAGATTTTATCAAACAAAGCTATGCTACATTTTATCTCTGGGACCCTCAGGATGACAAGTCAGAGCACGATTACTGAATGTAATATTATTTACCTTCAGAGGTGAATGTATCAAACCAGTTGGCATGATAAAAGTGTTTTGTTGTTGTGCACTATTCTCAAACAATAGCATGGTATTTTGTTTCTGCAATAGCTACTGTAAATTGGACACTGAAGTTAGATTAGCTTTCTGCCCATATAAGACATGTCTATGTCCCGGAAAGTTGGCTGTTGTATACAACGTTTTCTAGTCACATTATCGCATATTGAGCAACAAACCCTGCTGTAGCATAATCTCTGATTCTGATGACCATTTCTCAATGGCGCGAGTCACGGGTACTTCCTGCCACAAGAAAAGCAGCCTATGGATGTAAGGTTTGCTGCCTGTTTATAGCCTCATACAGTTCATTGAGTGCCAGCTTGTTATTTTTCTTGTCCTGAGGTGGAATGTATACAGCAGTCATGATAACAGCTGAAAACTCCCATTGGGAGGTAGAAGGGGCAGCATTTGAGCATCAGGTATTCCAAGAGGGGTGAACAATGGGTTGAGACTTCCACTGACCTGAGCCTAAGGCAGATGAGTCGAAGTTGAAGCCGGAATTGGGGTAACTGTTCTTGTCGGTTATAAGAAATGATAACGGGTACATTTTGTGAAAATAAAGTAAATACAAACGTCAGAAGAATCACAAAATGCCAAAGTTGAGTCAAAGCTTGCAAAAAGGTGGCCATCCAGTATGGCGGCATGAGGCATGACCATTGACCATGGTTGTTATCAGTTTGGTCAGTGTGGTTTGTGGCCCTTTACCATGTCTTTGGACACTGTGTTAACTAACCTCCAGACGAGCTTCAATGCCACACAACTCTCCTTCCGTGGCCTCTAACTGCTCTTAAATGCAAGTAAAACTAAATGCTTGCTCTTCAACCGATCGCTGCCCGCACCTGACCGCCCGTCCAGCATCACTACTCTGGACGGTTCTGACTTAGAATACGTGGACAACTACAAATACCTAGGGGTCTGGTTAGACTGTAAACTCTCCTTCCAGACTCACATTAAGCATCTCCAATCCAAAATTAAATCTAGAATTGGTTTCCTATTTCGCAACAAAGCATCCTTCACTCATGCTGCCAAACATACCCTCGTAAAACTGACTATCCTACCAATCCTTGACTTCGGCAATGCCATTTACAAAATAGCCTCCAACACTCTACTCAGAAATTGGATGCAGTCTATCACAGTGCCATCCGTTTTGTCACCAAAGCCCCATATACTACCCACCACTGTGTCCTGTATGCTCTCGTTGGCTGGCCCTCGCTTCCTATTCGTCGCCAAACCCACTGGCTCCAGGTCATCTATAAGTCTTTGCTAGGTAAAGCCCCGCCTTATCTCAGCTCACTGGTCACCATAGCAGCACCCACCCGTAAGCGTGCGCTCCAGCAGGTATATTTCACTGGTCACCCCCGATGCCAATTCCTCCTTTGGCCGCCTTTCCTTCCAGTTCTCTGCTGCCAATGACTGAAAGGAATTGCAAAAATCACTTAAGCTGGAGACTCATATCTCCCTCCCTAACTTTAAGCATCAGCTGTCAGCGCAGCTTTGAGATCATTGCACCTGTACATAGCCCAACTGTAAATTGCCCACCCAACTACCTCATCCCCATTTTCTTTTCTCCTTTGCACCCCAGTATCTCTACTTGCACATTCATCTTCTGCACATCTATCACTCCAGTGTTTAATTGCTAAATTGTAATTACTTCGCCACTACGGCCTATTTATAGCCTTACCTCCATAATCTTACTTCATTTGCACACACTATATACACTTTTCTATTGTGTTATTGACTGTCTGTTTGTTTATTCCATGTGTAACTCTGTGTTGTTGTTTGTGTCTCAATGCTTTGCTTTATCTTGGCCAGGTCGCAGTTGTAAATGAGAACTTGTTCTCAACAGGCCTACCTGGTTAAATAAAGGTGAAACAAAATTGTAAAAAATCCATTGTAGATAAACATCATGTCGTCTGGTTTGTTTGGGATCATGCGCAACGTTGAGTGAAAGCACCTGGATGGTTATCAATATCCCCATCTCTCATCGTAGTTTGACTATTTCACATTGAAGTAAGGAGAGCAGCAACAATTGTGGTTGTCTTGAAATAAATATATATATACGACTGAGCAACAACAGTAGAGCTGTATGAAACAAGAAGATATTGCAGTTTCAATTGAATAACTCCCTGAATCAAAGCAGTGTCTGTCCCGAGGTCTCTGGTCTTGGGAGCGCTGCTCAGCTACAGTATGAGAGTGAGAGGGCTGCTCTCTGTGCACCTGGGGCAGTTATCTGATCTACCTGAAAGCTGCAACTGAAAAAGAGCCAATGTGCTAATGAGGACAGTCAGCTACAACACTGAACATCACAGATTTGACATGTGGGACAGAGGAGGAAAGAATCAATTTAGGTCAAAGTGAATGAATTGCTGTATGCATATTTTCAGTTAAGTGGCATGATATCCACAATCAGATTGTTTTAAATGACCAGCACCAGCACTTGACATTGTGGGTATAGTACAGTACTGTATATAAAAACAGTTGAAAAACCTCTGTTGGATCAGCTAGGTCTTCAACCATATTGCCTGTAGCCAAGGAGCAAGGCATCTGTCAGACAGAGTTCTGAGGAGACCACTGTGGTGCTGGGCTGTTTCCTCAGCTTCTCAGTTAAGATGTTGATCAGTCAGGGGATGTGTTTTCTCACGGCTGAAGGACACAGCTGGGCCGAGCCACCCACCACTCCACTTAAACCTCTATCCTGCTCCACACCAGTCATTGTTTAACTTCAACATGAGGGAGACGACAGCATGGCATCGCTACACAAACCCACACCACAACTCTTTGATGTGTTTTATGGCAGAGGAAAGCCTTATGGGCTGTGCTGAGTCCTCCCTCTTTACTCAGCCTTTCAACCCAACCTGCTCTGACACTCCACTCATGTTCCTCACGTTGACGTTGACCAAAGACTGGGTGAGCTAACCTATAGGGAACAACACTGTAGTGTGAGAGCTTGGGTGTAGGCTACCCGAGGGCTCATTTACCAGGCGAAAAGTCACATGAGAGAGAGAAGCCAAAGGACAGTACTGTATAGTACATTGAGCAGTGGCTGCATAACACGTGACTACTCTGCTCCACTACTGTCGACATGGGAAACATGAAGCTAACATGTAATCAGCCTTTTCTATTTTAATGCTGCTGTACAGCCCCAGAGCAGCACGAGCTAGGCTGTTGTTTGAACTCCCAGCGCCAGGAAAGTTTGAGGCCGTCAGTATGGCTTTTGGTTATTATGCTTAACTTTGTATAAGGCAGCTCATAATGAAGCCATTCTCTCTGTGGAAAGCCATTAGTCTGGGGACAGACAGAGGGGATTGTCCTACCCAGAGAACCCCTTGTGGTGAAATTCATACCACTGAAAACATTGGCCACAGCAGGGAAACATATTTTGTCATGGGAACAATTTCCCCATAATGATAAATAAGTAGCCATTTAAAGAGAAATGTAAGTAGGACTATGCCCAAATATCCTGGATAATTGACAGTGTATGTGCCATTCCACATCACCCTTTGTGTACCTTCATAAATTTTACTTTGGAGAAAAGAGTTCCCCAAACTATTCTAAAACAAGTGAAGAAAGCGTTTCCTTCCTAAGGGATATTTGAGTTAATGGAGGTAAAAGCTCATTTTCCCCTTCCCTAAACTCCACATTCAACATCATTCAAGCTGAGAGCTACAACAAACTCCTGGCATCACATCAAAGCAGGGCAAGCGTCTGCCTCGCTTCCTCTCTCTCTGCCCCCTTTCCTCCGTTCCCTCCATCTCTGGATGTGTTGGACCAGAGAGGGAGGGAGGGAATCGACCAGGGGGAGGGCTTTATGTGTTGTAATCAGATGGGGCCTGATCCTCAGACAACACTACTGTGGAAATTCAATTCAGACTAGATGCTTGGAGTGGGTGCTCAGTATTGGACTAACTAAAACAAGTGAAACACAGTGGGACAAGAGATTTTATTGATAAACTTGAAGTGCTGAAAAAGGCAGGAATTTCAGACAGAAATTGCACCTTTTCATCAAGGAAGCAAGAGTTAAGGTAACATTTGCTGTAGTTTAAGACAAGTTGTCTGCCTACGAGACAGCTGAGCCAGGCACTGTATCTAGTGTGGTTTACTGTATGTGTTACAAGAGGAGCAGAATCAATGTGATCAGTAAAACATTTTCTGGTGGGGCAAGGCTCAGCTGAGAGGCCACACTGCCTGACAATATTCATGTAGATGAAAGCTGAGAAGTCAGTAGGTGATTCAAACACTCAGACATACTGTACAACGACATAAAGAGTAAATTAGCAGCATAGTGAAGCAAGATGTAATAGATAGTATTTTATTTTAAAAGAGAAATTGAGAAGCACTCAACATATTAAAACATTTTTGCCATCTAGTCAATCAAGCTTACGTGATGCTCCTTAAAATAATACATTTTAAAGACAAAGTAATACAGACAGAATATGAGATCCAAACCAAACAAAACAATTATTCAGATTCAGAAGATACTTAACTTTAAAAAAGTGTCCATAAAATTCCTAAGCTCAACCCCGACTCGCCAACAAAAAGTTGTATAAAACATTTAAGTACTTTGCAAAATACATAACCTTACAAAATGTTTTTTTTTTTTTAACTTCTTTAAAATCACTGTAAAATATTGGCTGGTATTATAGCAAGAAACCAGGAATATTAATGTAGAATAAAAACGACAGAATGGGCTTCTGCATTTTTTACATCAGTATTATTCACATATGTCATGAATGTTTGATCAAGTCCTCTACTGCAGGTGTTACTGGCTTGATGGAGCCTCTGACTGGTGTATTGCACATGGCTGCTCCTCTTCAACCTCTCTTCGTGACCAGCTTATGTGCTGAGGTGAAGATGCACACTGGTGGCCATGGTAACCAGCAGCGCCACACCATTGAGATGCAGTCTGTCCTGAGGCACCCACACGTCATTCTCAGGTGGAAACCAAGGCATAAACCATATTTTAAACAGCCCCCATTTCCACCTGGGCCGACTTAAAAACAATGCACTTCAGTTCACAGACCTCCGCTAAGCTAATTCACTCCAATGTCTTTCTGTCTATGACATAATATCAACAAATGTTGCTCACATTTTGCAAATATAAAAAGAATTTGGTTCCATTTAACAGGTCCTCCACTGCAAAAAAGCCCCCAGTATCGGGGGAGAAGATTTCAAGAATACAGGTTACAGTACAAAAATGTGATCCACGTTGACTCGCATTGAAACATGCATGTTCTTCTGTTGATGTCTTCGAGCTCATCTCTCCCCTACCTACCTGCCTACCTGCCTACCTGCCTGCCTACCTGCCTACCTACCTGCCTACCTGCCTGCCTACCTGCCTACCTACCTGCCTACCTACCTGCCTACCTGCCTACCTACCTGCCTACCTACCAACTAAGACCCAGCCCTCATGGCTTTCCCTTCACACTTAAGTACAAATGTACCATTTCACCTCTTGAAAAGACTGAGTGGATTCGATTCAGTTCTACACATTCAAAGACCGTCATACATTAGCACCTTTGACCAACAACGCACAGGAACCCATCTACTGTATCTATCTTCTCAGGACCCCACAGGAGATGTCTTTCAGAGGCCTATAAATCTGCCTGTTACAAATGATTGTTGTTTTTTGTCTAAAGATCATGATCCTCTCATTCTAAGCATTATAGAATGTCCAAATGACGAACTCTAGACAGTGAGTGATGGAACAATGACAAGAAGAAACAAACTTAATTCACAGCTGTAATATTGTTTGCTGACTATAAGCTTAACAGCAATCTCAAATTCGCTAACCAAGAGCTTTGCATTTGTTAAGGTATCAGTGGGAGATATTGTTAGAGCATGTAAACAGAAGGCAGTTGGGTTTGAGAGTGTGATGAGCTCCTTCCAATAGCCTGAGGTTTGCTCTATTCTTTAGACCGCTCGTGATCAGATACGATGGTTCAAACCAGAGCCGAACACACAAGGCTTAAGGACGCTTTCCACCTCCAGAACGTCGCTCTATCCATCCTTAATATTTACCTGTGCTACAGAAAAACAACAAAATACAACTTAAAATAAACTCTAGGCACTGTTGATTTCCAAGGCTTTTTGTTGCAGATAGAGAGGAAAAATGTTAGAAAACAAACACTTCAAAATAAGAATCAGAGAGTGATGGTTTCTGCAGACCAAACACTTAGAATTCTCCTCCATTTAAACATAGCGGGGTCCTCCAGTCCAGTCCTCCAACACAACCCAGCAGATTAGCAGCTCTAAGTCCTGCAGTGGAGCGGCTGTATGGATTTGGACAGTTAGTCAGTGTCTAAAGGATAAGTGTGGTGAAGTTCTCAAGGTAAGTGTCATATCAGTCTCAAGCCTGCCTTTCACCCTGCCTTCCCTTCCAATAAACCAAAACCAGCTCTCCCTCAGGCCATAATTTTCTGGGGGATCTCTATGGAAGCCTTGAGGAAAATGGAGTTGTCTCTGACATAGTTCCTCTTCTTGATCTCTTCGTGGGAGATGAACTTGGGGTAGCCAAAGCCCAGGGTGCTCTCGTCCAGCGAGTTGCGGGTGCTGCATGGTTTCTGGAAGTTCTTCCAGTTGGGGTCAGGGTTGAAGGTCTCTGTAATGTGTTGGGACTTGGACAGCGACGGGTCGCTCTGGTCCATGATGGAGAAGGTCACCTTGTAGGAGAAGGGCCACTCAAGCAGGTTGTCGTACTCCCCTGGCAGTACCCGGATGTAGATGGACAGGTGCGAGCCCTCCCCACTGCCATTACCATTGAGAAACGCAGAAACCTGCAACTTGTAGCCATAGCGATGGGTATAGAAGGGCGGGCTGAAGAACTCATGGTTGTTCCGGAGCTTGGCCTCCTGGAGTTTCCGGGAGTAGTCGCTGAGCTTCCAGATGAGCACTCCATCGTTGCTGACTGACAGCTCCTCCATCTCCCTCCGCAGCTCCAGGATCTCCTGCCGCTGGCGCCCCACCAGGCTGCACATCATGGTCAGGTGGGACTTGGTCGTGTCCTCCAGGTGACGACCGATCGCTAGTTTTGGGCACTGCAAGGAGAGAGGAGAGACTGGTTAGGGAGAGGTCATTGTGTGTAGCAAGGAGGGTGAAACTCTATATAGTACAAACTCTGTATAGAAATGTGTTGTGTTCAATCATGTGGGACAGTATGCACATCACACTAGATTGTTTTGTCTGGTTGAGTTTCACATTCAAGCCTCTTACTGTAAGTGAATGTTTTCTGTCTGCTGATCAGCTGCTCTTTTTGGAGCCCTGCCATACACATTTGTGTTTGGTGTACTGAACATTTGCACTCTTGGTTGTACTCTCTCGCCTGATGCCTTCGTGGTCAGGGAGAGAGTCATTTATGCATTTGTCAGACCATGTGCATTGCTTTGCACTGAGCTTTCCAAACTTGCTCCCATTTCAAACTGAAGGACAGAAGCTGACAACACAGCATGAAGCCTGTTTTCTCTGTCTCTGGGAGCTCTCCACATTTTCTCAGATTGACGTCAGTTTCAAAAATAGACTAAAATATGCTGTCAGAGCGGAGGAGAAGTGTGACTCATTAAAATAGAGCCTAGAGGCACGGACGGGCAGACAGTGATGTATGTTGGAGACAATCATCGCTTTGGACATAAGTTACTGGGTTTCAATGCCACCAGAGCATGAAGCATAATAATCCAAATATAATTTTGGAAACATGCACAAAAAACAACCCGAGAGTGGAAAAATGATGAAACCTGACGTCAAAGCAGTGGGCAGTAATGAAAAATCTAACTACGCCTCTTGCAAGAAGCTAGAATCAAAGTTCTTCTCTTTGAGGGTCTGAAGTAATAAAAAGCAGCTAGATCGCAGCAGGTCAGCCTTACCCTGTGTTTGCAGCCAGCATCTTTGAAGGGGCAGAGGATGAGGGCACTGCCACAGTTCTCCTTCACATGATTGGCCAAGTCCTCCCGGGCAATGTTAGGGGTCCCACACTGGTTTGGGCACGCAACTGGAAACCGAGGGCAGTGGTACTGATGGTTCTGTAGGGCAGAAAAAAAGATATATTTATTATTTAATTTATTACATTATGTACTTTACACAGCAGAATCACTGTGAGTGATTACAAATTGTTGTGTATCATATTGAACAAATGACTGTCTATTAAAATGTATGAATGGGATAAACAAGTTGATTATGGAGCTGATGTCTGCATCATAAAGCATGTCCTCTGAGAGGGAGACATGATGAATAAACTGTGGGTATGAGAGAAGAGGAGAGTGGGAGTGGCTGGCCGGCCGCTGGGCCTGAGGACAGGATGTGTGCAGAGACAGGTGCTGCCGGGGGTGGGCGCAGCCAGCACAAACAGCAGCGGCACACACTGCGGGCTGGCACAGAAGTGAGCACCATGAAAGCCAGTGTTCATGCAGCCATGGGCCCAGTGCCATCCTGCTCTACAGAGACTGAGAACCCTCCTTCATCCACGACAGACTGCACTGTTCTTTCATCACACACAGTCAAATAGGGGAAGGACTCATAACAACCCTCCAGAATATACCTTCAAAACACTTCATTCTCACAGGTCTGAGTTTGGGCACTAATTTAATTCTAGCCTTCCAATACAAATACTACATTAATGGGTACATTTGCTTTCCCATCAATCACGTGATGACAAATGTGATTGTAAAACAAGACACACAGGAGAATGTAGGGAAGGAAGAAGTCCTAGAGCTTGTTCGGTCAGAGGAGGTGTGTTGGTGTTGACTAACCTGGATGGTGTCGAAGACAAACTCCTTGCCACAGTACTTGCAGGGCTGCGTGCGTTTGGGACACTCAGCCAGACTGTGCTGGGACAGGAGCCGACGCATCATCCGCGCACCACACTTATTCTCACAGTACACACTCTCCTGGGGACAAATACCCTGGTGGTTCTGGGAGAAAAGACAGGACACACAAACAGGTCACAACACAGCAGTGACATCACAACCCGCAAAACTACCAGCAAAACTACCAAGCTTTCAGCGCAGTTCATCATAATTGTGACTCGTTTCAAGAAGCTAGGTGTATGTCGCACGTCCCTACTTCACAAGAGAGGCATTTTAATGTATTTTGAAACATTTTATGAAAATGTATTTTATTGGCAGAAATGCCTTCTGGAACATGTGAACTTTCATGTGCCTTAATAACAAACTTGTATGCCATCTGTAAATATTAAATTACGAGCCTAGTTGGTTTAGCCACAGAAAAAGTCATGAACCTTCCTGCTAGCCATGATTAGCTGAGATAATGGATGGGCTGGACATGCCGAGAGATTAGTTTGTATTGGTCTGCCATGTAGCATGCTTCTGTCTATAACATGAGCTGCTCAGTATGTGTAGATAATCCTTGATACTGTGGATTTTTTAAAAGATATCATGGAGAACTGCAAAAGTGTTGCTACTGCTCTCAATATTGCTTCCCTGAATTTAACAGGAGCTATCGACAAAGATCAGTGGGAAGAAGTTGTGATGGACTACTTTCTGGAGAACGATCATGCCATGCTGACTCTCTCTGATGATGAGGAAATCCCTGATTTTGGTAAAACATTTTTCATTAAACCAGACATTACAGAGTCTTCTGATGACAGTGATGGAGAAGAAACGGTGATCAACAGTGTTGTTGTCACGGAAGAAATTGACCGAGTTTTGAAATCAGTGTAATGCCCGATGGAAGCAGAGTACTGTAGGATTGCAAGCTAGCTAACATTGAACCTAGTTGGTTAGCTGTAGCTACCTGCAGATTCATACATGGTGGCCAGCTATGAGTGGGGCTAAGGCTTAAGAGGGTGTAAACGATGCTGAATGGGTGTAGACAAAAAAGAGCTCTCCAGTAGGTGTCCCAAAACATTCAAGGGCCATTTTCTATAAAAGTGGTGTTACAAGTTAATCAACTTTCAAAGCAGAATTACTTTCCTATTGTTCCTCAACTGCAGTGTATGATATACCATTTACTAGTTCGCAGTGTCTACTTTTATACAATGTAAAAAACTAAATTCAAATTTTGCTACATAAGACCGAATCGAGGTGGTGGGTCACAATTGGTCAGATAAAAAAAAGTAATTGGTATGCATCAATTTTATGATCCCATTGCCACTGAAAATTAACAAATAATTATCCTATAAAAAGCTTGAGCCATAGTGGAAAGGCCACATTGGGCCTGTATAAAACAGAAAGAACACATTGGGCCTGTATAAAACAGAAAGAACACATTGGGCCTGTATAAAACAGAAAGAACACATTGGGCCTGTATAAAACAGAAAGAACACATTGGGCCTGTATAAAACAGAAAGAACACATTGGGCCTGTATAAAACAGAAAGGCCACATTGGGCCTGTATAAAACAGAAAGAACACATTGGGCCTGTATAAAACAGAAAGAACACATTGGGCCTGTATAAAACAGAAAGGCCACATTGGGCCTGTATAAAACAGAAAGGCCACATTGGGCCTGTATAAAACAGAAAGGCCACATTGGGCCTGTAGAAAACAGAAAGAACACATTGGGCCTGTAGAAAACAGAAAGGCCACATTGGGCCTGTATAAAACAGAAAGAACACATTGGGCCTGTATAAAACAGAAAGAACACATTGGGCCTGTATAAACAGAGGAGGGTCAGCCTGTAAACAATAACAGAGGTGTTAGTTAGAGGGAGAGAGGCTAACTTTAACCCTGAGGCACTACCTCTCCTGGACTGAGAGAAAAACACACGGTATGAAATGTGCACAGTTCTACCTCTCTCCCCTCACGCCAACACACATTCTTTCTGAATACACTGCCACCTTCGAAAGCGAGCGTAATTTACATACTGGGCATTCTGGTGTAGACACTACAAAGATTGCTATTCACCAGGTTGTTTATTTGTAAGTGCTACCCTGTAAAAATATACATAAAAAAAAAAGTAAGTCTCTGCTTATTGTTGTTGTTTACCTCATAGGCCTCCCCGGTGAACTCGCTGCCGCAGAACTCGCACTTGACCTTGCGCTTGGGGCAGTCGTGCTGCAGGTGGTCGGGCAGGTCACGGCGCGTCAGCTTGATGGAGCAGCGGTTCGGGCAGGGGATCACATTGAAGGCGCAGGTGGAGAAGTGGCCCTGAGGGTGACGGAGGGAGGGGGGAGAGAGGAATGTGTCAGCAGCCAGACACGCTGCATTTAGCATTTAGCCAGGCTTCAGCTAGCAGATAACACAACACGACACACTGGAGGCAGGAGACACAGGGCTCTGGTCACAAAGGAGGTGGCTTAGACAGGAGGAGCAAGGGAGAGGATGAGATACTGTAGAGAGATAGAAAGGTAAAACAAACAAAAAAAAGGTTAGAAAGCCGAGCAGGCAGCTACTGACCTGGAGCTGCATCATCTGTCCGGTCCAGCGACAGCCCTCCTCACTGTGGATGCAGCGGATGGGCAGAGCCAGGATCTGCTGCTCTAGCTCTGGGTCAGGGTAGATCTGTAGCCATGACAAAAACCATGAGGACATGATCAGCAGTGGCTCACACTGGGATAGATACGTCTTGTCCAGCCTATCTCCTGTTTCTGTAGCATGAGGCAGGTTGATGTACAAGTACACCCCCTGGACAGGAAGCTAGTCTGTCGCTGGGCCCCAATACATCTCCTTAATGCTGATTGCAAATCAGAGGCATCTGGTCACACTGGGTTAACTGCAGTATAAACCCTGGATGGTGTGGTTATGCTATGGGGACAGAGTGGGGGAATAGTGGCCGCACCGATGGCAACACCCAAACTAATATAGTGTGGGACCGAGTAAGACAAAGGGTGTTTCCAGCAGTCTAGTAATGATTATCATGTTGATGCCCAACTAAGTGTATTACTAATACAATGAAGCCTTGACAAAGAGGGTCAGAGTGACCAGCAGCCAAACAGCAGAAGAGGATGTTCAAAGTACTAGTCATGAACATGTGACATGAATGACAAATGAATCAGTCCCACAGGAATATTAGGAATAACAATTAAACTTCTGTGAACACAAGAATTTATACTGCAATGTTTATGGAATTATAGTTCATGAAATGTTGAAAACATCAGAGAGAGAATTAGAGTGAGGGAGAGAGAGAGAACACCCCATAGTCACTGATCAAGAAGGATGAGGTCCTTCTCTATCCAATCAAGCCAAATCCGCTCCCTACAGGACAGTATCCTCTGGATTTACATATTTAGGCCACACACAACCCATGTGAGGCAGCACTGCATGCATCTCCGTCCCTATGGTGCCCAGGCTGCCTTTGTCACATGAGGAGAAAAGGAACTTCCTCAAAATGTCAAAGCTGTCCCTAAAACAAATAACAGCTCAACTGTACTCACACAAGAGGCGGTCTCTTTCTCTATAGGCTATGAATCAAAACATTGAGATACTATGGTTACCATAGCCTAAATGTGATTTATACATAAATAAGTACACTGTAAATGTTTATGGTCTTGGTACCCTATTAGAACTGTAAAAGTCAGAATTGTAAAAGGTAAATGTGCAGTGGAATTAAAAAGGGTCCAGTGAATAATACTATAACGACCCTGGGTTTATAAGCACGGAAATCGACTCTGCCACTTGAGCATGCTTTTGCGGCACAGTCGATAGCGCGCCGGACCTCGGGCTAGGGGGTCGAGGGTTCCAGACCTGCTCCCTGCCGTTTCATTACATTGGTGTCAGAAGTGATCGGGCCTTGCATCCACGACAGCGTGTGTGCTTGGCCGTTGAGCGCGTTCCTGTAAGACGTAGAGCCGCAAGCTAGCGCGAGGACGCGCTCTTTGAAAGGAGGGAGTAGTGTAACGACCCTGGGTTTATAAGCGCGGAAATCGACTCTACCGCACAAGCATGCTTTTGCGGCACAGTCGATAGCGCGCCGGACCTCGGGCTAGAAGGTCGAGGGTTCGAGACCTGCTCCCTGCTGTTTCATTACAATACATTAGAACCAAAAGTAGATCTGAGGTAAAACTTTTCACTCTGACTTGGCAGCCTTTATTGGTCCATTAACTTCCATTAACTGTTATGTCATCGCAAATAAAAGCTGTGTGCTACAGTAGTTTAACTAGTGAGGATGAACTATATATTACATTAACCATGCTGTAATGAACACTGCCTTCAAATCCCCAAAATACATAGCAGAGAAGAGTCTTGCCATCTGAAAAGAGCACATTACTATGGCAGATAATTGGTGTGTGTGTTGGTGTGTGAGCAGCCTGTGATGTGTGTGTTGTGTTTCAGGTTGGGTACTATGACAGCAACAAATAAATAATGGGCTATCTGTGCAAATGGACCAATAAAGCAACTATTGTGCTACAGAACAGCACTGTCTCTTACAAATCTACTGCAGCATGTACCGCAGCATAATAATGCATGGTGAGTGATTGAAGCAGATAACCACAATACTATTTCCTACTGGAAATCACATGTGCTGAGCCAAGATGACAAAGAAACCAAATCCTCTAAAGTAAACCTTAACGTTCCCTCATTGTTCCTGCCTGGGAGTCTGCGGGGGACTGCAATAAAGACCTTTTAATAACATAGGCCCTGGCGGATCAGGGAACTAAAGCTCTTTGGAGTGCTAACTTCGACTCTGTCTGTCTGCGTTTTGGAAGAGTCAGTCAGCTGCAGTCTCAGCAGAACCCATCCCTTTACATTACTGACATTCTGCTTCCTCTCTGACAACAGGGACATATTTGAATGAGATGTTGCACTGCCTGGGTGAAATGAGAGCATTATTATAATTGAGCTATGTTCAGGGGAGGGCAAGGACAGGGAAATAGCGTAATGAGCTGTACCCAGGGAGCTGGACTTTGTCCCAAATGGCACCCTATTCCCTATATACTGCACTAGTTTTGATCAGGGCTCACAGGGTTCTGGTCAACAGAAGTGCACTATATAGGGAGTAGGGTGCCAATTGGGATGTATCCCTAGTCACCTGCAGGGGGTAATTTACAGGTGACTGGAAGGCTATGAAGGCATCAGTAAATAACAGTGTCTGACAGATGTACAATGAGCACGTCCTCACCGTGGGGACCCATGTACTGCTTCTCTGTCGTGACTACAGTCTCCTTAAGTGCTTCACTAGCAGTCGCAGCTCCGCACCCACTGACCTCACACTCACCACCTCACTGGATTGCTGCCTCTGAACTCCTAACACACTTTAGCATGCTAATGTTCTAGTATTGAGCAGGATGGGCCTACTGTATGAGCAATTATTGTATTCATGGGAAAACTAGCCAGTGAGACTGTACAGTAACTGAGATGATGAATTAGTGACCAATGGTGTTTTTATTGCTTTGTTAAGTGTTAAGCTTGGGGTCATCTCATGCACAGAGCAGAATTAAGTCCTTATCCTTTCGCTACACACTGTGGCAAAATGGAGAAATCAAGTTGATAAGAGAGTGATTCTTTCATTATGAATAGAGACTGCCACCATCTTTTCCCCTCAGTACAATCTGATTAAATGCTTAAAAGAAAAGATGGAGTAAGAAGCCAAAAGTTGAATAAAAGAGATTTAGATGTGGTATTCTTTCAGTGGAACCCGGATGAAGAGGTTTAGGAGAGCTAATGTTTTAGTGATTTGAAGGTTTTTGCCTCCCTTTTCTAACAGATCAACCCAATACCCTGCTTTTCTCAAGCAATGCAATACTTAAAACATTTAAACACAACCTTTGACTTTGGCTGCTAGGCTGGAGAGTGTTTTTACCACTCCCCAGCCGCTCTCTGGTTGTGTAATAATGTCTGCTCATCTGTTTTTCATGGGTACTGTATTAAACTCTAATACTTCCATGTCGACAGTAGTGTGCGAGAGTTTTGTGCATTGAGAAACGGACCGCCATCAAACCTGACATTCCAAGGGGAATGAGTAGCCTGTGGTCCTTAATTAGCACAATTAGTGGGCCTATACTAGGATGACTAGCTAGCTGCCTGAGCCCTCTGTCTGTCTGTTGGTCTAAGGGTCTGGGGCAAGGGACATGGTGACTCACGTGTCCATGCGGTGTCTCAAATGGGACCCTATTCCCTATATAGTCCACTACTTTTGGTCTAAATAGTGCACTATATAGGGAATATAGTACCATTTGGGTCCCTTCAGATTCACATTTAAAATAAGGCCTCATCTCAGCCTGACCAGGACATTCATAATCAGTGTGTTGTATGGGTAAGTTACTGGGTAGCCCAGAGACATCAGAAAGTGAGGGTGAATTATGTTGATTGGGGCATGGTTGTAGGCTTAACTATGGTTGTAGGCTAAAGTATTGCTTAACTGGAACACAGATCGTATTCAAACTTGAATACGCATGTGAGAAAGTGGGTAAGAGGGTTTTAACCGTACCTTGGCATAGTCCAGGGGCAGCTGGTCCTCTGGGCACTTGAAGACCCCCTCACTGTAAGACACAAGAAGGAAAAGACACGTTAGTTGCCTTCAAAAGGATCACCACCCCCATCTCTGCTCTCACACACCCATCCCAACCACACTGCACTGTACAATAAAGGCAGATGAGTTTCTGAGCCACTGGCTTTTATGTAGTTGCCCTTTCATCTTCCCTCCCTCTAGGGATTTATTTCCACAAATTCAGTTGTATTACTGGAGAGGAAAAGAGAACACATTAGAACCTGAACTGTCTATCCATAATACATTAAGGGCTTCTCTCGCTCGCCCCCGCCCCTCTCATGTCAAAGGTGTTCATTTTTACCCCTATTTTTGAAGGCAGGGGGATGACAAACTGAGCATGTGTGAAGCGGCTGAAGAGGGCGGTAAAGCCTGGTCTTTGTACACTCACTGGTTTGCCAGTGAGGCTGGTGGCTTGTCTGGGCGACTAGCTGCTGCCTCTCTTTGTTCCTCCCTTCCTCCCTCCCTCCAGCGGCAATAAAACCCAAAATAAGATCTCTGGGTTTATCACACAGGCAGTGCCACAAAAAAACTCATTCCCTGCCCTGATTTAGAGGCCTTTTACCAAGGGGCCAGATGAGATGGGTGGCGGTGGCCCTCAGGTAACAACGCAGCACGTCCCCAGTCCTGATGTCACCATGAAATATTCACTCTGGTAAATAACGGAGATGACGTCACTGTAGTACTATAGGCAGTCAGGCAGGCAGTGGGCTCACTGCGTGCTGAGCCCATAGATCTACTGTACAGCAAAGCCAGTCAATCAGTGACACAAGAGCAACTTTAAAAAGGCCATCAGTGGCTGATCCTCTGAGATGCATTAGGGCTCGAACATACCAATAGCGTTTGCCTGCCGAGAGTACTCGCAAACTGACTGCAAACTAATTTTACATGTAGAATCGCATGACAATGTCGCCAGTCAGATGTCAACAGCGCGCTGAACGATCGATAGGCGAACGGGAAATCCACATTCGGTGCGATGTGTGCACCCTTTAAAGAGATGTGTCGGTAGTGTAGTGGTGGGCTGCTTGGCTGCAGGCCCCCTGCTGAGCCATAGGGGTGTCTGGGATCAAGAGGGTCAGTCAGTCAGTGACATGAGGATGTACATCCCTTTCCCTGTGGCCCAGTGCACATACATGAGATCGCAATGTCATTATCATAGGCCACAGCCAGACAGACATCTTGTTGCAACAATGGCCATATTGATAGAGGTACTGTAACACGAATGGTGAAATGCTCCTTTGCTTTGCATACATTTTCATTTCCCACAGGTGTGAGAGAGACTAAAATAACCTCAGTGTTTTGGGTTAAAGCAACAAGGCCCTGAAGCTCCATCTGTCCTACTACCATGTACGAGGTAAACAACAGAAAGACATCTTTTAATGAACAAACTTCTCCTGACCTCTCCATTCTCTAAAGTAAATTAATAGATTAATGGGAAAACAAACAGCCCGAAGGGGGCAGGGAGGGCAGTGGTCTCTGCTCCCAGGGTCCTACAATGGGTTCTTCCCAAATTGCACCCTATCCCCTATGTAGTGCACTACTTTTGCACTATTTAGGGAATAGGTTGCCATTTGGGATGCATACAATGTGCCTAATGACCAGGGCCCTTGTTACCCTGTAGTCTAGTTGGCCTCAATGTCACCTGACAGAGCCTGAGGCCAATGGGAGTGGACCAGAGACCCAGGGCCATGTGATGTTGGGACACATGATCAATGATCACCCTGCACTTTGCCCTGGCTGGAATGCCTGGCCTGTCTCCCCAGCTGCTGTGGAATCAGCTGCACACAGAACAACAGACCAGAGGGATGACGGGGAGATAGAGGTGAGTTTAATGCATTACGTGACAGCAGTAATTCCAGTCCATTAGGGTCACTCTGTCAGCAGGGAGCCGGAGAGCAATTAATAAACAACAATGCGGCTTAAAAAAAAACATTATTGATCACCAGGGGAGAGAGCCCAGTCAGCAGAACATCTCCTATGTACTGTGAAATCATTTACTCATCTCCGTCATTCGAGCCTCATCTATTTGATGTTGATAAGTTTTAGAGCCACAGGGTCAGACTGCATGACGCAGAGCTGTGGGCTACATCCCAAACAACACCCTACATACTGCACTATTTTTTACCAGGGCCCACAGAAGTAGTGCACTGTATAGGGAATAGGCGGCCATTTGGGACGTGGGGATGTGTAGTAACTGTTTCCCCGTAAAGAGGAAGGAAATAGGAACAGAGAGAAAGGTGCTCCTTGCTGGACTAGACAGGGGAGATGTAATCAGTGCAGGAAAGCAGGGTTTACAGCTAAAGGACCTACCCAGCCGCCTCCTCTGCTCTACCTGACACAGAGGCAGACAGGCGAAAAGAGCATCGTCACAGGCTGTCAGGATGATTCCCTCCCTGCTTCACAGAGAAAGACCTGCAGCCACACATTCATCTGCTTGGCCCGCTGTTCATAATGTTACCCGACTCTCCAGCCAGCTTGTTTGTGGAGCTCACTGCCGCTTTGTAAATGCACATTAGCAGAGAGAGGTGGGGGCATTGGAATAATAATAGCTTCTATACAAGTCTTCCCCTTCTCTTGACAAACCATTTCTATGACTACTTGAAGGCCTCCTTACAGTGGAGTAAGATTGCACTAATTACCGTTCAATGCCCTTGACTACTTCAATGCCCACCTCCAATCACTCAGCACTGTGTGGCTGTTAGAGGATTAACAATATTGTAACACTGAAAAAAGAGAAAAGTCCTTTGCATACATACAGTACAGCCCGGTCACCCGCAGGGTCCTTGCACCCTGTCCACTTGACTCACAAACCAACAACACTACTGATACCAACAGCTTCACTACAACTAGGACACAGTTTCATGGGTGAAAAATATTTTTCCTTACTAGGATACACAGGGCAGAGATAACAGTGCCTGTCTTGTACAAGTCAATGATTATACAGGGTGAGAGGCTGATTAACAACAAACTAACCAATCACTCATGTTGGGAAAGTACTGAAGACAGAAAAGCTCAGTAACCACATACATGGAACTCTATTCCACATCAAGTAACTCATGCAAGCAGTAAAATTAGAATTAAAAAAAATAGATACACACACACAATATAATACACCTCTTTAAACACTTGTACAGATGGATTTTGTGTTGTAGATACAGTGGGGCAAAAAAGTATTTAGTCAGCCACCAATTGTGCAAGTTCTCCCACTTAAAAAGATGAGGCCTGTAATTTTCATCATAGGTACACTTCAACTATGACAGACAAAATGAGAGAAAAAAATCCAGAAAATCACATTGTAGGATTTTTTATCAATTTATTTGCAAATTATGGTGGAAAATAAGTATTTGGTCAATAACAAAAGTTTATCTCAATACTTTGTTAAATAGCCTTTGTTGGCAATGACAGAGGTCAAACAATTTCTGTAAGTCTTCACAAGGTTTTCACACACTGTTGCTGGTATTTTGGCCCATTCCTCCATGCAGATATACTCTAGAGCAGTGATGTTTTGGGGCTGTTGCTGGGCAACACGGACTTTCAACTCCCTCCAAAGATTTTCTATGGGGTTGAGATCTGGAGACTGGCTAGGCCACTCCAGGACCTTGAAATGCTTGTTACGAAGCCACTCCTTGGTTGCCCGGGCGGTGTGTTTGGGATCATTGTCATGCTGAAAGACCCAGCCACATTTCATCTTCAATGCCCTTGCTGATGGAAGGAGATTTTCACTCAAAATCTCACGATACATGGCCACATTCATTCTTTCCTTTACACGGATCAGTCGTACTGGCCCCTTTGCAGAAAAACAGCCCCAAAGCATGATGTTTCCACCCCCAGGTCTGTCATAGTTGAAGTGTACCTATGATGAAAATTACAGGCCTCGCTCATCTTTTTAAGTGGGAGAACTTGCACAATTGGTGGCTGACTAAATACTTTTTTGCCCCACTGTATGTGGTAGTGGAGTAGGAGCCTGAGGGCACACACTTAGTGTTGTAATGCTTTTAGAATTGTATAACTGCCTTCATTTTGCTGGACCCCATAATAAATACAAATAGCGTGTTTAATATAATCAGCACATTAAAATGTCAATGGGTTCCCATCCTTCCCCTGTCTCTCATACTGTGAGAGTAGCCTAGGCTCCACAGCTGTTGTGCTGCAGCACAGGGAGGCCAACATCAGATCCAGCAGGCCCCTGGACCAAAACAGCAGAAGGCCAGATGAGTATGCCCCACAGCTAATTACATGTTCAAAATCACCCCACTTATCTGGTTAGACAACAGCCTTCTCCCCAGCTCTAATTAGGGGCATTTCCCAATTCCCGTCCATGTGTGAAAGTCCCCCCCCAGCATCACCCTAGTATTTCCCTGGACCATCCCCCACTCCTCAGACCCTAATTGCACCCCCTCTCTTGCCCTCAAAATCCCTTGTAGGCCCTGAGAGCAGATTAAACAGCCATCCATTGAGCCCAGTGATAGTGATGAGGACTGAAGGTCACCCTCCATATGCCTCCTGATAGGCAGACGGCCACTGAGAAAAACAAGACAAAGCCCCCAGGTTTGGTTGGCCTGCAGAAGACTGCAAACGGCCTGTCAGGGACAGTACAGTACAGCCATCACACACAGAGAAAGAGGAGATGGCTCCTGATGGCTGCTACCTCACCGACTGAGGCCTAAGAATGACCCTGAAGCCTGATCTCTTGACTACCAGGGAGACCCCTGACCCTATGTTTACAATAATAGAGGGCATGGCTGTGGAGAGCTAAACAAACGCCTCTCAGAGGAGTTTCTGAGAGTTCTGGAAAGCAGGACGTCTATGACACATTAACGTCCAAAAGAGTTTTACTATTACCATGAGAGGTTGTATGCATCCCAAATGGTACATTAGTAACTAAATAGTGCACTACTTTTGACCAGGACCCATAGGTCATTTGGGACTCAGAAGGTCTTTTCAAACTCAAAGATCTCATCAAGAAAATTTACTGGGTCTTCTGGCTAGTAACTGTATCAGGCCTGGCTTGCTGGTCTTCCCTGGAAGCTTACTCTGAGGTTTTATGTTCATCTTCATGCCAAATCATTTTCTTTTCAAGTAAAGAAGTAGATTAACTATGCTACACAAACAAGATCTTAAAATGCCATCAGTTCCCTTTATTCAGGCTTCCTGGTTTCCAGTCTCCCAGCTGATCCCAATTCCATGCTTCTGCTGCCAGAATGTTGGGAGAAAACAGGACTCTTTCATCTCAGCAGGAGTCCCCTAATCTCCCAAATCCAACAGTTGTTTGTATGTGTATATGAATGTGTATATGTGTGTTACAACTCACATCAAATTATCAGCCTGTAGTTTCCAACAGTAATGAGATTGTCATTATAACTGCCCTTTATAAGCCCGTTGACAGACTAGCCTCCTGTCTAGGTGTACTTGTACATCAAGCTGCCTCACGCTACAGAAACACAACCCTAAAGGCCATTCTGTCTTGGACAATATAATATATACACAATAAACCTATCCTATGCAATGCTGAAGGGGAGAACATTTTAACACTTGCCAGTTAAATGAAATGACCGGTCGTCAACTACATGTTCTGTTGTTTATACGATGCCCAGTAGTAGCATTTAGAGATAATTAAAGGACTCTCATGCAAAGAAAAAGAGCCTCCAACACATTTGACTAAATATAATATATTTTTATTTATAGAAGAGGCAAATGAGATTAGAGAAGTGATCCGAAGTACAGTCCATATCCACATGAGTGAAGAGGTTTGTAGGACAGTGGAGGGAGAGTCATTAGGCAGTGACCGGGTGAAGGAATGCCCCCTAGCCAAAGAAGAGTCAGAATGTGCTTCCCAAATGGCACCCTATTCCCTATAGTGCACTATTTTTGGCTAGTTATTCCCGTTAGTGTCCTATTTGTGGCTAGAGGCCTATAAACCCTGGTCAAAATAAAGTGCACGATATAGGGCAAAGGGTGCAATTTGTTTTGACGCAATCAGAGGGATCTCCTGGATGAGGAAGGAGGTGGGGGACACGGGGTGAAGCAGGTGTTTCTGTCTATGGAACCCGATACGATGGGAGGGTAATGTTCCCTGCTCCCGCTAAATGCTGACTCAGTTTACAGCCTGGACAAAGGCAGGGGTTGCATCCCAAATGGCTGCCTATTCCCTACATAGTGCACTACTTTTGACCTGGACCCATATGGGAATAGGGTGCCACTTGGGACACAGCGAGGCTCACATCAGCCTTCTTCTTTGTCCCTGGGAGGAGAAGGAACTACCTCCACTTTCTCTATGCATGAATGACATCACCGGTTAACTCCTCACTACCTGACTGGTTCAGAGAATTCCGGAGTTTAGTTTACTGTAGCATGACGACTTGTGGGAAATTTCACACTGCTGAAAATGAATCAGAGAGGAGTTAAACAGAGTTCAATTGGATTATGTTGTGCAGAAACCAATTTTTTTATTTATTTTTTATTTCACCTTTATTTAACCAGGTAGGCTAGTTGAGAACAAGTTCTCATTTGCAACTGCGACCTGGCCAAGATAAAGCATAGCAGTGTGAACAGACAACAACACAGAGTTACACATGGAGTAAACAATAAACAAGTCAATAACATGGTAGAAAAAAGAGAATCTATATACAATGTGTGCAAAAGGCATGAGGTAGGCAATAAATCGAGTAATTACAATTTAGCAGATTAACACTGGAGTGATAAATCATCAGATGATCATGTGCAAGAAGAGATACTGGTGTGCAAAAGAGCAGAAAAGTAAATAAATAAAAGCAGTATGGGGGGTGAGGTAGGTAAATTGGGTGGGTAGTTTACAGATGGACTATGTACAGCTGCAGCGATCGGTTAGCTGCTCGGATAGCAGATTTTTAAAGTTGTTGAGGGAGATAAAAGTCTCCAACTTCAGAGATTTTTGCAATTCGTTCCAGTCGCAGGCAGCAGAGAACTGGAAGGAAAGGCGTCCAAATGAGGTGTTGGCTTTAGGGATGATCAGTGAGATACACCTGCTGGAGCGCGTGCTACGGGTGGGTGTAGCCATCGTGACCAGTGAACTGAGATAAGGCGGCACTTTACCTAGCATAGCCTTGTAGATGACCTGGAGCCAGTGGGTCTGACGACGAACATGTAGCGAGGGCCAGCCGACTAGGGCATACAGGTCGCAGTGGTGGGTCGTATAAGGTGCTTTAGTAACAAAACGGATGGCACTGTGATAAACTGCATCCAGTTTGCTGAGTAGAGTATTGGAAGCTATTTTGTAGATGACATCGCCGAAGTCGAGGATCGGTAGGATAGTCAGTTTTACTAGGGTAAGTTTGGCGGCGTGAGTGAAGGAGGCTTTGTTGCGGAATAGAAAGCCGACTCTAGATATGATTTTGGATTGGAGATGTTTGATATGAGTCTGGAAGGAGAGTTTGCAGTCTAGCCAGACACCTAGGGACTTATAGATGTCCACATATTCTAGGTCGGAACCGTCCAGGGTGGTGATGCTAGTCGGGCGTGCGGGTGCAGGCAGCGAACGGTTGAAAAGCATGCATTTGGTTTTACTAGCGTTTAAGAGCAGTTGGAGGCCACGGAAGGAGTGTTGTATGGCATTGAAGCTCGTTTGGAGGTTAGATAGCACAGTGTCCAAGGAAGGGCCGGAAGTGTACAGAATGGTGTCGTCTGCATATAGGTGGATCAGGGAATCGCCCGCAGCAAGAGCAACATCATTGATGTATACAGAGAAAAGAGTCGGCCCGAGAATTGAACCCTGTGGTACCCCCATAGAGACTGCCAGAGGACCAGACAACATGCCCTCCGATTTGACACACTGAACTCTGTCTGCAAAGTAGTTGGTGAACCAGGCAAGGCAGTCATTAGAAAAACCGAGGCTACTGAGTCTGCCGATAAGAATAGGGTGATTGACAGAGTCGAAAGCCTTGGCCAGGTCGATGAAGACGGCTGCACAGTAATGTCTTTTGTCGATGGCGGTTATGACATCGTTTAGTACCTTGAGCGTGGCTGAGGTGCACCCGTGACCGGCTCGGAAACCGGATTGCACAGCGGAGAAGGTACGGTGGGATTCGAGATGGTCAGTGATCTGTTTGTTGACTTGGCTTTCGAAGACCTTAGATAGGCAGGGCAGGATGGATATAGGTCTGTAACAGTTTGGGTCCAGGGTGTCTCCCCCTTTGAAGAGGGGGATGACCGCGGCAGCTTTCCAATCCTTGGGGATCTCAGATGATACGAAGGAGAGGTTGAACAGGCTGGTAATAGGGGGTGCGACAATGGCGGCGGACAGTTTCAGAAATAGGGGGTCCAGATTGTCAAGCCCAGCTGATTTGTATGGGTCCAGGTTTTCCAGCTCTTTCAGAACATTTGCTATCTGGATATGGGTAAAGGAGAAGCTGGGGAGGCTTGGGCGAGTAGCAGCGGGGGGGTAGGGGCTGTTGGCCAAGGTTGGAGTCGCCAGGAGGAAGGCATGGCCAGCCATTGAGAAATGTTTGTTGAAGTTTTCGATTATCATGGACTTATCAGTGGTGACCGTGTTACCTAGCCTCAGTGAAGTGGGCAGCTGGGAGGAGGTGCTCTTGTTTTCCATGGACTTTACAGTATCCTAGAACTTTTTGGAGTTAGAGCTACAGGATGCAAATTTCTGCTTGAAAAAGCTGGCCTTTGCTTTCCTGACTGACTGCGTGTATTGGTTCCTGACTTCCCTGAACAGTTGCATATCGCGGGGGCTCTTCGATGCTATTGCAGTTCGCCACAGGATGTTTTTGTGCTGGTCGAGGGCAGTCAGGTCTGGAGTGAACCAAGGGCTATATCTGTTCTTGGTTCTGCATTTTTTGAACGGAGCATGCTTGTCTAATATGGTGAGGAAGTAACTTTTAAAGAATGACCAGGCATCCTCAACTGACGGGATGAGGTCAATATCCTTCCAGGGTACCCGGGCCAGGTCGATTAGAAAGGCCTGCTCGCAGAAGTGTTTTAGGGAGCGTTTGACAGTGATGAGGGGTGGTCGTTTGGCCGCGGACCCGTGGCGGATACAGGCAATGAGGCAGTGATCGCTGAGATCTTGATTGAAGACAGCAGAGGTGTATTTGGAGGGCAAGTTGGTCAGGATAATGTCTATTAGGGTGCCCATGTTTACGGATTTAGGGTTGTACCTGGTGGATTCCTTGATGATTTGTGTGAGATTGAGGGCATCAAGCTTAGATTGTAGGACTGCCGGGGTGTTAAGCATATCCCAGTTTAGGTCACCTAACAGAACAAACTCTGAAGCTAGATGGGGAGCGATCAATTCACAGATGGTGTCCAGGGCACAGCTGGGAGCTGAGGGGGGTCGGTAGCAGGCGGCAACAGTGAGAGACTTATTTCTGGAGAGATTAATTTTTAAAATTAGAAGTTCGAACTGTTTGGGCATAGACCTGGAAAGTATGACAGAACTTTGCAGGCTATCTCTGCAGTAGATTGCAACTCCTCCCCCTTTGGCAGTTCTATCTTGACGGAAAGTGTTATAGTTGGGTATGGAAATCTCAGAATTTTTGGTGGCCTTCCTAAGCCAGGATTCGGACACGGCGAGGACATCAGGGTTGGCAGAGTGTGCTAAAGCGGTGAGTAAGGCAAACTTAGGGAGGAGGCTTCTGATGTTGACATGCATGAGGCCAAGGCTTTTTCGATCACAGAAGTCAACAAATGAGGGTGACTGGGGACATGCAGGGCCTGGGTTTACCTCCACATCACCCGAGGAACAGAGGAGTAGCAGGATGAGGGTGCGGCTAAAGGCTATCAAAACTGGTCGCCTAGAGCGTTGGGGACAAGGAATAAAAGGAGCAGATTTATGGGCGTGGTAGAATAGATTCTGGGCATAATGTGCAGACCAGGGTATGGTGGGGCACGGGTACAGCGGAGGCAAGCCCAGGCACTGGGTGATGATAAGAGAGGTTGTATCTCTGGACATGCTGGTCTCAATGGGTGAGGTCACCGCATGTGTGGGGGGTGGGACAAAGGAGGTATCAGAGGTACGGAGAGTGGAACTACGGGGTCCATTGCAAACCAAAACAATGATAACTAGCCTGAACAACAGTATGCAAGGCATATTGATATTTGAGGGAGACATGCAGTAAGGCGTAAAGTGATTGCAGGTCTTGATTGGGAGAGCTAGCTAAAACAACAGGTGATATAACAGCAGCTAGTCAGAGCTAGCTAAAACAACAGGTGATATAACAGCAGCTAGTCAGCTAACACAGCAACAGTAGGTAAAAATGGCGACGGCTAGGCAGAGAGGGTCGGATTAACTACACACAGATCCTGAGTTAAAGCACAGAGCCGACAGATAAAACACAAATAAACGGAATGGAGTACCGTGAATTAATGGACAGTCAAGCAGGCATCAGCTATGTAGCCAAGTGATCATAGTGTCCAGGGGGCAGCCGTAGATGGGGCAGTGAGGCCTCCACTAAACTAGCCCGCGGCGTTTAAAGTTAGTAGCCTGGGGGGAGGTCTGCTCAGACGGAGGGGGTCTGCTCAGACGGAGGCCGGTTGAGGGCACAGCGGATGGGCTATTCGTCTGCAGACCAGACGTGGTCGTGTCGACAGAGAATCCAAGCCGGATGGCGATGGCGAAAGAGAGGTTGTCTGTTCAGATAGCTGTCTTGAGCATATCGGCTGCTAACGATTAGCGTGCCGCAGTTAGCATATGGGCGTTCAGGTTACGTCGCGATGGAGGGGCCAGTTGAATAACTCCCTCGGGCAGATAACGTCGGTATCCCAGTCGTGAAGGCCCGGTGGGGCTCCACATCGGCAGTAAACGGGTCCGGATAGGTGATTGTAGCCCAGGAGTGGCTGATGGAACTCTTCAGCTGGCTAGCTCCGGGATAATTGGTGTTTGCTCCGGAATTGATGTTAGCCAATAGTCACTCGGATAGCAGCTGGTTAGCTGCAAGATCCAGGTGTAAATGTCCAGAGCTTGCGGTAAAAATCCGGGGATATGGAGAGAAAAAAGGTCTGGTATGCTCTGGTCTGAGTCGCGTTGTACAAAACTGGCAATAGTTTTCCGAGCTAAAGGATAGCTGATGAGCGCTAGCTGTGGTTAGCTGAACTACCAACGTTAGCTTGTGAGCTGGCTAACTTCTGGTTAGCTTCTGTTGTTGATTTCGGATACGAGGTGAATAATACCTTTGAGGAAAAAAAACTGATCCGCACCACATTTGGCGAGGTGGGTTGCAGGAGAGTGTTTTGAAGTTGAGTTTTTAAGAAGAAAAAAATATATATAAAAAGAAATGCGAAGAAAAATCTATAAAATATATATACACGGGACAGGACGAGGACAAAGGACATCTGACTGCTACGCCATCTTGGATTGGATTCAATGACCTTTGATAGGCCAATCATATCCTTAGAGTTTTGGGGATAAATCCAAACACACAGTAGGCTACAGTACTTCACGTGCAGCAAGGAAGCATGTTTGAATCAACATGCTGCGAAGTTTATTTTGGTTTCATTTAGTTGAGTACATACATCTGGTTATGTTTGGACTTTCTTTAATCAGGGTTTGATTGACTGATGCATAGAGGACATGCTTGTACAGCAAATGTAATTTGTAAAATCATATCTGACTCACATCATTGGTGTTTGCAATGTCTATGTCCAGTCAGTGACAGCTTAATTTGAACTGACCATGTCTGTATATCTGAAGGTCACGGACATCAACAAGAGTTGGTTCAGCCTTATAGGTATTAGGCCTAGTTCCTCAAGATCCAGTTTGGATCCACACACTACGTTTTCTGTATCTACTCTAAAAACAGACAGACACTCTTAAGACATTTTCATGAGTCTTTCTACTGTTGTTCTTAGCAACAATAGCACAAATGATGCAAGTGGAGGAAAGCCAACTAGGCCTCATACTACAACGACAAATGTGTGGGTAGTTGTCTGGTAACGTTTCCATGGCTCTCTTGCTCCTCCTGCTCTCCCTTCAACATACTGTATGTGTCCCAAATGACACCCTATTCCCAACTGACACCCTATTCCCTATATAGTGCACAGAGCTCTATGGGCCCTGTGCACTATAAAGGAGATTGGTTGTGTCACAAACGGCACCCTCTCTCCTCACTAGGATGAAAGGCGTTGACTAAGGTAGAAGAAACCCATAGGGAAAACGACTGATTAAATAGCCAACAGACAGACATAGCATTCAGACAGTGAGCATCCCCACCCAAGAGATGAGCTAGGCCTATACCAAGGCAGTTCTTTATTCCACACAAGGTGGATGTGTCTCAGAAATATACAATACTTTGATTCATAAACAGTATTGGTAAGGATACAATGTTGTGTTTAATGAAAGCTTCCCATTTCAGACACAGCGAGGCTTACCTCAGCCCGCTTCTTTGTCCCTGGAAGAAGAAACTACCTCCACTTTCTCTATGCATGTGTGTCAGTGATGTCGGTGATGTTATTCATGCATAGAGAAAGTGGAGGTAGTTTCTTCTCCCAGGGACAAAGAAGCGGGCTGAGGTAAGCCTCGCTGTGTCTGAAATGGCACCCTATTCCCATATAGAGCGTTACAGGCCCTGGTCAAAAGTATACCACTATATATGGGAAATGGTGCCATTTCAGACGCAGGTATTGATCATGGGACAGCTCTGTAGAAAAATGCACAAAGATGGAAGTTGTTTAGATGCAAGTGACGGCACGAGTTCACACCGCTTACGTAACGACATTCATTTTTCTTTGCAGTTCTCCAAACACTCAGTGTGCTGACATTTGTGAGCACAAGTCATCTGTCAGCTAATTCACACAGTCCTGGCACGTTCAAAGGTTAGCAAAATATCAATTTGTTTTTCAAATGCCAACTTTGTTTAGCAGCACTAACGCAGGCAGTTGTTCAAGGGTAATACTGTGTTAAGGTATATTTTTCAAGGGTTTAAGAATTGTAATATTGTCATAATCAAGCTTTTGGATCCTGCTGTGAATTGCATGCATGGCAGCAGCTCTTTTCCCCGAGTAGAGCTTAGGGGAACAAGCTAGCACTTCAAAACTGAAAACAAAAATGGGCAAAGCTATGTTCGCTGACATCCTTGTAAGAAAAGGAACAGACGGCAGGTTCTTTGACTTTTATGACATCAGAAGTCTGTTCTGAGCCACAGGCAGTTCCCCGAGAATACATAATGGAATAGGATCTGCACACTGTTCAGAGGGGGATTTGAGGTGGCTGATCGGTTTGAATCCAGGAGCGTCTGCTCTACGCCGTTAGGATACACTGTGACTCATAGTGGCACAGCTCTGATGCAAGTCGACTGTGTTCCGGCGTAACAGAAAACACTGACTCCCAAAAGCATCCGGCCACCTGCCAGAGCACAGATCAGAGGGGGAACGGAAGGAGGGAGGGCGAGAGGGAGGGAGTGATGCAGCCATCTGCAAATTGGGCTCAAGTCTCTGAGACGCCATAATCCATGGTTAAGTCTGAGAGGAGGGGAGACGAAGTTTACACTCCCTCACAATCCCTGTTGCCATCTCCTTCCATCAATGTGACTGCGCTATAGACATGGGGTCTTCATCAGGGGAACCAGGGCCTCAGAATCTTCACGTAGCCACAACTGCCAACCCAGCACTTCTCAGCAGACCTCGCGATACGAAACCCTTTCTTGTCGACTTTGTATTTTTGTAATAATCAATCGTTTGAAAATACTGTCAACTGATTTGTTTGATGATTTCCTTGAACTGGCTAACCTTGACTCGGGATCTATAGCTCAGCTGGCAGGGTTATGTGCTTCATTGGGTTTGTAATGAATCGTCTTCCAATGGGAAGGACTGCATACTGCATGTAATGTATTCAGGGCTCTAAAAAAAAAAAAGTCATTGCTACCAACTTAACAATGTTAGGAGCACCACATGAAATTTAGGAGCAACAGAAAAACATCTATTTTTTTTTACATTGATTGAGATACAGGATATATTGGGCCTGTATGAATTCTAGCTACTTTTGAAGCACATGTTGTGCCCTAGAAACTAATATGTAACACTGCAAACACAGTTTATTATAAAAGCTAAAATGTTGATACAAATACCTGTCATTGAAATTACAAAGTCATTTGTGGAATATTAGATTTCTACATTGTGAAAAAGCACTATTTTCCCATTGAGATGCATTACATTGAAAATTGTACACTGTCTCTTTAAAAACGTCAGGTTTTTGATGATGACATGCAAGAGAACTGTCATTAATTTATTGCCATGATCAAAGATGATGGATATACTAATAAGATACATGTCTCTCCACCCTAACAATGGGAGTCGTTGTCCACAAAGCGGCATGGCGGTCTGTCTAGCTCCTGCCTATCCTTTCTTTTGATTGGTGGATCCATCTCATTATTGTAATAATTGTTTGAATATTCGATGAGGGTTTTTGACGTGAACCACCTGTATTCAATGGAGAGATGCTATGCTACTAGCCTTATGCCATGAATATGCATAGCCATCTCGTAGTACTGAGCGGTTAGTGCGTATTGAGGTCGGTTCAATTATTTAAAAAATAATCATGGTAACACAGAATAAAACAATGAATAAAAGTCCCCTGATGGTAGTGACTGCCCATTACTGCTTATCACTTAACATAACTTTAATAAAATATTTCAGTTGTGTATATTACATTTGTTTTATTTGATGACTTTATTATTTCATTTCAAGTCATCATCTCATCTCTGTAGAGCTGCTACCTATGCTCTGACAAAATCACTATTTTAGTAGTTCTTCAAAGTAAATATGGCATACTTTTATGACTGCTGAATACCAACTCCCTACTACATTGTACAGTTCAGGCTGGATCTGATATATCTCTAGAGATGAGCTCACAGAAAGAAAAAAAAACGAAATGAAATTCTAATAATTGAACCGACGTTGGTCAACAAAAAATTACCTAAATTAAATCGCTCAGCACTACCATCTTGAGACAACTCTGATATAAAGTGTTTTTTCTCAAAGATGCCGGGATGTTATGTGTCCTACCGTACTTATATCAGTACACTCGTAACAACTTAAGCATTACGAAACTTCTATTAGATCAAATAAACCTCACGTCGCAAAAGACTTGCTTGGTGTGCAAAACAATGAAAATAAACAGCACATGCTGGCGGTAGACCGATTTTTTGCCGAGTTGGGCCTCTTTCTTCCTCCACTTTTCTGCTATGATCATAGAGCTTGCCAGTTTGTAGTCGTAAAACCCGGAAATTAGTTACCTCTGGATCGTTCAGCCATCCCTATGGAAAAAATGGATAGGGAAAGAATAGGGTTTTGGAATAAATGTCAAAAATAAGGTCTGAGGTCAACACAGACTTAGGAGATATTATATGTTCTATGAGATAATATCAGTCAGGTAACATGACCTTTATGAATTATGAAGCCTTTGTGTTTTATATGGGTTTTTTTATTACATAAATTCTTCAAAATAAGTGACATTAGATGATGAAGATTATCTCATAGAACAAAACGTATAAGATCTCCCAAGCCTGTGTTTACCACAGACCTCATCTTCGGCGTCTATCCAAAAACTCCAGTCATTTTCCCCATAGGCTTTGTCCAACGAACCATGGCAGAGTTGGTGCCAACAAAAAGACGCCATTACTATTTCGCTCTATTGAATTCCTGAAGAAGCAATCCCTTTTCCTTTCTTTCTGGGGCCCCAAATGTTTGGATATAGTGGTAAAGTTACGAGATAGTTAGCCAGCCAATGCGGTAACATGACTGAACAAAGTGTAAACAAATGGTTAATGACACACAAGTAGTTGTAGGATGACCCACGACATGGTTAATGAATGTAAAGTTTTGTCCCAGCGATCCGCTATAGCAGGGTTTCCCAAACTCGGTCCTGGGGCCCTCCCCCTGGGTGCACATTTTGGTCACAGATAGAACATTGAGACAGATATTTCACTGGATGTATAAATGTGAAGCATCTGGTTGGCATGTCCACTCACTAGCAAATAATAGCCTACTAGCGGGCAGTGGGAGAAAATGGAACGAGATGGATTTTGGCAGACATTCTGCAAATTGTGTCATTGATTAAACAATTGATCTCAATACAGTTTTTGGTTCCCAAAACTAAAAATATGTTGTGAACAGAGTGGACTAAGTTTTGTAGACTTTACCCTTTGCAAAAGCTTTTTTTAAATAACGCTGTTTAGGAGCGCAATGGCGAATTTAGTTATTGCACATGCACACAACAGAGTAGTAGGCATTTCCTAACGGAAAAATGCAGATGTATACCAGAACGCGCCAATAGGATATTGCTAACGTGTGCTTGGCTCTTCCCACCTCCTTGCTTGTTCTGACCACTATGACTCATTTGTTCCCATTGGAAACGTCAAGCTGTGGTCTATCTTGGTTTATCTTTGTTTTGTTTTTGCCCTAGCACTACACACCTGATTCATAACCAACTCATCTCAATCAGCTATGTAAAAACATGCACCCAGGGGGGTCCCCAGGAACGAGTTTGGGAAACCCTGCACTATAGGAAGATAAACATTTTGTGCCGGTAATATGGGTCAGATCTTTTGACATGGTTGGGTTAGAAGCATGCTGTTTTCTCTGTAGTAAGAGTGCAACCATGACGTTAAAGAATCTGCACTCGCTTGTTTCTCTGGGGCACTCAAACAATGGTGCAGCAAAGCCTTATCATTAGGGGTCGACCGATTAAATCGGAATGGCCGATTTCAAGTTTTCATAACAATCGGAAATCGGTATTTTTGGGCGCCAATTTGCCGTTTTTTTTTTTTTTTTTTACACCTTTATTTAATCTTTATTTAACTAGGCAAGTCAGTTAAGAACACATTCTTATTTTCAATAACGGCCTAGGAACGTTCTGCCTTGTTCTGCAGAACGACAGATTTTTAACCTTGTCGGCTCGGGGGATCCAATCTTGCAACATTACAGTTAACTAGTCCAATGCTCTAACACCTGATTACAGTGCACTCCACGAGGAGCCTGCCTGTTACGCGAATGCAGAAAGCTAAAGTAAATTGCAAGCTAGCATTAAACTTATCTTCTAAAAAACAATCAATCAATGACTGTCATTGCTCCAATGTGTACTTAACCATAAACATCAATGCCTTTCTTAAAATCAATACACAAGTATATATTTTTTAACTTGCATATTTTGCTAAAAGAAATCCAGGTTAGCAGGCAATATTAACCAGGTGAAATTGTGTCATTTCTCTTGCGTTAATTGAACGCAGAGTCAGGGTATATGCAACAGTTTGGGCCGCCTGGCTCTTTGCGAACTAATTTGCCAGAATTTTACGTAATTATGACATAATATTGAAGGTTGTGCAATGTAACAGGAATATTTAGACCCATGGATGCCACCCGTTAGATAAAATACGGAACGGAATAAACGTTTTGTTTTCGAGGTGATAGTTTCCGGATTAGTCAAAGGTATATGGTTTAGAGAGAAATAGTCGACGCGTTATAATTCCTGTAATAACTTGCGGCTGAACTTGAAAGGGGTTCCTTCGTTATTTTACCGTTCATGTCTTCCATAGAGAATGTCTTGATCTACTTCAAATAAGGTCTGTGTTTCGTGCAGGCTTAAACCGCCTCGACGTTTTGATACCCGTGTAAATCTCACTAGGATAAGGTAACGTTTGTCAACATATTTTCATAAATCCACTCTACAATTTTTTTTATCTTCGCTTATATTTAGCCAATATTGATCAGAGTTAACTTGTCCTATGGATATCTACACAGTTATAAAATTGGCAAGGTGGTGTAAGCCTACACGAAACACAGACCTTATTTTAAGTGAATCTAAAATATCCTATGGAATAAATGAAGGAACCGCTTTTCAGATTGTGCTAGAAGGTGTCATGGGAATTATGACTCACACTTTGGTCGTCAATTCTTACCATGCCCATTATTAAAATAGGATTTCCTGCATATAGAAATGACAGTTTTTGTTTTCAACATTCATCACAGGTAACTTAAACTCTATTTTTATTCAAACAGTTGAGAGTATTTGTCTCCTAAGCAGACTCTTCAGTATCATTGTCACTTCAGAGCTGTGTGTGTGTGTGTGTGTGTATTTATGTATTATATTAAGTTAAAATAAGTGTTCATTGTTCATTCAGTATTGTTGCAATTTTCATTATTACAAAAATATGTGTGTGTGTGTGTGTGTGTGTGTATGACATATATATATATATATAAAATAAAAAAAATAAAAAAAATCGTCCGATTAACCTGTTTGGGCTGCAGGGGCAGTATTGAGTAGCCAGATAAAAGGTGCCCATTTCAAATGGCCTCGTACTCAATTCTTGCTCGTACAATATGCATATTATTATTACTATTGGATAGAAAACACTCTCTAGTTTCTAAAACCGTTTGAATTATATCTGTGAGTCAAACAGAACTCATTTGGCACAAACTTCCTGACCAGGAAGTGGAAAGTCTAAAATCGAGGCTCTGTTCTACTTCCTGCCTATAAATGGGGATGATACGTACTAGTATACATGCACTTCATAGACCTTCCCCTGGATGTCAAGAGGCGGAGAGAGAAGAAATTGAGTGTTTATCTTGGTCTGAAGTGGAATACAAGCTCTTTGTATGACGTGTCCCCCATTTCCTGTTTTCTGGAGAGCGCGAGGAGGTACCTGGATCTGCCTTCTGTTTAGCTGCCGTTATGGACGACTAATATCTCCGGCTTTGATTTTATTTGATACATGTGACCATATCATCGTAAAGTATGTTTTTTCAATATAGTTTAATCAGATTATTGAAATTATTTCGGGAGTTTTGTTCTCTGAGTTTGTTGACGATGGAGAGATTCGCGCCACTTGGCTAGTGTGCTTGCTAAATCGAGAGGGAAAATGGACGTTCTAAATCCAAACAACGATTGTTCTTGACAAAGGATCCCTTGTCCAACAGTCTGATGAAAGATCAGCAAAAGTAAGAAACATTTTATGATGCTATTTCATATATCTGTCGTACATGTGAACTAGTCGTCGGCGCCCAACTTTTGGGTACTCTAGCTATACCGAAGCTGGATGTCGTAATGAAGTTATTTTTTAGAATTCTAACACGGCGATTTCATTAAGAACTAATGGATCTATCATTTCCTATACAACATGTATTTTTTAGTTATGTTTATGAATAGCGATTTGGTCAGAATATGTGTGTCAGAAAAAGTGTCAGAAAAATATCCGGACATTGTGGAAAAAGTAGCTACGATAGCACAATGTATAACCACTGATTTCAGCTCTAAATATGCACCTTTTCGAACAAAACATAAGTGTATGTATAACCTGATGTTATAGGACTGTCATCTGATGAAGAATATCAAGGTTAGTCAAAAATTATATATCTTTTACTGGTTTGTTACGATCGCTAACCTTTTGCTACTGGGAAATGGCTTGTGTTTCTGGCTATTGTGGTAAGCTAATATAACGCTATATTGTGTTTTCGCTGTAAAACACTTAAGAAATCGGAAATATTGGCTGGAATCACAAGATGCCTGTCTTTCATTTGCTGTACCCTATGTATTTTTCAGAAATGTTTTATGATGAGTATTTAGGTAATTGACGTTGGTGTCTGTAATTATTATGGCTGCTTTCGGTGCAATTTCTGATTGTAGCTGCAATGTAAACTATGATTTATACCTGAAATATGCACATTTTCCGAACAAAACATAGATTTATTGTATAACATGTTATAAGACTGTCATCTGATGAAGTTGTTTGTTGGTTAGTTTGGTTGGTTCTTGGTTAGTTAGGTTGGCTTTGTGCATGCTACCTGTGCTGTGAAAAATGTCTGTCCTTTTTTGTATTTGGTGGTGAGCTAACATAAATATACGTGCTGTTTTCGCTGTAAAACATTTAAAAAAATCGGACATGTTGGCTGGATTCACAAGATGTGTACCTTTCATTTGCTGTATTGGACTTGTTAATGTGCGAAAGTTAAATATTTAAAAAAATATATATTTTGAATTTCGCGCCCTGCACTTGAGCTGGCTGTTGTCATATTGTGGGCGGCCTCGGGCTTGCAGCCAGAAGAAGTTAATCAGTATCAGCTTTTTTTGTCCTCCAATAAATCGGTATTGGCATCGGCGTTGAAAAATCATAAAATCGGTCAACCTCTACTTATCATTACAACAATTACTATCTGAGAAATGTTTTTCATAGTCTCACAGTTGTCCCAAAATATAACTCCTGGTCGCACAGGAAAATATTTGGTTGGATATGCGGCCAAATTGGTCAAACTTTAGAGCCTTGAATGCCTTCCCAGATCATTTCCCCACCCGAATTCTTCCCAGGATTATATGCTGCCTGCATGCAAGAGGTACAAGGAAATCAATTCAATTTCATTAACTCCTGCTGATCTGGGTCCAGGGTGGGGGTTGAGATGGAGAACGGTCCCATCAATCCTACTGAGAGCTAGCTGGGCTCTGGCTGCACACCACGCATGACTGCAGCCGCCCTCATACTCAACACACTCACAGCATAGACAAAGTATACACAGCCAAGAAACCCCTTAGAGACACACACTGTACACACACCACCATGCAGGACCAGCAGTATCACTGCTCTGAAGCAGTTCAGTTGAGTCAATGAGAACCCATCTAAGAATGGGGGCTTGATGAGGGCATACAAATTAGAGGCTTGTCTTTGATCTTGAGTTTGAGTTGCATCCCAAATGGCACCCTATTCCCAATATAGTACACTACATTTGACCAGAGCCCTATGGGCCCTATATAGGGAATAGGGTAACATTTGAGATGCACCCAGGGTGTAGAGGTAGTGGAGTGGGGTGGGCTGAGCTTCTCACAGGGCTTGGCTACCACCAGGGGCCAATGAAGGTCCTGGGTTTGGCATGGCACACATGTGAGAAGGAGCCACTAGCCTCTGAAGAAGTGCTAAGAGCTCCTATCAAGGTATTAGAGGTGTGAAACACCACACTCTAGTCAGTACTGTCTGTTCCTGCTCTCTTTACTACCCTCACAACTTTGGTAAACCAGGGCACTAGAAGAAAGAGTGGAATCTTCAGTTTACACATATTGGACTCAAATTAGGGTACACGCACAGTAAATTAATTTCCTCACACATGCAAATTTGAGCCGTTTTGATGACAGATTTAATTGTAGCTTTGCTTCAGGGGGCAGATGTCTGCTGTGGGGGTGATCTGCAATGAGCGAGGCCTGCTGTTGTGGTGCCGCCACAGTAATCCTGAAGAATGCTAACCAACGCTGGGCAGAGGGGCTCAGAGACTGGTTTATGACTAGCCCGGGTGCTGACTGGCTTATTAAAAGAGGCACTTCATCTTATCACACACACATAGCATAGGACTGAGAGACTGTCCTGCCATCACTCCTCAAACACTGAGGATGTGTCCCAATTGGCATTCTATTCCTTATGTAGTGCACTACTTTTGACCAGGGCCCAACCTGAGTCCACTACTGGAGCCTGAAAGTAAAGCAACACAGTAAATCTGAGAGGTAAAGGTGACACCCTTCCCCCCTCTCAAACTCACAGGAGGTATTCAGACTCCTCTTACAAACGCTTCACTAATCTCAGGTATTCACTGTCAGGATATCCGGCAAATGAGAAGAGTGCAGATTTGGTGTTAATCCTGAGGGATGAGAGAAACAGAAGACTACTATTCCATCCCTGGAGGATAAAGGACTGCTTCTTAAAGCACTGCCTGTGATTAGCTGGAGGTATCAGCTCCTTAAATGCAGAGGTGAAATGGTTCCTCGTTGGGAAATGAAGTATATTTGAGACCTCATGGGACAGCCTACTTTAGGGAAAAAGACTACAGCATCCCTGAGAGAGTAAGTCAATCCACTGCACATTCTAACAAAGGCAAAAAGCTGTAAGACTGCCCAAGATTAAAATGGAACTTTCCACTACTTACCACAAAAGTTGCCTTGATACTTATGACCAAAACTGAAGTATGATGTAATAAGCAGACACATACAGTATACCGTAGAGGTTTCCCCCAGAAGGCATCCCACCACCAAACAACACAGCAAGAGTACTGTGAGTAGAGCATCTATCAACCTCCAGAAATGAGTGTTTGGCAAAATACAAAGCCTTGAGTCCATAGCTATAAACCAGGCCCAGAGATAATACAGCAGGGACACAGAGTACTGAGAGTGATGAATAAGCCCATGGCTAGTTAGTTTCCTCCATCAGCATGTATCCCCAAAGAGTAGTCTTTCCCCTGAGCACTTGTGAACAGTTTTAAAACCACACTGAGATCGGTTACTCCCAAGCCGAGACAAAAGGTGCTCTCCATAAAGTATTACTGGCGGCTGTCCAACTACAGGTAAAATATCTATCACAAGCCACTTAGCGGTTTAGTTTCTAAATTAGGCATCCTTGAAAATGTTCCTAGTCCAAGGCTCTACACTACAGTCAGTGCCACTTGTGACAAGTGACGGTTCATCGACCCTCCAGCCCAGTTCATCTTGATTTACCTGCTCCCTGACATGACAGAGCACATTATACTGTCATTTAGTCATTCTGTTGGTTGAGCACACTCCTTAGTGACCATTATTCTATGCTCACTGACTCGCATAGGGCGAGTCAGGCAGTCAGGCAGGCAGAGCCCCTTTGATTGCCTGGACAGCCAAGCCATCTACTCCATGGTGTAGTAGAAACCAGTGCTTCGTCCATCACTGAAATAAAGCACTCGTAACAGTGACTGTTGTTCCTACTCCTCGCACAGAGCAAGGATGAGTCATAAACAAATGAAAAATAAAAATTGCACTTCTCTTTTTCTACTAGCACAGACTTTGCTGTTAGCTACTTTGAGGAAAACTTTACTTACACCGACTGTGATATGTGGTTGTCTCCCCTAGCTATCTTAAGATGAACACACTAACTGTAAGTCACTCTTGATAAGAGTGTCTGCTAAATGACTAAAATGTAAATGTAATGAGGTCCTACAGAAAGAGAGAGACTACAAAGAGGAAAGCAGACAACATAATCTGAAGTGTCCTGACCCTCTAATCCCGTGTCAACTGCTTTTGTCACACTGGTCCATTGAAAAGTTTAGGCAATGACAAAAAACGGACACAAATTATGGAGAACAACAATGGCCTGCCTACAGGATCACATGGTGGCAGGCCAACATTAGCATTGTGCTAATCCAGGGAGCTGGTGGCTAAAGGCGGATTACCTCACAAACTCCATACTGCTTCTACCCAGCACACTGCCCCAGGGACAGCAGGTGGGCTGGACACATAATCCCTCCCTGCTGCCAATAATATCTTATGGACTACAGATCTTTTGATTAGTCTGCATCTGCTCTCAAGCCTGCACAGAGACATGCAACATGTAGCAATATGCTAGCGTTGGCTAAAGATGGCACTGGTGAGACTTATTTTTGTATAATAACCTTTCATCACCACTCAGTGCCTTCAAAACATTCACTGTGTGAGATATCAGCAGAATGCAGTAAAATGCTTTAAAAATGTTTTACCTTTATTTAACTAGGCAAGTCAGCTAAGAACAAATTCTTGTTTACAATGACGGCCTACGTGGGTTAACTGCCTTGTTCAGGGGCATAACGACAGATTTTTACCTTAACAGCTTGGGGATTCAATCTAGCAACCTTTCGGTTACTGGCCCAATTCTCTAACAACTGGGCTACCTGCTGCCCCTTCGGTGACAAGGCATGCAGTGAATTAATTAACATCAAGCTATTTATACCTTGCTTCTATGGCACATCAATAGATGAGGAGTAAGTTAGACAAATAAGATAAAATTGAGGACTGATGAAAGCAAACATTTTTCTGTGTCTAACCTATCTGACCTGTGATTCACCACTGTGCTCTTGTTTCATACTCAATGCCCACAACAAACATAAAGCCATTCGTTGGTTGTTAAGACCAGAGTGGTTCATTGCAGGCTGTATTTGTGTCTGGAGAGAACAATGGAGAAAAGGAATGTCCTTCTTGTCACCTTTTAGGAGCTGCTGATACAAAAAGGAACAGCACCAATTTCAAGTTCCAAGTTGCTCTCCTTTCTTCACCTTGATAGGGTTGACATAGAATATAGGTGAACTACTGTGCTTAGTGCTTTATCCATAGAGATTGGTCTATTATTTATGGATTTACCAACAGTGAGATCAGAGGGTTTGTTCTCTGTCCCTTGATCTCACTTTCTGAATGTACAGTAAGCCTATGTGGGTGAGTGAGATACCAGGATGTGTGTGTACACTACTTTCATCTGTGCCGTGTGGTGTCTCGGAGCTTAATTTAGCTCAATCCCAACGGAACATCTGTGGAAAAATTCTGCCACGCCTTTAGTGTTGTTGAACCCATTCATTAGCAGGTTGGGTAAGAGAAGGAGAGACGTTTCAAATCAGGAAAACAACAAAGATTCCCCATGAGAAATAAATAAACAAAACTATAAACACCAATTGCTGAACCTTAAGTCCTAACGTGCCTTCAAGGTATAACTTGTAGATAAGTAAACACCATGTTATCAGTTCTGTTCAACTCCTCCACAGAAGTAAAGCTGTGAGGAACTTGTGTGAGGGCGTGGTCATCTGAGGAGGAGTGCAAGGTGGAGAAGTTAATGATTGTGGATTCACCCTGTGCCTGCCTGCCTGGCAGTGTGACCTGCCTCTGCATGAGTAATAGTCTGAGTCCCAAATGGCACCTTATTCCCTACATAGCGCACTACTTTTGACCAGAGCCCATAGGCCCCTGTCAAAAGTAGTGGCCTATGAAGGGCATGAGGTGCCATTTGGGATATACAAAGTCATCATTGCGGCGGATGGCAGAGAACTCAACCACGCGTCTTCTCTTCCCTCGTCTGTCATGAGTCACTCATCACAGGCTTCCTCCTCGCTCACAGCCACAAAACTGGCCAAACTTTCTTCCTCGCCTTCTTCAAACTCCCTCACTAAATGCTGCTTGCTTTCAAAAGGTGATCAAAAGCACGCCTTACCCTGGCACTTTTCTATGGTGACACTTCAGAGCAAAAACAGCCTTACATAATAATAATTTATATCTGCTCTACCTGCATTTCCATTTATCTGACATTTAGGAAAAAGCTATTTTTCTTGTTTTGTCAGTAAGCCAATTCATTTCAAGTCAGTGTGTCTGAGCTGTGCACCTCACTGCTGGTGACAGTTTGAGAGGGCCCTGTGCTGGCTGTGGCCATGGTAACAGTGAGGGAAGGTGAGGCTCTTTGTGTGAGAGAGAGCTCAGTAAGCAGACAGGGGGCTGCTGTCTGTGGTCTAGCCGGCTACACACACACACACACACGATAAGGCCAGAAAGCTTGTCTCCGGACATGCTGTGGCTCCTGTTTCCCTTATCAGCCTGAATCTGAAGCCCACAAACATTCAGACAGAGACAAAAACAACCTGCCAGATAAATCTCTTTCACTCTGTTCCCTTTTCCTTGAGCCATACATGTTTGAAACCAGCATTCAGCTGCAGCTCAAGCTGCTGTCCACTCCTCTTTTCGAGGATGTATTTTCTTTGTTTAGCCAGGCGAGGCAGTGACGTCAAAAATACTCCTTTGTGTCGAAACGCCTAGAAAGCAGTGCTTCTGTTGTATGCATTCTTTAAGCTGCTCCTGTTGCCAGGAATGACAACATTGAGGCATTTTCTTTTGGAATCAGAGACAGAGTGCGACGAGGGAGAACAATTAGCCATGTGAATTTGACTAAACATAAACAAAGCACAATGGCCCAGTTTAGTGTTACACTATTTGTGTACATAAGTCTGTCCCTGCTTTCTATGACTGTAGAGAGGGAGAGAGAGATAAAGGTAGCAAGAGAGAGTGCTAAAGGTAGCGAGAGAGAGAGAGAAATTTCAGCAGGTTTCTCTTGTTCAACGGTATTGATTTACAGGTCCGGATGATGACTGAAAGGAGCGACACTGAACAAAAGCCAAAATGAAATGGGAAATTAATTGAGAAATGAACGAGACGAGAGGCTGCAATGAGACAAATGCTCTCTCATCCCAAACAGAGCGGTAGTGAATGATGCATCTGGCCACGAACGTGAGCTGGTCACTTACTCCGCTCGGCTCTTTCATAGGATCAATAGCCCATCTGTGCAGGGGGAGGAGAAGGGAGGATTGGAGGAGGCTGTGCATTGTGCCTTGTTGACATATCTGAAATTAGCTGTGAGAGAGAAGGGAGGATGCCACACAGACAGAGAGTGGTGGTGGTGGATGGTCATTGGGGTTTTAGTTAGTTGTCCAACACAGTAAGTACAGCTAGCTGATGTTAAGGTAGGGCAGGAAGGAAGGAAGGGAGCCATCATCACAACGGCCCTTTTACTGGCCAGGGGGAGGGGGCTGAACGGAAGGGCTTAGGGTTGAATGGCAATGACCTTAACATTGAAGGGGCCTCTCCCGAATAAATGACTATAATTCAGGATGTGTGTGTATGCTTTTAGTGAAAAGCTTAACTGCTATGCCAACACCTGTTCTGGTCTACAGTGGACCCTTTCACTGAGACAGGTGCCTTCCCCACGTTCCAGTCCCACTGGCCAGCTGCTCTCCTTTCAGAGCCCAGACACAGATTCCTCACATGCCTGGGCGTCCACTCAGCAACCAGAACCAATGGTCAGTCAGTCAGTCAGTCAGCTGCCTGCCTGCCGCTAATGAGCCTCTCACAACATCACCTACCCCTCACAGACATGCTTCCAATAGCTCTCAGGACTACTGGGTTTAATAGAAAGTAGTCAGAAGCCTCTCTTGGGGAAGAAATTGTATACATTAATTAATGCATTATACTAGCTTAATATATGTGGGTGTCTGAGCATGTGTGTCCATGTGTTCATTTGCAGAGGGGCTGGCAGCTTTACAGCCAGTGCAGCAACTTCTGCACAACACAGATAGATTGGGGGAAGTCAATTAGCTCAACAGGGAGCAGTGCGGTGATGTAGCCAAGGAGTGGAATGGGGTTCGAACAGCTAAGCACAAGCTGTGCCATGGCCAAGCAGACCCTCCCGTGTCCGCTGTGTAACCTTGAATTGGTCATTAGGGTAATCTACCTATCCATCCACCTCCTAACAGCCCTCATCACTTCCCAGTTCCCACAATCTTAACTCAGACTCTCTCCGCTGTACATTGTCCATTAATCCTGATGTAGTCTGAAGTGAGCGCTAGTATGTTTCACAATAAACACCTTATATTAGCCCTTTCACATTACATGCACATGTAGGCACTGGCCATGCTGGGAGGGCTGCCAACTGCTCAGGCTCCAGTGACAGGGCTGGGACTGGCAGCTTGGCCCCAGCATGCTCTCTATGTGAGGGGCAAGGTGCTCCGCTGCATAACTGGAATGCCTACCACCTTTGTTTGGCCTGAAGAGCTGCCAAATTCCGAGCTGTTGGAATAAGACCTCCTATAGCCATGGACAAGTCTCAGCAAGTCCCAAACCTGCTCTAGGGATGCTTCGTGCACACTTTGTATAAGACCAACAATGTTGATAAAGAGAACTGGGAAGATAAGAGCATTGATGCAGGAATGTTGTCAGCACATTTGGAGAGGCTAGACAAGAATTTTGAGTACTTTCCCTCTTTGAGAGGTGTGAAATTTTGTCCTGAAAAAAGTACATAAACTTACTCACATTTTCATAGCTTAGACCAACAATTAGCATCACCAAGCCCTTACGCCAGTGACCAATTACTATTTTCTATGCCCAGTTCCCACTAAGGGAGTTTGACAATAGCAACTGGGCCATCCAGTCCATGTGGAGAGAGTATGTGTGAAGGAACTCTGCAGCTGTGCGAAACAGACCGATAACATTCTCTCAGCGATGTCATCCTCACAGCTGGAAGTCTAAAGCCCCTCAGCTTCCTCCCATGAGACCCCATACAATGACATCATCCTGCAATGTCCTGGCTCACATCCATATCACTCCTCTCATGGTATAGGGGTCTTATGGGAAAACACTTGGAGAACAGTAAGGCTTATGTTCTGCCAAGGAGCTGAATGAGAAAAGATGGTGCCCTAAAGTTAAATGGATGGGTGACTTCAGGTTTCAGCATGCACTGTATATCACGCCATGTGAGTGACACACAAAATGTTCAGTGAGTATACAATACTCTCTTAATCACGCCCAGCCACACTCACACGTAAACACAAGCAAACATCATCACCTTTGCAAGTGTAGACGTTGTTTTACAGTCACACCCACAACAGAAACCTCTTATCAGGGCAATAGAAATATCCTGGTGGTGTAAGTTCCATACAGGTTGACAAAATACAACCTTGTTGGTTTGTTGTTTTAGTGAGATCATCCATTACAAACAACAAAGGATTAACGCATTCCCCAGGTTACCTGAGTTAACCTAATTCTGAAAAACCTAATGGAATACAGACCAAGTATTTTTTTATTGACCATATCTGTGTAGGCCATCAAATCAGTGTGTCCATGTACAGTAACAACTACTGTACCAGTTGATTTGGGTGAATGAGCACCATATAGGTCATGGAGTCATTCTGAAGGGCATAGCTATAATTCATACTGTATGTGTAACTGACATGTTAAACTTGAAAAGATCAGTGGACTTTCACACAATGGATCACTTCAAAGTCCATGCACGTGTGAGGAAGTACTGGTTTAGTTTCTCTCAATAGGGATAGCTTACATTGGGAAATTTCCATGTCAGGGTGTGTCCACCCTGCCTCTCCTTTACTGTATATCAGGAACTGCCTCTATGTACTAGCTCTGGGGTAGTTTCTCTAGTTTCCCCTAGGCACAGATCTAATAAATCAGCTTCCCCTCCATCAATCCTAACCTGAACCATTAGTGGGAGGAAAATACAAAACTGACCCAAGATCAGTGTCTAGGAGCCACTCCTTTGTATGGGCTACTACTGCCTCAGTGTTTCTAGCCGGATTCTAGACTCCATCATTCCCAGTTCATCAGCTGGAACAGAAATATTCAGCTTTGAGAGGTCTTCACCACCCACCCAGAGAACAGAGTAGAGCAGAGTAGACCAGAGCAGAGGCCTGGGGGATTTCCCTCCGCTAACTAAACCCCCTTCAGTTAAGCACAGTGAACTACGTTGTGTACGTTGTGCTCAGCAATAGACGAAGCACTCCCTTCTGTATCCTCGTGTTCCATACATACATAAAATGTCTTTGGACAACTGTGAGGGTCTATGAAGGCCTCTGTGAAGCGACTAGAGGATGCGTGTGGGGCTGGGGACTGGACATCCTCATTCACTGAGCCATTCATTACTAGTCCGGCTGAACCCACACACAAACAAACACACACACTTTTTCAAAGGCCCAGCTGCCAGAGCAGGCCTGGCTCACACACAGAGCTGGGCACCAGTACTCCCCGACCCCATTTAGTCCTTTAAGAGACACTAGATAACTCCCTGGCCAAAAGTGCCTCTATTCTGCGTTCCCATATCAATCTGCACACACAATGGACAGAAGTCAATTCATCTGGCTTTAATGGAGACCAATGTTGCTCACCCAGATTCCCTCCCTCTCTCCACTGTCTCAGACCACATCAATCATCCCCTTTTTTCCCCTCAACTCTTTCCTCGCTGCAATAAGCTTTTTGTTTCCTTGCTGCAAACTCTCTTTCCCAGACTGCGGAAGGGATGGAAGGAAGAAGCGGGATGTGAGGAAGGAGAGGGGAAGTAGGAGGTAGCGGAGGCACTGATAATGCTGGTGATTAGGGATGTCCCAGACTAAAAAAAAAAAAGAGTCATCCTGTTCTTTTGACCAATAAGTTGATTGAAATGTTTAGACAGACATACCATATGTGTTTGAATAAAATCAACTACATATGCACAGAGCTTGTCTGATACTTTAAGCACACTGTTTGATTAAATCATTTAGACACAAATGACTCAAGAAAGAGTCCGATGGTCACACAGTTAAAAGAAATTACGGTGAGTGCCTGTGTGATTTGCGCACGTCGTTTCGCTCTCCTCCCTACTGCAGCGAAAAGGCACCACAGTAAGTGTTTATTGCGCTGTCCATGCTGAAGATGCTACATCATTTCAGCCATTTAGTTTCTTACTTGTTTCTGACTGAAAAGTTCTGTCACCGAAATCCACAATTTGTTTACGAAAAACATCCCATATTCCCTCAACCCTTGCTCTCTTTACGGGAAACATGTAAGTGTCGCATGCATGTGACCAATAGGGCCTGACCTATAGCCCATCAATCACATCAATAAATTGGTTAGAACAAACTCCCAACACAGTAATGTCGACAGCTAAATGGATGCGGAGGACGTGAAAAATAAATTAGAAACAGGCAAATGTTTCCTGGTTGCTCAGGGGGGGATAGGGGAAGTGAGATCTGTGGAAGACATTTGACTACTGGATATCAAGAAAAAGGAGGGTATAGGAGCAAGTGTTGCCTGAGTATTGTGTGTGACAAAGAGTAGCAGTTAGATTACAATATTATATTTTTTTCTGTCCATTTGGAACAGTGTAAACACTCAATAGGTGTACCAAAGAGTGTTCTAACAAAAAAATAAGATAAAGCCTTTATTACAGCTGTAACGGTCCTGACCAGTTTTATGTTGTTTTTGTATGTGTAATTGGTCAGGGCGTTAGTTTTGGGTGGGCAGTCTATGTTATCTGTTTCTATGTTGGTTTTGGTTGCCTGGTATGGCTCTTAATTAGAGGCAGGTGTTTTGCATTCTCCTCTAATTAAGAGTCATATTTAGGTAGGGTGTTCTCACTGTTTGTTTGTGGGTGATTGTCTTCCGTGTCTGTATGTTATTTCGTACCACACGGGACTGTTTCGGTTTATGTAGTCTGTTTCCATTTCGTGCGTTCTTCGTGTCAATGTAAGTTCTCATGTTTAGGTCAGTCTACGTCGTTTGTTATTTTGTATCATTTCAAGTGTAGTTCGTGTTCGTTTTTTCGTCTTGTTTAATAAATATGTATTCAAACTTCGCTGCGCCTTGGTTCCCTCAATACTCCTCCTTTTCCGAAGATGGAGAGGAGGAGGAACGCCGTTACAGAATCACCCACCATACCAGAGCCAAGCAGCGGAGTCAACGGAGAAAGGGACAGGAAAAGAAGGAGCAATGGACATGGGACGATGTATTGGACGGAAAGGGTTGCTACACTTGGGAGGAGATCCTGGCTGGTAGGGATCGCCTCCCATGGGAACAGCTGGAGGCACTGAGGAGAGCAGAGGCTACCGGAGAGAGGAACCGGAGCTATGAGGGAACGCGTCTGGCACGGAAGCCCAAAAAGCCCGTAAGTAATTCCCAAAAATTTCTTGGGGGGGGGGGCTAGGAGGTAGTGGGCCTAGGGCAGGTAGGAGACCTGCGCCCACTTCCCAGGCTTACCGTGGAGAGCGGGAGTACGGGCAGGCGCCGTGTTACGCAGTAGAGCGCACGGTGTCTCCTGTACGAGTGCATAGCCCAGTGCGGGTTATTCCACCTCCCCGCACTGGTAGGGCTAGATTGAGTATTGAGCCAGGTGTCATGAGGCCGGCTCAACGCGTCTGGTCTCCAGTGCGTCTCCTCGGGCCGGCATACATGGCACCGGCCTTACGCATGGTTTCCCTGGTTCGCCTACATAGGCCGGTGCGGGTTATTCCACCTCCCCGCACTGGTCGGGCGACCGGGAGCATTCAACCAGGTAAGGTTGGGCGGGTTCAATGCTCAAGAGTGCCAGTACGCCTCAACGGTCCGGTATTTCCGGCGCCACCTCCCCGCCCCAGCCTAGTACCTACAGTGCCTACACTACGCACTAGGCTATCAGTGCGTCTCCTGAGCCCAGTTCCTCCTCCACGCACTCTCTCTGTAGTGCGTGTATCTAGCCCGGTGCCTCCAGTTCCGGCACCACGCACAAAGCCTCCTGTGCGTCTCCAGAGCCCTGAACACACTGTATATTCTCCCACTACTAATCCTGATGTGCTTGTCCTCAGCCCGGTGTCACCAGTGCCGGTACCTCGCATCAGGTATAGAGTGGGCTTTGAGAATACAGTGTGCCCTGTCCCTGCTCCCCGCACTAGTAGGAAGGTGCTTATCCTTAGCACGGTGCCTCCAGTTCCGGCACCACGCACCAGGTCTACAGTGCGCCGTATCCGGCCAGAGCCATCCGTCTCCCCAGCGCCATCTGAGCCATCCGTCTCCCCAGCGCCGTCTGAGCCATCCGTCTCCCCAGCGCCGTCTGAGCCGTCCGTCTCCCCAGCGCCGTCTGAGCCGCCCGTCTGCCATGAGCCTGCAAAGCCGCCCGTCTGCCATGAGCCTGCAGAGCCGCCCGTCTGCCATGAGCCTGCAGAGCCGCCCGTCTGCCATGAGCCTGCAGAGCCGCCCGTCTGCCATGAGCCTGCAGAGCCGCCCGTCTGCCATGAGCCTGCAGAGCCGCCCGTCTGCCATGAGCCTGCAGAGCCGCCCGCCAGACAGGAGCCGCCAGAGCCGCCCGCCAGACAGGAGCCGCCAGAGCCGCCCGCCAGACAGGAGCCGCCAGAGCCGTCCGCCAGACAGGATCCGCCAGAGCCGCCAGCCAGACAGGATCCGCCAGAGCCGCCAGCCAGACAGGATCCGCCAGAGCCGCCAACCAGACAGGATCCGCCAGAGCCGCCAACCAGACTGGATCCGCCAGAGCCGCCAACCAGACTGGATCCGCCAGAGCCGCCAACCAGACAGGATCCGCCAGAGCCGCCAACCAGACAGGATCCGCCAGAGCCGTCAGCCCGCCATGAGCGTCGAGAGCCGTCAGCCCGCCATGAGCGTCGAGAGCCGTCAGCCCGCCATGAGCGTCGAGAGCCGTCAGCCCGCCATGAGCGTCGAGAGCCGTCAGCCCGCCATGAGCGTCGAGAGCCGTCAGCCCGCCATGAGCGTCGAGAGCCGTCAGCCCGCCATGAGCGTCGAGAGCCGTCAGCCCGCCATGAGCGTCGAGAGCCGTCAGCCCGCCATGAGCGTCGAGAGCCGTCAGCCCGCCATGAGCGTCGAGAGCCGTCAGCCCGCCATGAGCGTCGAGAGCCGTCAGCCCGCCATGAGCGTCGAGAGCCGTCAGCCCGCCATGAGCGTCGAGAGCCGTCAGCCCGCCATGAGCGTCGAGAGCCGTCAGCCCGCCATGAGCGTCGAGAGCCGTCAGCCCGCCATGAGCGTCGAGAGCCGTCAGCCCGCCATGAGCGTCGAGAGCCGTCAGCCCGCCATGAGCGTCGAGAGCCGTCAGCCCGCCATGAGCGTCGAGAGCCGTCAGCCCGCCATGAGCGTCGAGAGCCGTCAGCCCGCCATGAGCGTCGAGAGCCGTCAGCCCGCCATGAGCGTCGAGAGCCGTCAGCCCGCCATGAGCGTCGAGAGCCGTCAGCCTGCATAGACCTGCCAGAGTCCCTCAGCCAGGATCTGCCAGAGTTTATCAGCCGGGACCTGCCCCTTGTCCCGGTGCTGCCCCTTGTCCCGGTGCTGCCCCTTGTCCCGGTGCTGCCCCTTGTCCCGGTGCTGCCCCTTGTCCCGGTGCTGCCCTTTGTCCCGGTGCTGCCCTTTGTCCCGGTGCTGCCCCTTCTCCTGGTGCTGGCTGTTTATTTAGGGGATGTGAGTTTTAGGGTGGGCATTGGGAGGGGAAGACAAAAACGGGGAGTGACTATGGTGGTGTGGGGACAGCGTCCAGAGCCGGAGCCACCACCGTGGTCAACTGCCCACCCAGACCCTCCCCTGGACTTTGTGCTGGTGCGCCCGGAGTTCGCACCTTGAGGGGGGGGTTATGTAACGGTCCTGACCAGTTTTATGTTGTTTTTGTATGTGTAATTGGTCAGGGCGTTAGTTTTGGGTGGGCAGTCTATGTTATCTGTTTCTATGTTGGTTTTGGTTGCCTGGTATGGCTCTTAATTAGAGGCAGGTGTTTTGCGTTCTCCTCTAATTAAGAGTCATATTTAGGTAGGGTGTTCTCACTGTTTGTTTGTGGGTGATTGTCTTCCGTGTCTGTATGTTATTTCGTACTACACGGGACTGTTTCGGTTTATGTAGTCTGTTTCCATTTCGTGCGTTCTTCGTGTCAATGTAAGTTCTCATGTTTAGGTCAGTCTACGTCGTTTGTTATTTTGTATCATTTCAAGTGTAGTTCGGGTTCGTTTTTTCGTCTTGTTTAATAAATATGTATTCAAACTTCGCTGCGCCTTGGTTCCCTCAATACTCCTCCTTTTCCGAAGATGGAGAGGAGGAGGAACGCCGTTACAACAGCAACTAAAAACAGTTGCAAACATTTGTGAATTGCGGTTTATTTATTGTTTAGGCTAATTATTCAAAGCGCCCTTTGTTATTTAATTTAAAAACTAAAATGCTTGATTTCATTTCAAAGCATGAATGTCTCGTATGCTGTGTAATGGCATGAATGAATGAATGATCTATTGATTGATACAGTAGCCTATATATTGAAAGTAAGTTACGGTATAAAGAGTAAACAGGACTCTTAGGCCTGGTGGTTATACAAGGCTAGTATACAAAGACCACTAATGATAACAACGTCACTGATTATTATAATGATGATCTTAATAATAATTGTAAAAATAAAAATAAGGAGATCAAGAAAAAGGGGGGCATAGGAGTGAGAGCTGCATGCATTTTATGTGCAATTTTTCTGCCTGTTTAAAACAGTGTAAACAGCACTAAATCAACTTTAAGCAATAGCAGACTGTTCTAACGAGAGAAAAAAATCACGCCTTTATTACAGCAAAGCAAAGATTAAAAACAGCCGAATCTGTGAAATTGCTTTATCCGACATTTTGCCTTTGCATGAGGCTTGGTGCTCACGGAATCAGCAGGCTAACAAACAAAACTGAAACAGGAAAAAAAGCAAGATCTCTTCTTTCTGTAGATATGGATAATTTATAAAGCCAGGCACATTTAACAGTTCGGCTATTGATTATAAACCAAATTAAATGTTCTGTGTCCTCGTCTCTGCTGCATCTGCCTCCCCCGCATTGTTTTCAATCGCAATATGCTGGTTAACTTTGCTATTATGCACATAGCAACATAGGGAAAGGTGCCAATTCTACAGCGCACTGAAGATTATGTTTCAGAAACGTGGACAGTGACCGTATACAATGCGGGAGAAAGCGCATTATATAAAATAATTTGATTTATTAGTGTTGCACCATTATTTTTACATACTATAACCATATACAATTTTAGTATCACAGCATGTCTTAGAATGATGGACTGTGCCATCCCCATGGCCTCCGCAATGGATGAGCCCACAGAGACTGGCGCGAATCAGAAAGGTGTCTTGTGCACCATGAACAATTTTGTTTTGCGACTGCTCGACTTAAGAAATCTTAGTCGACCAACAGCTTATTGACCAAACAATCGACCAGTCGACTAAATGGGGTCAGCCCTACTGGTGATGCTGCATCAAAGGGACTTCAGTGTTATTACATGTGTGGGAGATTGGAAAGCCATAAAGAAAAGTCAGGGAGCAGAGAAAAAGAGATGAGTAGGCCTATAGCCTGCATCAGCAAAACAGCACAAAGCAATCACCACGTCCCAAATTGCACCCTCTTCCCTACATAGTATGCTACTGTTGATGAGACAAACCAATAACTGCCACTGTCAAGACCCGGCCGGAGCACTGTATCATTCCCACAGAGACGACACAGTAGCGTGCGTGTGACACTGCCTTGGTTCACACACATTAACGCAAAATAAATGACTCCATGTATGGGATTGGTTAGGCACGTAAGGCTGCTCTTGCCCTATATCATGGGGATAATAGTTTTTTTTGTATCGTTTGAGTGTTTATTCTCCTTTGCTCATGAGGTATTGAGCTAATTGCAAAGGCCTATGATAAGGATTTTGCCTTCGCCTAACAAGGCCGCGTCCCAAATGGCACCCTATTCTAGAGGTCGACCGATTATGATTTTTCAATGCCGATACCGATTATTGGAGGACCAAAAAAAGCCGATTAAATCGGACGATTTTTTTAAATGTATTTGTAATAATGACAATTACAACAATACTGAATGAACACTTATTTTAACTTAATATAATACATCAATAAAAATAAATTTTGCCTCAAATAAATAATGAAACATGTTCAATTTGATTTAAATAATGCAAAAACAAAGTGTTGATGTAAAAGTGCAATATGTGCCATGTAAAAAAGCTAACGTTTAAGTTCCTTGCTCAGAACATGAGAACATATGAAAGTTGGTGGTTCCGTTAAACATGACACTTCAATATTCCAAGGTAAAAGGTTTTAGGTTGTAGTTAATATAGTATTTATAGGACTATTTCTCTCTATACCATTTGTATTTCATATACCTTTGACTATTGGATGTTCTTATAGGCACTATAGTATTGCCAGTGTAACAGTATAGCTTCCGTCCCTCTCCTCGCCCCTACCTGGGCTCGAACCAGGAACACCTCAACAATAGCCACACTCGAAGCAGCGTTACCCATCGCTCCACAAAAGCCGCGGCCCTTGCAGAGCAAGGGGAATAACTACTCCAAGTCTCAGAGCGAGTGACGTTTGAAACGCACGAAAGTGCTGTTTGAATGAATGCTTACGAGCCTGCTGCTGCCTACCATCGCTCAGTCAGACTGCTCTATCAAATCATAGACTTAGTTATAACATAATAACACACAGAAATACGAGCCTTTGGTCATTAATATGGTCAAATCCGGAAACTATAATTTCGAAAACAAAACATTTATTATTTCAGTGAAATACGGAACCGTTCGGTATTTTATCTAACGGGTGGCATCCCTAAATCTAAATATTCTTCTTACATTGCACAACCTTCAATGTTATGTCATAATTACGTAAAATTCTGGCAAATTAGTTCGCAATGAGCCAGGTGGCCCAAACTGTTGCATATACCCTGACTGCGTGCAATGAACGCAAGAGAAGTGACCGAAGTATTTAAAAAAAAAATATTTTTTTTTTAAATCGTCGCCCAAAATTACCGATTGTTATGAAAACTTGAAATCGGCCCTAATTAAATCGGCCATTCCGATTAATCGGTCGACCTCTACCTTATTCCCTATACAATAAACTACTTTTCACCAGAGCCTTATGGGCCCTGACCTAAAGTAGGGAATAGGGTGCCATTTGGTACACAGATCAAGACCAGCATACACGGTGGTACAGGCATGTGATTCACAGTTGATTGCAGAAGTGATCAGCCTCAGGTCTGTGCTTGCTCTACTACCCCATGACTCTACATCAGAGCTGGGCCAGGCAGCCTCCAGGGCTTCTGCCTGTTGTATTTAAACATTCCTCCCTCCCGCTCTCTCCCTGGGTGGAAACACAGCCCATTAGCATCACATGCTGACAGACTGACAGGCAAGTGAAACCTTTTCATCACAAAGACATGATTCAGCAAATAAAGCTATTATTGTATTAGTCAAAAGTAGTGGGACGGTCAGAGAAAAGGGAAATGTTATTGTACGATAGCATATGAAAAGTGTCAAACCTGAAGCAAGGGTGTGGAGGCCACTTATTTCAAAGGATCCCATGAGGAAAAGTTTAAGATGAAACTTGGCTAGAGGGGAAGGAGAGAGGTGTAGCCATAGATTATTTACACTTATAAGTGGAAGTGTCAATTTGGTGATTCACGCTCTAAAGTAATAAGCTCTTTTTAAAAGCTCATGTTCTATAATAGTTATACATCGTGTTTTCAGTCATATGTATTATCTATCCAGATGTAATGTGTATCAAAATAACTTTATTCTTGCTATGCAACTACTGTGGAAAAAAAAAAGTGCCATGTATGTAAAATGTACATGTAACAACAAAAGAAAAAGCTGTAAAACAACGTTTATTTTTGTCCTTGAAGGTGGGTGGTGGTTGGGCAAAACATTTTAAATAATTATAATAAAAAATACATTTAAAAACAAAACTGTTTTTATGGCCTGTTGCGAAAGAGTGGTGAATCCAGGTGGGTCCCAGGGACGCTGGCAGAACTATCAGTGTCAAAGTGAAAGCAGGCTGGCAAGCCTGGACTGATCTCATACTGTACACTAAAGCTGGGACTCACTGGGAGGGGGATCTACTCTGTACAGAATGTATAAAAATGACCTCAGAGAGCTTTGGTATACTGGTGCTTCCTCCAAAATTATCTCACCTGTACCTTGTGCAATCCCTTCGTGTGCAATGGTCCGTGTCCTCGGTTTTCACAGTGTGCTAACTAAGCCAATGGAAACACACTCAGTGAACTCCGCTATGTGTGGATTTTTACTGGGTTAATCAATTGACTAGATCAAAGTGTGTGAGATCGATGGAGAGGTGAAGTGGCTGTCAAATAGCCTAAACCCCCTGTCAGCTGGACCAATAGGATCCTGACAGATGAAGAAAGAAGTAAAGTAGGAGTGGACAGACCTCATGAGGCATCAAAATGTTTTACAGGATAAAATACCAGTCAGAATAAGTGTGCTGTTTTCTAGGCTGAGAAAACAATGTGTTATGAAAACAGAGGCCCCGATCTCTTGGCTATGTTTGGCACTACAGTTTAACAAGCTTACCAAGTCAATAATGTCACTCACATTGTAAGTCACTGACATTGCATGCGTCCCAAATGCCACCCTATTCCCTATACATTGCATTCGTAAAGTATTCAGACCACTTACATTTTGTTCCATTACAGCTTTATTATAAAATTGATTAAATTGCCCTTTTCCATCAATCTACACACAATACCCCATAATGCCAAAGCAAAAACAGGTTTTTAGAATTTTTTGCAAAAAATAAATAAATAAATAAATCTGAAATATATATGTCACATGCGCCTAATAAGCAGGTGTATAAAAGCCCGTAACCAACAATACAGTTCAAGAAATAGTTAATAAAGTATTTACTGAATAAACAAAAGTTGATTTTAAAAAACACTAACAAGGCTGTATACAGGGGGTACCGAGCCAATGTGTGGAGGTACAGGTTAGTCGAGGTAATTTGTACATCTACAGTTAAAGTCGGAAGTTTACATACACTTAGGTTGGAGTCATTAAAACTTGTTTTTCAACCACTCCACAAATCTCTTGTTAACAAACTATAGTTTTGGCAAGTCGGTTAGGACATCTACTTTGTGCATGACACAAGTAATTTTTCCAACAATTGTTTACAGACAGATTATTTCACTTAATCACAATTCCAGTGGGTCAGAAGTTTACATACACTTAGTTGACTGTGCCTTTAAACAGCTTGGAAAATTCCAGAAAATGATGTCATGGCTTTAGAAGCTTCTGATAGGCTAATTGACATCATTTGAGTCAATTGGAGGTGTACCTGTGGATGTATTTCAAGGCCTACCTTCAAACTCAGTGCCTCTTTGCTTGACATCATGGGGAGATCAAAGGAAATCAGCCAAGACCTCAGAAAAAGAATTGTAGACCTCCACAAGTCTGGTTCATCTATGGGAGCAATTCCCAAACGCCTGAAGGTACCACGTTCGTCTGCACACACAATAGTGTGCAAGTATAAACACCATGTGACCACGGAGCCATCATACAGCTGACGAAGGAGACGTGTTCTGTCTCTTAGATATGAACGTGCTTTGGTGCGAAAAGTGCAAATCAATGCTAGAACAACAGCAAAGGACCTTGTGAAGATGCTGGAGGAAACAGGTACAAAAGTATATATATACACAGTAAAACAAGTCCTATATTGACATAACCTGAAAGGCCGCTCAGCAAGGAAGAAGCCACTGCTCCAAAACCGCCATAAAAAAAGCCAGACTACGGTTTGCAACTTCACATGGGGATAAAGATTGTACTTTTTGGAGAAACGTCCTCTAGTCTGATGAAACAAAAAAAGAACTGGCCATAATGACCAACGTTATGTTTGGAGGAAAAAGGGGGAAGCTTGCAAGCCGAAGAACACCATCCCAACCATGAAGCACAGGGGTGGCAGCATCATGTTGTGAGGGTGCTTTGCTGCAGGAGGGTCTGGTGCACGTCACAAAATAGATGGCATCATGAGGAACAACAATTATGTGGATATATTGAAGCAACATCTCAAGACATCTGTGAGGAAGTTAAAGCTTGGTTGCAAATGGATCCTCCAAATGGACAATGACCCCAAGCATACTTCCAAAGTTGTGGCAAATTGGCTTAAGGACAACAAAGTCAAGGTATTGGAGTGGCCATCACAAAGCCCTGATCTCAATCCTATAGAACATTTGTGGGCAGAACTGAAAAAGTGTGTGCGAGCAAGGAGGCCTACAAACCTGACTCAGTTACATCAGCTGTCAGGAGGAATGGGACAAAATTCACCCAATTTATTGTGGGAAGCGTGTGGAAGGCTACTCGAAACATTTGACACAAGTTAAACATTTTAAAGGCAATGCTACCAAATACTAATTGAGTGTATGTAAACTTCTGACCCACTGGGAATGTGATGAAATAAATAAAACTGAAATAAATCTCTACTATTATTCTGAAATTTCACATCCTTAAAATAAAGTGGTGATCCTAACTGACCTAAGACAGGGCTTTTTTTACTAAGATCAAATGTCAGGAATTTTGAAAAACTGAGTTTAAATGTATTTGGCTAAGGTGTATGTAAACTTCCGACTTCAACTCTCAGTATTCAGACTCTTGGCTAGGCAACTCGAAATTGAGTTCAGGTGCATCCTGTTTCCATTAATCATCTTTGATATTTTTCTACAACTTTATTTGAGTCCACCTGTAGTAAATGCAACTGATTGGACATGAATTGGAAAGGCACACACCTATCTAAACTCAGCAAAAAATGAAACGTCCCTTTTCAAGGACCCTGTCTTTCAAAGATAATTCGTAAAAATCAAAATAACTTCACAGATCTTCATTGTAAAGGGTTTAAACACTTTTCATACTTGTTCGATGAACCATAAACAATTAATGAACATGCACCTGTGGAACAGTCATTAAGAGACTAACAGCTTACAGACGGTAAGCAATTATGGTCACAGTTATGAAAACTTAAGACACTAAAGACGCCTTTCTACCGACTCTGAAAAACACCAAAAGAAAGATGCTCAGGGTCCCTGCTCATCTGCGTGAACGTGCCTTAGGCATGTTGCAAGGAGGCATAAGAACTGCAGATGTGGCCAGGGCAATAAATCGCAATGTCCGTACTGTGAGACGCCTAAGACAGCGCTACAGGGAGACAGGATGGACAGCTGATCGTCCTCGCAGTGGCAGACCATGTGTAACAACACCTGCACAGGATTGGTACATCTGAACATCACACCTGCGGGACAGGTACAGGATGGCAACAACAACTGCCCGAGTTACACCAGGAACGCACACTCCCTCCATCAGTGCTCAGACTGTCCGCAATAGGCTGAGAGAGGCTGGACTGAGGGCTTGTAGGCCTGTTGTAAGGCAGGTCCTCACCAGACATCACCGGCAACAACGTCGCCTATGGGCACAAACCCACCGTCGCTGGACCAGACAGGACTGGCAAAAAGTGTTCTTCACTGACGAGTCGCGGTTGTCTCACCAGGGGTGATGGTCGGATTCATGTTTATCGTCGAAGGAATGAGCGTTACACCGAGGCCTGTACTCTGGAGCGGAATCGATTTGGAGGTGGAGGGTCCGTCAAGGTCTGGGGAGGTGTGTCACAGAATCATCGGACTTAGCTTGTTGTCATTAAAGGTAATCTCAACGCTGTGTGTTACAGGGAAGACATCCTCCTCCCTCAAGTGGTACCCTTCCTGAAGGCGCATCCTGACATGACCCTCCAGTATGACAATGCCACCAGCCAAACTGCTCCTTCTGTGCGTGATTTCCTGCAAGACAGGAATGTCAGTGTTCTGCCATGGCCAGCGAAGAGCCCGGATCTTAATCCCATTGAGCACGTCTGGGACCTGTTGGATCAGAGGGTGAGGGCTGGGGGCATTCCCCCCAGAAATTTCAAGGAACTTGTAGGTGCCTTGGTGGAAGAGTGGGGTCTCATCTCACAGCAAGAACTGGCCAATCTGGTGCAGTCCATGAGGAGGAGATACACTGAAGTACTTAATGTAGTTGGTGGCCACACCAGATACTGACTGTTACTTTAGATTTTTACCACCCCCTTTGTTCAGGGACACATTATTCAATTTCTGTTAGTCACATGTATGAACATAACAAGATTCAACAACACAGACAACTATTTACACATGTTAAGTTTGCTGAAAATAAACGCAGTTGACAGTGAGAGGATGTTTCTTTTTTTGCTGAGTTTATTTGGTCCAAAAATGTACTCCTTCAAGACTGTTGAAAAGCATTCCAGGTGAAGCTGGTTGAGAGAATGCCAAGAGTGTGCAAAGCTGTCATCAAGGGTGGCCACTTTGAAGAAATCAAATATATTTTGATTTGTTTAACACTTTTGTGGGTTACTACATGATTCCATATGTGTAATTGCATAGTTGTGATGTCTTCCCTATTATTCTACAATGTAGAACATTTTAAAAATAAATAAAAACCCTTGAATGAGTAGGTGTCCAAAATGTTGACTGGTACTGTACATAAAGTAAGACCCCCAAGTATTTCAGTCATCTTTCAATGAGGGGTGGGGTGATGTGGTAGTGGTGAAGGGGTATGAGGAACTCAAGTGGCTCAAAACTAAATCTTAATTTTGGCAGCTATTTTACACTGTATGTGACCATGACATCCCCTATATACTGAAGTGCACTACTTCTGACCAGAGCCATATTGGCCCTTGTCAAAAGTAGTACACTATATAGGGGATAGAGTGCCATTTGGGACATAACCTCTCTCGGGCTCAGACATGGCTCATTGTATATTTATTCCTTGTGTGATTATTTCTCTATTTTTCTCTCTGCATTGTTGGTAAGGGCCTATAAGCATGTCACTGTCAGTCTATACCGGCTGTTTACGAACCATGTGACAAATAAAATGATTCTAAAGTGATTTGGATTTGATGACCTCCGAGTGAATGCGCCGCCAGTCTCTCACCACACTTGTGCCCTTAATCCAATAAAGGAATCTGTCTAATCCCCCCCTCATCCAAGGCAGCGCCACTGCTGACTTCCCCAGCACCCCTACCACCCTGCCCCCTCCCCCTGACCCAAAACCCAGCCAGGCAGGCGCATAGCCTCAGGGCAAAAAGACAGACAGACAGGATGGGAGGATAGGCCAGAGTCCCCTATGCCTGCCCGGATGAAAACACACACACATTAACAAACAGGCACACACACACAGCTATATTTCCATGCAGGCTCACACACACAAACAGACAACCTCAAACGTGCCTCTCCCCTCTCTCTGTCTGTCCCTGATCCTGAGGTCTTAACATTAGATAATTGTTTACATGTGTCATGGTAGGCGACTACAGCTAGAATGGCAGCAAAGTCTGCAAAACCAACAACTACTGAAACATTTCGTCCTCATCACAGCATTGAATCTTTGACTGTTCATTATTATCTGAAACCTATATGCACAATAATACAATTGCATTGTGCCAAATGATGATGCAAGCAAGCAATTGTTTTCTCTTCTGTTTTATGACCTTTTAGAGCTTGAGTTCTCATTGGTAGCTGCCAGACTTCTGCCAGTTGGGCCAATTTGAATTCAGTTATGGGAAATAAAGCAACTGAATTCACGAAAGATTTGCATGTATAAACACCCCCAATGGCTGTTGTGTCATCATACTGTATCATAATATACCACACATATCTACCCGGAGGATATTACATTCAGAAATATACAATCATATTTGGATCAAAATAAATACATTTGGCTAATCTAGAGGAATAAAGTTGACATGAGTGAAATATGTTATAAACATTTTCAATACCATAGGCTGGGTAGGTGAGGCAGTGGTATTCAACCTTTTTCAGCAGGGGACCAAATTTCTACTCCATTTTTTGGGGGAAATAATATATTGTGACCCCACCCTACCCTACCCCAAATATGACAACCTTAAAACCGGTACATATCGATTTTTACATCAACAAATAACATTCAATTCATGTTTTTAATTTCTTAACAAAATGAAAAGGAACCAATTAATACAATCAAAAATATTTAAATGATCTTTATCAAAAACGTTTGTATATTGTCCCATATAATAATATGTCCTATTCATTTTTTGTTAAGGATTTAAGTCACCACCACTTCCTTTACCTATAATTTTGCTTCACCTGTTTATTCTTTTTTTTGAATTTTACTAGGCAAGTCAGTTAAGACCCAATTCTTATTTTCACTGACGGCCTAGGAACAGTGGGTTAACTGCCTGTTCAGGGGCAGAACGACAGATTTGTACCTTGTCAGCTCGGGGATTTGAACCTTTCGATTACTAGTCCAACGCTCTAACCACCAGGCTACCCTGCCGCACCTGTGAGTACAAAGGCCTTACAAAGGAAGGACACGCCTACAGAGTCTGTTTACATATATACTTTCCAACTGAAACTTGTTATTTCTGGTTAGTTCCTATAGTGTGACCCATAGACAAGACACATGCAACCCACACACACACACACACACAGAGCGAGAGCGATACTGGGAGAAGTTTGAAAACAAGTTTTTTCAGTGTTCTTTTAGCCTGTGTATACAGAACACATTAAAATGCGAATTCATTATTACAATCCAATAGGCTAATAGCGTTTGATCTGGAACACACACACAGCTTACCTTAAGAATTCTTGTAGACAGGTGTCACAAAATCGGTGGCCACACGTAGAAACTTGAACAGGCTCGCGCATGGCTTTACTGCATAATGGACATTGAAAACGTCTCTTCGGTTTCTCCAGAAACTTGTAATCAAACCCCGGCATTGCTGCAGGATTAGTAGAAATACACTACAAAATAATGTCTCTCCCTTCGCCTCTGTGTCCGGTCCTCCTGCGTAATTTGGGGTATGATGTCACCAGTGTCTCTCTTTTGATGGCCGTCAACAGAGAAATTCACCGATATTCATGTCCCCTTCGCCAGCCAGTGACAAATCGGTTTACGAGACGAGTATAGACCGATTCAGTTCCGCCGTCTCTCCAGCAACAGGGTGACCGAGTGCATGGAAACAAAGGGAATCCTCGACAGTACAAACGTTTTTGCATAAAAACCTGACGATGTCTTCCTCTGACAATCTTCCTCTGCGTCTAGAAATGCAGGAAAATCTTCGGCATATGTCTCTCAGCAGAGGTAACATTGACAGATTGAAGACAATGCTCTCATCCCATCTGTTTAGGTACAAAGCCCCGCCTACTATTTTTCTTGCGGGAGGAGTTGAACGTGAAATCAACATAGCCTATTTGCTTTTCTATGGTCTGGGTCAATGATATCTCCTCGGATTTGTTTTATTTGTCAGCTATTTAATTCAAGTCTCTTTTTATTAGTTGAATGATATCAATCTAAAATTAATGGAAATAAGGTAGGGTTTCACCTGCAAATTAATTGGCTTGAAATAAGTCGTTTGAAAGGAGTATGTTCTATTTTTTTTTTTAAAGGTACATATGTCTAATGTTCAATAAAAAGTTAAATTGTTTTGCATATCCTAAAGCCTGCTCAAAAAACAAGATGTATTGATGAATTGACCCTAAGTAGACACATGAATTACTAATTAGGAAGAGCTGCCCTCTGGTGGTGAAACTGACAAAGAAGAGCCTGATATTCATGGTGTTGCAGATAAATATGATAATCGATATGAAACATTAACTTCGATAATTGTCGGAAGTGGTTTAAAATGTCTGGACAATAACTTGTCTTAAAAATCTTTAGAATTGTGTCCATTTACAATTATTCAATAGCTATAGGTTGTCATCACCAACCTTGTTGCTTCAGGATTACATCATTACACAGGCAGTCGTGTGCGCTTTCTTCAAATAAATGGCAAAAACCCGCCACAGCATTGTGGTATTACTAAATCATAGACCCTGTCATCAATAGAGTACCACAGTATGAATCATAATACCCATAAAACCTACAAGTCAAAGAGGGAAATGGTTCCAATCGTTTTTCCACCATAAATTTTTTCCATAGGGGATTTTAGAAACACTTCAAATAAGGGCTGTATTTTGTGTAGGCTTACATTTGAATAACCTGTAAATCTTTCTAGGACAAAGTTACTTTTTTTTGTATTTTACCCCCTTTTCCGATCTTGTCTCAATGCTGCAACTCCCCAATGGGCTCAGGAGGCGAAGGTCGAGTCATGCATCCTCCGGAACATGACCCACCAAACCACACTTCTTAACACCCGCTGCTTAACCCGGAAGCCAGCCTCACCAATGTGTCAGAGAAAACACTGTTCAACTGACAACCGAGTTCAGCCTGCAGGCACCCAGCCCGCCACAAGGAGTCGCTAGAGCGCAATGAGCCAAGTAAAGCCCCCCCAGCCAAACCCTCCCCTAACCCTGACGATGCTGGGCCAATTGTGCGCCACCCTATGGGACTCATCGAACCCGGGTCTGTAGTGACGCCTCTAGCACTGCGATGCAGTGCCTTAGACCGCTGCGCCACTCTGGGAGGCCCTAGGACAAGGTGACTTTTATCAATAATTTGCCTGTATTTACCCCCCCAAAATGAAATGCTAATTAGCTGCTAATGTGGATATCATAAAGAACTACAAATGTCATGATGATCTGGACAAGACTGCCTACTCGAGGCAAAGGTAAGAATCTCTGAATTAACTACCCAATGTCAGCTAAATTAAGAAATTAATAAATTTGCTACATGGCACACCTGTATTTTGGGAGTTCCTCCCATTCTTCTCTGCAGATCCTCTCAAGCTCTGTCAGGTTGGATGGGGAGTGTCGCTGCACAGCTATTTTCTTGGCCCTCAAGAGATGTTCAATCGGGTTCAAGTCCGGTCTCTGGCTGGGCCACTCAAGGACATTTAGAGAAGACACTCATGCGTTGTGTTGGCTGTGTGCTTAGGGTCGTTGTCCTGTTGGAAGGTGAACCTTCTACCCAGTCTGATGTTCTGAGCGCTCTGGAGCAGGTTTTCATCAAGGATCTCTCTGTACTTTACTCCGTTCATCTTTCCCCTCGATCCTGACCAGTCTCCCAGTCCCAGAAAAACATACCCACAGCATGATGCTGCCACAGCCATGCTTCACCGTAGGGATGGTACCAGGTTTCTTCCAGGCCTGATGCTTGGCATTCAGGCCAAAGAGTTCAATATGGGTTTCATCAGACCAGAGACTTGTTTCTCATGGTCTGAGAGTCTTTAGGTGCCTTTTGCCAACTCCAAGCAGGCTGTCATGTGCCTTTTACTTTAGAGTGTCTTCCGTCTAGCCACTCTGCCATAAAGGCCTGATTGGTGGAGTGGTGCAGAGATGGTCGTCCTTCTTGAAGGTTCGCCCATCTCCAAAGAGGAACTCTAGAGCTCTGTCCGAGTGAGAATCGGGTTCTTGGTCACCTCCCTGACCAAGGCCCTTCTCCCCCATTTGCTCAGTTTGGCCAGGCGTCCAGCTCTAGGAAGAGTCTTGGTTGTTCCAAACATGTGTGCAGGTGTGTGCCTTTCCAAATTATGTCCAATCAATTGAATTTACCACAGGTGGACTCCAATCAAGTTGTAGAAACATCTCAAGGATGATCAATGGAAACTAGATGCACCTGAATTCAACTTCAAGTCTCATACCAAAGGGTCTGAATACTTATGTAAATAACAACCTGTTTTCGCTTTGTCATTATTGGGGTATTGGGTGTAGATTGATGAGGACTTTTTTATTTATTTAATCCATTTTAGAAAAAGGCTATAACATAACAAAATGTGGAAAAAGTCAAGGGATCTGAATACTTTCTGAAGGCACTGCGTATATATATATAAAACACACACACCCACCACACACACACAGTAGAGCTATAGATATCATGAACAAACCAATACATGTTTTCAACTTTTTCTAACTCCTGATTTATTGCTACCTCATTTCTCCATAGTGTTTTCACAATCATTACAAATTATTTAACTCAGTTTTGACTAAAGTAATCTGACATGAAATAGCGACCCAAACAAAGAACATCGATTTCAAATTTCTTGTCCCTTATTAATTTCTAATTTGGTTGATATTAAAAAAGTGGACATTGTATTACATACAATAGGCATACTATACAGTGTTTATCAATTATCTGGTACATTATGTACAATACAAGAAAAGACCATTCCTTCTTATTTGACCGAATTTATAAAATGGCATATTCATATACCAACAAAGGCAGTAACTATGTAATAACAGCACAAATATAAATTGTTATTTGTTACATAATGATTGGGAAATAAGATCGTTTTTTTTCTCACAAAAAAATGTGTGTCAGTGGTACCACACAAGGTAAATGAAGAGGATTGTTCTGACAAATTGGCAACACTGCAGGCAAAGCACTAACATGAATCATGTTCACATTTCTTCCAAAAATGGAAAACAAAAAAATCTGCTTCGAAATCATCTTGGATACCAGACAGTGATTCACCATTTTTTGCACTACAGTTTACCCACATTTTGGTGGAAAATGCATTGAAAGTATATGGAGCGTTACCTTTTTCACTGTGACCGGTGATCAGTTTAACCACCTATTTTTTACCACTACATCACTGATACTAGAGTGGGTGACAGAGAGTTAGTAAGGAGCAGGCCAATAACATTGATTTCCTCTGTCTGGAGCACTTACCATCCCAGCCTGTTTGGAGGCTTTCCAGAGTAGGATCAAACTAGTGAATGCGTCCCAAATAGCACCCTTTTCCCTATATAGTGCACTATTTTTGATCAGGGCCCATAAGTAGTGCACTATGTAGAGAATATGGTGCCATTTGGGATGCATCAAGGGTTCTAATTAAGCACATCATATCAAACTGGCTCATGCCTACGACACACACACAGCTGAAGAGCCAATATTGACTCTTAATGTGTCTCTCACACCTGTACCATGCTGTTAGTGGCACTTATACATACAAAATCTTAAACAATCTTTGAACTCGAGGGTTGAAAGGTCTATGTGACTTGAAATGCATTTACAATAGTCAACTGTCTTAAAGAAAATGTCACTGTTCATGTGTTGTCTAAAAGTACCTTACTATGATACTAAACACACAATCTGTTATTGTGAATGAAAAACTTTCTAAACCAATTGATAAGGACTAATCCTAAAAGCACACAGATAACGTGCTCAAGATTTGAAGTGCCGTACTCGCTTGCTTCATTTGACTGACAAGTCAGTTAGTAGGCTCACACGGTAGTGGCAGTCCTAAACGAGCAGCCTTCCTTCTTTACACACATTGTTTTATCTACCTCAATACGGGGTAAATAAAGCTACCAAACCAGTTAGACATCCTCGAACTGTGTGTTTTATTATGCTAACCTCACTGTTGAGAGAGGACAAAACTTTACAGCAGGACAGCTCCCCAATTCCTGCAATCTCACTCCAATACTTTTGGTAAAGCATTCTATTAGCTACATAAGCTCAGGAAGCTAAATAGGATTGTTTTGCATTTGTTCCATAAATTGTGCCATTAATAAAGCCCCACCATTTACACCTTGTGCCACTGTTTCTCTCCTGACAGCTACTGAAGGGGTGGACGGTGGTGGGATGGTTTTCAGAGCTGTATCATCTGGGGACTGGCTCCTCAAGCAAAGCTGAGAAAGAGTAATCAGAAGCCATCAACATATCACTTACATTAGCACTAAAGACAGGCAAGAATATACCATCTTACACAATGCATGCATGTGTACAGTTACATACTATAAGGGGCCTGAGTCTTGTAAAAGGTTTCAGGACAGGTATTGAATTATTTCACTCTTGTATTTTAGATATCGATACACCCACATTTTCATCTTGATTACTTCACTTAGACACAATGCAGTAGGTGTGGTGACACAATAATGTTTCTAATGCCCACACACAGCCATTGTCTACCATGCATTTAGTCATACTGTATCTGGATTAATGTACTACTCATACATTGATAAAATAACAAAACCAAAGGAAGTCAAATGTGGGTGAAATGACCTGTGGGAGGGCACTCTGGCTGCTGTGTTTGCATTTCAGGTCACTACCACATAGCCAGGTCAGAGTTACACTGCAACAGGACTTGGGTCTCTTCCAAAGATTAGAGACGTCTCTCTTACTTACTGACGAGATTTTTAAGTGCAATTTAATCTTTCCTAAATCTGCATCTATTTGTAATGGGATGGTTGCTTTAGTTTATTCCATGCGTCATTTTAATAGATATTGGTTATGTCACAATTGGCACCCTATTCCCAACATAGTGCAGTACTTTTGATCAAAGCCCATTAGGTTCTGGTCAATAGTAGTGCACTACAAAGGGAATAGGGTGCCATTTGGGAAACCATCATTGTTTTAAAGCAGAGGAATTGCTGGCTTGTCCTCTATTCCTGATGAGGGACCATTCATCACAGGCTGGATAATACATTATCTTATTGAGGTTGGGGAACTATTTACATTACATGAAGATCCATAAACTGCATGCAACAACCTGAAATCAATAATTATGAATGTACAGTGTAAGGTAATAGTGAAATGTGATTAAATTATTACTGGTGTAAATAGAGACATACAACCTAATCAACCCTCTGCCTGGTTTAGTGGACATGGCACAGAGGATGCCTATTATCAGATACACTGGTTTGTTACATTCAGGTTTATAGAAAGAGCTAACCCCAGCTCATCTCCCCAATGACTAACAAGCTAAGCATGACAGGGAGGCAGGCCCCTGTTGTTCATTTTATTGCTTGTGGAGAGCAAGGCACAACTGATTGCCTCAACCACCTTTAATGAGCCTCTGTTACTACAGACACTGAGGAGATGGAGACACAAAAAGCCAAACATGGGGCTTGGTGTTCACTTCTGATTTGACTGACTGGGAGAAAGCCACGGGAAAATCTGCATTGTGGGGTTAGCTAATTACCAAGCTATTAACAAATAGGCTCTTTCAGACCTTCTGTTCTACAAGGAAAAAACATGGATCTCTGTCAGCCACATCTAAAGAAGCTTGTTTCAAGTTTTACCTTACTTTCATCCCAGTGATTGCTGTTTGACTTCACCACATACAGTATGTGCTACTGGCAATTTCATATAATTTTCTTTAAAAAAAAAGGTAGTAGGTAAAATATTACGTTTCACTGCCAGCAGAGTGTTGCCATGACAACATGCCACTGACGTCACCGTGAACGGGTGAATCTCGTCGAGCTGCACTGCCTTCGGTATCCCAGAATCCTCCTCTTTTCTTCCGAGGCGGCCACGGGCCCCCTTTCCCCAGGTATACACCTCCCCTTCTACACCAAGATAGAGAGAACAGAATAGTTACATTCTTCAGCACACCCCAGGATTCATGAATCTGCACGATCCTTAACAGACAGCCCTCTCTTCTCCTCCCATCTATCCCATCCCTCTCCTCTCCTCTCCTCTCCTCTCCTCTCCTCTCCTCTCCTCTCCTGACTGCACAATGGCTCTATCTATCCCTGGGAGAGCAGATCTGATCAAAGACAGCCCTGAACAATGGAGGTGACTGTGCGTGCCAACTCCCTATGGGACGTCGAGTTGATCATTGACACATTCTGACATGTATTGTGTCATTCTCCACAACTCTACCCTTTGGAAAATGTCTAACAGACCTCTGTTACAACATATTAAGGACCTTAAAGCAGTCGCTGAAAGCACAATTACAAAAGACATTACAGAAACAGATTGGTACAGTGTTCAATTAGCTCTTCTAATAAAGTGCGTTATCTAAGTTTACTGAGGACATCACGTTTCTCCAATATTTTATATAAACTGAAAATGTCTGCTTAAAGCATCTTCCCTGATTGCCAATGCCTCTTACTCACCTGATCCAATTGCCAGAGTGAATGCATCCCCACAGGCTGCCATGGTGATGCCCTGAAGGCCCGGCACCGGGTATGGCACACGACTGGTCCGGCGGGAGCTACAGCCCAGCTGACCATGCTGGTTACTGCCAAATGTGAAACACTGACCCTTCTCTGGACACATGGAACAGGGGGATTAAATGTGTGAAGATTGTTATTGTGTATTGTCACAGAACACATAGAAGCACATTCATCCTATAGTAGATAATGGTATTACAATACAGTTACATGTTTTACTGTGTAAGCATGACACAGGGATGTCACGTCCTTGCAGCTTATAGGAACTTTGGGTTTCTAGTTACGATGGGTTCAGGAACTGCATGGTGACATGTCAGGCATACGAGGTGAAGACAAAATATAATTTCACCTGTGACAGCAACAGAGTGGGCTGTTCCAATGTCAATGTAAACAACCTTGTCCACATTCAGAGGTGCTGATTGGACAGGACTGAATAAGTAGACTTCTTCAATCTGGTCACAGGGGGCTGGCTCCTCTGCAGCATTAATCTTATCCAACCCCAGCTTGTTGAACCTAACCAAGCACATTTATAGGAATCACAATTGTTTTCATGGCAGCACATGTATAGGCTTAAATGTAATTGATAAAGGTGCTGCATTTACACAGGCAGCCTAATTCTGATCTTTTGCCCAATTATTGGCATGCAAAAGATCTGATTGGTCCAAACCCAATTATTGGAAAACTATCAAAAGTGGGCTGCCTGTGTAAACACAGCCATATAAGAAAATGCCAATCTCCTACTCTGGCCATTTAATTAAAGGAAGTTTGAATCGTATCAAAAGGGAAACATTGATAACTTAAAAGTAAAGTAGATCCAGTTGACCTTATCAGCTAAAGTGTGTTTTATACAATATCACACTACAAAATTGTAAGGAGAAAAGTTAAGAAATGCTGTGTCATGTTCTGTAAGAATTAATTGAAGGGGAGTTTCTTGTTCTGTGTTCAAGGCAGATAAATATTCTGTATGGAGTGAGTAAGAGAGAGAGAGAGGGCAGGAAGTAGCTAAACCACATGTGTCTGGGCAATGCGATCTCTTATTGTGTATAAGAGATCATACAATAAGTTTTGTAGTGATTCCTATGTTGTTGATGTGAAGAATATTTCTTGGTCTGTGGTGTGTAATGGCGAGCAACCAGACGCAGCACTTGACACATTCATGAAATTGCTTATCCCAGTTATTAATAAGGATGCACCAATTAAGAAAATTAATGTAAAAACTGTTAAATCCCCATGGATTGATGAGGAATTGAACAATTGTATGGTTGAGAGGGATGAGAGGGATGAGGCAAAAGAGATGGCAAATAGGTCTGGCTGTACAACCGATTGGCAAACGTACTGCAAATTGAGGAATCATGTGACTAAACTCAATAAAAAGAAGGAAACTACACTATGAAACAAAGATAAATGACAAAGAATGATAGTAAAAAAGTAGCGAAGCATTTTATATTAAATGGGAAAAAGGCAAACTCCACATCATTCATTGAATCAGATGGCTCATTCATCACAAAACCCGCTGATATTGCCCACTACTTGATTTTTTTCATTGGCAAGATTAGCAAACTTAGGCATGACATGCCAGCAACAAACGCTGACACTACACATCCAAGTATGTGACCAAATTATGAAAGACAAGCATTGTAATTTTGAATTCCGTAAAGTAAGTATGGAAGAGGTGAAAAAAATGGTCGATCAACAGTGATAGACAACTTAGGTCTGACAACTTGGGTCTGACAACTTGGATGGAAAATTACAGAGGATAATAGTGGACGATACTGCCACTCCTATTTGGCATATCTTCAACTTAAGCCTACTAGAAAGTGTATGCCCTTGGGTCTGGAGGGAAGCAAAAGCTATTCCCCTACCTAAGAATAGTAAAGCCCCCTTTACTGGCTCAAATAGCCAACCAATCAGCCTGTTACCAACCAAAAAATGGTGTTTGACCAGATACAATGCTATTTTACAATAAACACATTGACAGACTTTCAGCACACTGATAGAAATGACTGGCTGAGGGAAATGGATGATAAAAATATTGTGTGGCTTGTTTTGTTAGACTTCAGTGCGGCTTTTGACATTATCGATCATAGTCTGTTGCTGGAAAAACGTATGTGTTATGGCTTTACACCCCGTACTATATTGTGGATAAAAAATTACCTGTCTAACAGAAGACAGAGGGTGTTATTTAATGGAAGCCTCGCCAATAAAATCCAGGTAGAATCAGGAATTCCCCAGGGCAGATGTCTAGGCCCCTTACTTTTTTTTTTTTTTTACTAACGACTTACTTTGAGTAAAGCCAGTGTGTCTATGTAGTCGGATGACTCAACACTATACACGTCAGCTACCACAGTGACTGAAATTACTTCAACACTTAACAAAGAGCTGCAGTTAGTTTCAGAATGGGTGGCAAGGAATAAGTTAGTCCTAAACATTTCAAAAACTAAAAGCATTGTATTTGGGACAAATCATTCAAATCATGTAATGAATCAAGTTGAGGAGACTAAACTGCTTGGAGTAACCCTGGATTGTAAACAGTCATGGTCAAAACATATTGATACAACAGTAGCTAGGATGGGGAGAAGTCTGTCTATAATAAAGCGCTGCTCTGCATTCTTAATTACAGCACTATCAACAAGGCAGGTCCTACATGCCCTAGTTTTGTTGCACCTGGACTAGTGTTCAGTCGTGTGGTCAAGTGCCACAAAGAGGGACTTAGGAAAATTGCAATTGGCTTAGAACAAGGCAGCACGGCTGGCCCTTGGATGTACAAAGAGAGCTAACATTAATAATATGCATGTCAATCTGTCCTGGCTCAAAGTGGAGGAGAGATTAACTTCATCACAACTTGTGTTTGTCAGAGGTATTGACATGTTGAATGCACAAGCTGTCTGAACAATCTGCAAGGCGCCGACAGAGATGGCCGCCTCGCTTCGTGTTCCTAGGAAACTATGCAGTATTTAGTTTTTTTATGTATTATTTCTTACATTGTTACCCCAGGAACTCTTAAGTTTCATTACATACAGCCGGGAGGAACTATTAGATATAACAGCATCGTCAACTCACCAACATTACGACCAGGAATACGACTTTCCCGAAGTGGATCCTCTGTTTGGTCCACAACCCAGGACAATGGATCGGATCCCAGCCGGCGACCCAAAACAACGGTGCCGCAGAAGGGGCAGACGGAGCGGTCTGGTCAGGCTCCGTAGACGGGCACATCGCGCACCGCTCCCGAGTATACTACTCGCCAATGTCCAGTCTCTTGACAACAAGGTAGACGAAATCTGAGCAAAGGTTGCCTTCCAGAGAGACATTAGAGATTGTAACGATCTTTGTTTCACGGAAACATGGTTCACTCGGGATACTTTATCAGAGTCGGTATAGCCACCTGGTTTCTTCACGCATCGCGCCGACAGAAACAAACATCTCTATGGTAAGAAGAAGGGCGGGGGTGTATGCCTTATGACTAACGAGACGTGGTGATCATAACAACATACAGGAACTCAAGTTCTTTTGTTCACCTGAACTAGAATTCCTTACAATCAAATGCCGACCGCATTATCTACCAAGAGAATTCCCTTCGATTATAATCACATTAAACCCCAAGCAGACACGTCGACGGCCCTGAAAGAACTTCATTGGACTCTATGTAAACTGGAAACCACATATCCTTAGGCTGCATTTATTATAGCTGGGGGCTAATCTGAAAACAAGGTTCCCTAAATGTTATCGGCATATCGAATGCGCGACCCGGGCTGGCAAAACCCTGGATCATTGTTCTTCTAACTTCCGCGACCCATACAAAGCCCTCCCCTGCCCTACTTTCGGAAAATCTGACCACGACTCCATTTTGTTTCTCCCAGCCTATAGACAGAAACTAAAACAGGAAACGCCCATGCTCAGGTCTGTTCAACGCTGGTCCGACCAATCGGATTCCACGCTTCAAGATTGCTTCGATCACGTGGACTGAGATATGTTCCGCATAGCGTCGGACAATAACATCGATGAATACGCTGATTTGGTGAGCGAGTTTATTAGCAAGTGCATCGGTGATGTTGCACCCACAGCGACTATTAAAACCTTCCCCAACCAGAAACCTTGGAATGATGGCAGCATTCGCGCAAAACTGAAGGCGCGAACTACAGTCTTAATCAGGGCAAGGCGACCGAAAACATGACCAAATACAAACAGTGTAGCTATTCCCTCCGCAAGGCAATCAAACAAGCTAAGCGTCAGTATAGAGACAAAGTAGAGTCACAATTCAATGGCTCAGACACAAGAGGTACAGTGAGGCAAAAAAGTATTTAGTCAGCCACCAATTGTGCAAGTTCTCCCACTTAAAAAGATGAGAGAGGCCTGTAATTTTCATCATATTTCAACTATGACAGACAAAATGAGAAAAAAAAATCCAGAAAATCACATTGATTTTTTATGAATTTATTTGCAAATTATGGTGGTAAATAAGTATTTGGTCACCTACAAACAAGCAAGATTTCTGGCTCTCACAGACCTGTAACTTCTTCTTTAAGAGGCTCCTCTGTCCTCCACTCGTTACCTGTATTAACGGCACCTGTTTGAACTTGTTATCAGTATAAAACTGCAGGGTCTACAGTCAATCACAGACTACAAAAAGAAAACTAGCCCCATCGCGGATCACGATGTTTTGCTCCCAGACAAACTAAACAACTTCTTTGCTCGCTTTGAGGACAAAACAGTGCCACTGACACGGCCCGCTACCAAAACCTGCGGGCCCTCCTTAACTGTAGCCAATGTGAATAAAACATTTAAACATGCCGGCCCAGACGGCATCACCAGCCACATCCTCAGAGCATGCGCAGACCAGTTTGCTGGTGTGTTTACGGACATATTCAATCAACCCTTATCCCAGTCTGCTGTTCCCACATGCTTCAAGAGGGCCACCATTGTTCCTGTTCCCAAGAAAGCTAAGGTAACTGAGCTAAATGACTATCGCCCTGTAGCACTCACTTCCGTCATCATGAAGTGCTTTGAGAGACTAGTCAAGGACCATATCACCTCCACCCTACCTGATACCCTAGACCCACTCAAATTTGCTTACCGCCCCAATAGGTCCACAGACCACGCAATCACACTGCCCTAACCCATCTGGACAAGAGGAATACCTATGTAAGAATGCTATTCATCGACTACAGCTCAGCATTTAACACCATAGTACCCTCTAAACTCGTCAATAAGCTCGAGACCCTGGGTCTCGACCCCGCCTGTGCAACTGGGTCCTGGACTTCCTGACGGACCGCCCCCTGGTGGTGAGGGTTGGAAACAACATCTCCACCCCGCTGATCCTCAACACTGGGGCCCCACAAGGGTGCGTTCTCAGCCCTCTCCTGTACTCCCTGTTCACCCATGACTGTGTGTCCATGCAGGCCTCCAACTCAATCATCAAGTTTGCAGACAACACTAGTGGTAGGCTTGATTACCAACAACGACGAGATGGTCTACAGAGAGGTGAGGGCCCTCGGAGTGTAGTGTCAGGAAAATAACCTCACACTCAATGTCAACAAAACAAAGGAGATGATCGTGGACTTCAGGAAACAGCAGAGGGAGCAGCCCCCTATCCACATCGATGGGACAGTAATGGAGAAGGTGGAAAGTTAAGTTCCTCGGCATACACATCACGAACAAACTGAAATGGTTCACCCACACAGACAGCGTGGTGAAGAAGGCGCAGGAGGCTGAAGAAATTCAGCTTGTCACCAAAAACACTCAAACTTTTACAGATGCACAATCGAGAGCATCCTGTCGGGCTGTATCACCACTTGGTATGGCAACTGCTCTGCCCACAACCGTAAGGCTCTCCAGAGGGTAGTGAGGTCTGCACAATGCATCACCGGGGGCAAACTACCTGCCCTCCAGGAGACCAGCACCACCCGATGTCAAAGGAAGGACAAAAAGATCATCAAGGACAACCACCCGAGCCACTGCCTGTTCACCCCGTTATCATCCAGAAGGCGAGGTCATCTCTAGCCACTTTAATAATTAAAAATTGGATGTAATAAATGTATCACTAGCCACTTTAAATAATGTTTACATACCCTAGATTAGTCATCTCATATGTACACTGTATATACTGTACTCGATACCATCTACTGCATCTTGCCTATGGTGTTCGGCCATCGCTCATCCATATATTTTTATGTACATATTCCTTTACACTTGTGTGTATAAGGTAATTGTTATGAAATTGTTAGATATTACTGAATGAAGCACAAGCATTTCGCTACACTCGCATTGTCACGATCGTCGTAGTGAGGAGACCAAGGCGCAGCGTGATGATAATAAATCTTATTTTTAATAACGAAGAAGACTGAACAAACTATACAAAATAACAAAACGAACATGAACGCTAAATGACACGAGTGCAGACATGCAACATCACATAGACAATAACCCACAAACCAAACTGGAAAATGGCAACCTAAATAGGATCCCCAATCAAAGACAACGATAAACAGCTGCCTCTGATTGGGAACCAATCTAGGCCACCATAGACCTACATATGCCTAGACTACACACACACACACACACCTAGACAATACAAAACAATCATACCCACCCTCGTCACACCCTGACCAAAATAATACAGAAAACATAGAATACTAAGGTCAGGGCGTGACACGCATTGACATCTGCTAACCATGTGTATGTGACATTTTTTTTTTTTATTGATCTGAACTAATAGCCCCCAGCTCGGACACCCATGCATACCCCACAAACCATGTCAGAGGTCTCTTCACAGTTCCCAAGTCCAGAACAGACTATGGGAGGCGCACAGTACTACATAAAGCCAAGACTACATGGAACTCTATTCCACATCAAGTAACTTGTGCCAGTAGTAAAATTCGATTTTTAAAAAACAGATTAAATACACCTTATGGAACAGTGGGGACTGTGAAGCAACACAAACACATGCATACAAAACACACGATAACATACGCATTATACACACAGATTTTGTGTTGTAGATATGTGTTAGTAGAGTAGAGGCTTGAGGTAACTCACTTAATATGTTGTGAGATCTGTTATGAATATATGTGTAATGAATACTCTGAGAAAAAGGTGTGGATTCAGGCAAAGAAGATGTTTATTAAGCCTTTGCAGAAGGCAGGAATCGTGGTCGCAGGCAATGGTCAAACACAGGTAGGCAGTCAAAAAACAAACAATACCTCACAACCATACAAACAGAAAGAACTGAAGAAAATAGGGAGCTGATGAGACCAGGTGAGAAACGAACACCGGTGAAAACAATGAAAGACAGGGCTACGTTCCAGAACACAAAGAAAAAACACAAGGTTGACTAAGAAAAGAAAAGCAGAACCTTACCTGGTAAGGGCAGTGATGGGAGCGGCCGTAGAACTGAAGTTCCGAATGAACCGGCGATAGAAGTTGGAGAACCCAATGAAACGTTGGAGTTCCTTAACGGTGGTGGGTTTGGGCCAGTTATTGACGGCGGTGACCTTGTTCTCATCCATGCTGACCCTTCCAGGTGTCAGTACAAAGCCGAGGATGTTTACAGGGGTTACATGGAAGGCACTCTTGTCTTCACATAAAGGTTATGTTCAAGGAGCCTTTTGCACATGCTGTATGTGTTCCTTCAGGTAGTAAATCAGGATGTCATCAATGTAGACGATGAGAAAGCGGTTGATCGTATCCTGGAAAACCTTGTTCATAAAGGATTGGAAGATGGCGGGGGCATTCGTAAGGCCGTAGAGCACGACCAGGTATTCGTAGTGCCCTCTAGCGGTGATAAAGGTCGTCTTCCAGTCGTCGCCTTCACGTATACGGACAAGGTTATATGCACTTCGCAGGTCGACTTTTCAAGGGTCGCTGGGATCAGAGGAAGAGGGAAACGGTTCTTGACCGTGCGTCATTCAGGGAACGATAATCAATACACGGATGGAGACCACCGTCCTTTTTTCCAACGAAGAAGAAGCTGGATGCAGCCGGGGAAGAAGGACGAATGAAACCGTTTGAGTGATTCATCAATGTAGTTCTCCGTTGCCTCATCAGATAGGGGGTAAACACGGCCCTTCGGTGGGGACACTCCAGGGAGTAAGTCAATAGCACAGTCTCCTGGGCGATATGGTGGCAGAGTGGAGGCCTTGATTTTGCTGAAGACATTGCTGTACTGGCCGTATTCAGATGGTATGGTGGGTGGCACTGCCAAGGCAGAGTCCTCAATGGTGATGGCTCTGCAGGGTAGGCGGAGACAACTGGAGAAGCAGGTAAAAGACCAGGACAGTAGTTCACCTTATTGCCACGAGATGGCAGGGTCGTGACGACAAAGCCAGGGGTGTCCGAGAATGAGTGGATGTTTGGGGGATGAGAGTGCCATGAGTTGAATGGTTTCGGTGTGGAGGGTGACGCTCTGTGTCAGGTGCGTGATGAAGCCTGTGCCCAATGGCTCCCCGTCCAGGGTGTTAATCCTTAAGGGAGGGGTGACAGGTGTTAGATCAATGTCAAGCTCTTGTACTAGCTGGTGATCGATAAAATTACCTGCTGCTCCCGAATCTATCAAGCCTTCTACATACTTGGTAACCCACTTCACGGTTATCAATACTGGGACGGAGAATTGCTTCTGGGAGATATTTAGAAATAAGGACATGCCTACCTGCATGGCAGCGGGGGGACCCGGATCTCTCCGTGGGGGGGCGAACAGGTCAATGGCTGAGTAGATGATCTTTCCCTCCACAGTATAGGCAGAGCCCTTCTTGGATCCGCTTTTGACGTTTGATACACGGGAGAGGAGCATGGCCCAACTGCATGGGCTCTGGAAAACTCGGACGGGATGACGGAATCATGGAAAGAGAAGATTTCGGGTTTCTGGGTGGTAGAGTTCTTCGGCGGTCGGCGATGAGGTGGTCGATAGATACGAATATATTGATTTAAATCCTGAAGGTCACCTCTACAGGCCAGCTCCACCTGATGTTACCTGTTGAGCCCTCTTCGGTAGACAGTAAGTAAAGCAGCCTCATTACATCCACTCGTTGCAGCCATGGTGCGGAACTCGAGGACATACTCGGAAGCTGAATTGCGTCCTTGTTGAAGTTCTATGAGGAGGTCTCCTATAGGACGACCGGAGGGAGAGTGATTGAATACCTCTTTGAAGGTGTGGAAATGGGTCTCGGATCCGAGTTCTGTGCTGTTGGCAGTCCATATGGCGGTGGCCCAATCCAAGGCTTTGCCTGTGAGTAGAGACAACAAAATCCACCCTGCTCTTGTCATTGGCGAAGTTAGTGGGGTTGTGCTCAATGTATTTTCTGCATTGCATCAGAAATCCCTGACATTTCCCAGGTGAACCGTCATATTTTCCAGGCATGGGTATGAACGAAGGAGGGCTATGGGTTACGATACCTGGCGTCGGCGGTGTAGGGATAGGCTGGAAGAGAAGATGGAACATTTCCTCCATAAGCTCCTCTTGCTGGGTTAGGCGCCGCTGTAGCTCCGCTGAATCCATTCCATATTTAGGTGAGAATACTCAGGGAGAAAAAGGTGCAGATTCACGCACAGAAGATGTTTATTAAGCCTTCGCAGTTGGCAGGAATCGTGGTCGCAGGCAATGGTCAAACACAGGTAGGCAGTCAAAAACAAACAATACCTCACAACCATACAAACAGAAATAACTTAAGTAAATAGGGAGTTGAGACCAGGTGAGAAACGAACACAGTTGAAAACAATGAACAAAAATGAAAGACAGGGCTACGTTCCAAAACACAAAGAAACAGGGCTATGTTCAAGAACACAAAGAAAAAGAACACAAGGTTGATTAAGAAAGGAAAAGCAGAACCTTACAGTATGTCATGTTTTTAAAATGTATAACTGCCTTAATTTTGCTGGACCCCAGGAAGAGTAGCTGATGTGGATCCATAATAAATACACTTCCCTGCTATAGCACTCAGACCTGGATTCAAATACTATTTGAAATCTTTCAAATACTATGAGCGTTCGCTTTATCCTGTCTGTAGTGGCAGATAGGCAAGGTTTTCAGTTTTGAGAATATTATATTGCTCCATTAAACCAGGCAAACTCAATCAAGCACAGATCAAGTATTTTAAATAGTATTTGAAACCAGGTCTGATAGCACTGTGCTCATTCTCCTTACCCTTGCTGTAATAGAACCCTGCTTCCTGCCCACAAGGATTTTTGGTGGATGGGTTAACTATCAGAGAGTGTTTGTCACTGTAAGATAATGCTGCCTCACTGGATATTGGCCCAGAAGATAATGTCATACACCACCTATATACATCCATGCATTAGTTTAACACAACAAAGCATGTACATGAAGAGCTACAGTATGTCAGTGCTTAAGCGAGCAGGGTGTTGGTGCAGTGGAAATCAAGGGCATATTTCACCTTTAATGTGAGCTCTGCTTTTTAGTGAGTTGTTAATGAAAAGGATCACTCACATTAATAGTAACCTTTGTGGAATGCCTGTGCAATTTCACAGCACTTTCATGCAAATGACTGATCATGTTAATTATGTTGTTAGTAGTCTATAAAAGAAGGTAACTTTACCTGTTGCTGCCACAGGCCAGAATGCTGTTCTGGGTGCTGATAACCATGGAGCAATCCACTCCACACAGCACCCTGTGGGCCTCAAACTTCCCTGGCACACACACCTGCTGGGGAGAGTTGTGGGAGTCCTGGGTGCCCAGCCCCAGGCGACCTGCCAGAGGGGGAAGAAAGCAGAACATTCTGTTAGAATGCCAAGCTCTCCCACAGACACTGCTGACATAAACCAAGAAACACAGAGAGACTGATGACCCCAAAAATAAACTTGCTCATTTACCATTGTCTCCTCTTCCCCAGGAGAATACTTCTCTGTCATTGGTCACAGCAAGCACATGGGAAGCACCACATGACACCTGGACCAGCTCGTATCCGAGTAAGGCCTCTACAATCTTGGGCTGGGCATTAATACATACAGAGAAATAATATAACGTTTTTTCACCGGAACGACTGACCACAATAATGTTTATAACAAACCTCAAAATCATTGACATTTACCTGTGTTACGTCATTAAAATTTCCATGTCCGAGACAGCCATTGCTTCCACTTCCAAATGTCATAATAATACCTCGGTCTGCAAATTGAAAATAAATAGAGGAGATTATAGGTACGATGAGTTGATGGGTGTGGTTATATCACAGTGTTGGCCAACCATGTGAGTTTTAATCCCTAACAAGGGAATGCTAACTTGCTCCACCACGGTGATAAATGGTGACGAGGGAGCAGGAAATAGAGCTTGGGCTCAGAGGTTCTTTAATCCTGTGTCATCTGCTTTTGATATTAGACTAATGACAGCTCCCTCAAGACTATGACTAATGGTGTATCCCGGTTGGAGAAAGTGTACCTCCTAAACGCCAAGCCAGCAGTGTGGTGATTGCATTCTGTAGGGGAGAACAAACACTGATGAATGTTCTCTTGTCAGAAGTGCAGTGAAAGAGGTGATTACATCCACACGTTCAAATGCAGCTTCCATTCCTATGCTGCTCCAGTGCTTTATTATCATACTGCAGTGTGTGTGTGTGTGTGTGTGTGTGTCAGAGTGTGTGCTTAGCAGCAAAAACACACAGTGAATAAATATTGATTTCCTATAGTGAAGATCCCCTACTGAGGCTGACCTGACACGGATGCTGTTGTCCCCAGCAGGAAACACAATGAGAGATGGTCTGCATCACAAATGGCACCATATTCTCCATTTATAAACTGGGTGGTTAGAGCCCTGACTGCTGATTGGCTGACAGGCGTGTTATATACCACGGGTATGACAAAACATTTATTTTTACTGCTCTAAATACGTTGATAACCAGTTTATAAGAGCAATAAGGCACCTCTGGGGTTTGTGGTATATGGCCAATATATAGCTAAGGGCTCCACGATGCATTGTGCCTAAGAACAGCCCTTAGCCGTGGTATATTGGTCGTATACCACACCCCCTTGTGCCTTATTGCTTAAATAGTGCACTACTTTTGACCAGAGCCTTCCAAATTTGGGCACTATATATGGAATAGGGTGCCATTTGAGACATTATTATGGCCTGTACCTGTCATACAGGTGGTGAAGAGATCCCCACAGGACACAGACTTGATGGTGACTCCAGACTGGCCCTCCAGGAAGCGAGAGATGAACTGTGGCTGCATCTGTTCTACTGCACCAGGCAGAGTGGGCTCACCAGATCCTACTGACGGAGCCTGGCACAGCACCATTAGGACGTGGTTAGGAAATGTGTGAATACTGGTGATATTAAAGACTATACAGATAAGACTCTCATATTGTTTTGAAAACAAATCCTTTATCTTATCATCCTTTAACCATTATAATGCATAATCTGAAGATATTAAAGAGGCAGCTAGTAGCTTGTTGGTTAAGGTAAATATTGATATATGAAGCCATAACTGAGGTTGGCAAGCCTCATTCAGACAGAGAAGGGATAAGGGGATCAAGAAACCCAATCTGACCTCCCAGGTGATGAGTCGGCCTGACTTGGTGACGCCCATCTTCTGTGTACGTCCCAAGGCCACCTGCAGCACCTCTGTGTTGAGCATGGGTAGGCGCAGAGGCACAGAGATTCCACTGCCCCATGTGTACACTGATGACAGGGGGAAGGAGTGCAACTTTCCTGTTCCCATCCGTCCATCTAGTACAGGACAGAACATTATACGAAAGGTGTTAATTATTACAGAACTGGTTCAATCATGGATGTGGGTGGAATGTCACTGACCTCTGAAGGACCTTGTGCCGGTCATTCGCCCTCCTTGTCTACCATGACCCCCTGACTGTACGGTGGACAGTGGTTTCTCAATTCTGGACCAGAAATCAAAATGTCTTTTGAATATTGTATACATACATTTCCATCAATGGTAATGTACATGTACAGTTGAAGCCGGAAGTTTACATACACTTAGGTTGGAGTCATTAAAACTCGTTTTTCAACCACTCCACAAATTTCTTGTTAACAAACTATAGTTTTGGCAAGTCAGTAAGGACATCTACTTTGTGCATGACACAAGTAATTTTTCCAACAATTGTTTACAGACAGATTATTTCACTGTATCACAATTCCAGTGGGTCAGAAGTTTACATACACTAAGTTGACTGTGCCTTTAAACAGCTTGGAAAATTCCAGAAAATGATGTCATGGCTTTAGAAGCTTCTGATAGGCTAATTGACATCATTTGAGTCAATTGGAGGTGTACCTGTGGATGTATTTCAAGGTCTACCTTCAAACTCAGTGCCTCTTTGCTTGACATCATGGGAAAATCAAAAGAAATCAGCCAAGATCTCAGGAAAAAAATTGTAGACCTCCACAAGTCTGGTTCATCTTTGGGAGCAATTTCCAAATGCCTGAAGGTACCACGTTCGTCTGCACAAACAATAGTGCGCAAGTATAAACACCATGGGACCACACAGCCGTCATACCGCTTAGGAAGGAGATGCGTTCTGTCTCCTAGAGATGAACATACTTTGGTGCGAAAAGTGCAAATCAATCCCAGAACAGCAGCAAAGGACCTTGTGAAGATGCTGGAGGAAACAGGTACAAAAGTATCTATATCCACAGTAAAACGAGTCCTATATTGACATAGCCTGAAAGGCCGCTCAGCAAGGAAGAAGCCACTGCTCCAAAACAGCCATAAAAAAGCCAGACTATGGTTTGCAACTGCACATGGGGAAAAATATCATACATTTTGGAGAAATGTCCTCTGGTCTGATGAAACAAAAATAGAACTGTTTGGCCATAATGACCATCCTTCTGTTTGGAGGAAAAAGGGGGAGGCTTGCAAGACCAAGAACGCCATCCCAACCGTGAAGCACAGGGGTGGCAGCATCATGTTGTGAGGGTGCTTTGCTGCAGGAGGGTCTGGTGCACTTCACAAAATTGATGGCATCATGAGGGAGGAAACATCAAGACATCAGTCAGGAAGTTAAAGCTTGGTCGCAAATGGGTCTTCCAAATGGACAATGACCACAGGAATACTTCCAAAGTTGTGGAAAAATGGCTTAAGTACAACAAAGTCAAGGTATTGGAGTGGCCATCACAAAGCCCTGACCTCAATCCTATAGAAAACTTGTGGGCAGATCTGAAAAAGCGTGTGCGAGCAAGGAGGCCTACGAATCTGACTCAGTTACACCAGCTCTGTCAGGAGGAATGGGCCAAAATTCACCCAATTTATTGTGGGAAGCTTGTGGAAGGCTACTCAAAACATTTGACCCAAGTTAAACAATTTAAAGGCAATGCTACCAAATACTAATTGAGTGTATGTAAACTTCTGACCCACTGGGAATGTGATGAAAGAAATAAAAGCTGAAATAAATCATTCTCTCTACTATTATTCTGACATTTCACATTCTTAAAATTAAGTAGTGATCCTAACTGACCTAAAATAGGGAATTTTACTGGGATTAAATGTCAGGAGTTGTGGAACACTGAGTTTAAATGTATTTGGCTAAGGTGTATGTAAACTTCTGACTTCAACTGTATGTATACATTAGATAAATGTTGTTTTCTTATGACGAGTCTGGTGACTAGAAGCTTCAGGCTTTGGTTGTGTCCAATGGCACCCTATTCCCTATATAGTGAAATGTATAGGGAATAGTGTTCCATTTGGGATACAGATTTTGTGGCATTCATTACCTGCGCATTTTGACGTTGCCTATATCAGTGTAGAGGTTTAGCAGGGGTCTGATGCAAACAGGGTGGGCCATGATCTCATTGAGCTGTGGGCGTTTGGACGGGTCCAGATTGAGCATGTTCATGATGAGCTGCCTGAGTTCTGTACTGTACCGGTCTGAGATTGGGGCAAAGGTACCACTCATGATCTTCAACACTAGGGCAGGTAGGTTCTGTAAAAGAATGAAGAGTGAGTAAACCCAAGAAGAGGAGTTACATTTTCAAACTATGCTAATGTGTTGATTTTTTATGGGTTTACTTTTAGACCAGTAAACTTTAGGCATCATCCCACAAATTCAAATACATTTTGCATGGAGATAGAAAGATAAAAGCTTCAAAGTAATGTGAGATATGATTAACTTGCAATGCTATTTCTGGATCTATTGACACATAATTCCAAAGTGCAAAAACAGGTTATGAAATTGGAATGACAATGTATGAAGTGTATTTGAAAAGAATGTGTACAGCAGCCTCGAAAGCTCTCTTGAGGCTGGCTAGCTCATATAGAACACAGCCCAGGGCCCAGATATCACTCTTCTGGTTGTAGGGCTTCCCCTCACACAGCTCCGGAGAGATGTAGCATGGGGTCCCCACCACCTGAATGGAAATAAAACAATAACAAAAGATAAACTCTACTGCCAGTGCTGCCTATGACTATGCATTTCATCAGAGTACGCATTTGGCCATTACTATGTAGTCAGGTGACCAATGCTACGTCATGTCCACTCACAGTGTAGGCTTTGCTCTTGCTGACTAGGATTTTGGAGATTCCAAAGTCGCCTATTTTGACAATCATTTGATGCTTGTCAAGCAGAATGTTCTGGGTCTTCAGGTCACGGTGTAGGATGAGCTTATTGTGCACGTGGTACAGGGCCAGCAGAATTTGGACAAAGAAGTGTAGGATGGTGTCCTCATCCAGCAGGGAGTTACAGCGCTTCTGAATGTAGTCGGCTAGGGTTCCACCTACAGTAAGAAAGCAGGAAAATAATACAGCTACAGTAGAATCATGCTCACAGGCCACCCAGAGTTTTGTAACATAATGCAGTGCCCTTTATCATATATCTCCTGAAGCGCTACAACAGGGACTGACATCTGATGAGACTGAATAAGATCTCATGGGGAACGTCTGCAAAGCAAAACATATTTGACACCCTATGTTACAGTGTCAGACTTTCTATGTACCTGTTACGGATACAGGTATCCTGTGTGTGTATCCTGTGTGTTTCTTTTCTCTCATTCTCCCCTCACAGGTGGCAATCATCATTCCCCAATCAGTCACCAATCAGAAGACACACCTCCTCCTGTTTCCATTACCCAATCACATCCCCTTTCCCTTGGTTTAAAAACCCATTCAGTTGTTTCCTCAGAGCTCAATCTCTCTGTCATGCAATCTCTCTGTAGAGCTCTTGTGTTTGCAACTACATGTCACTTTGTCCATTACCCTGTGAGTTTTGGTTATGGCGTTTGTTTGATGGTGGGAAAGGGGGTACCAAGAAAAGTTGCCCATGGGCATACACTACCCGTAGGTAAACTTTGTCTAAATACACTAGTTAGAACTGGGCGGACCACCCTCTGTATTTTTGGTTAGTTAGCTGTTGTTGAAGCAGGTAGACTAGCTTAGGGGTGTTTTTGAAGGCTTATTATTTCTTTCCTTGGGTCCAGCTCAGGCCCTTTTCCCGCTCCCCATTACCGTGTGTTTACAAATAAACCATGAGTGTTTGACGGTAGATTTTAAGTTGTCTGTGGTTATTTGTTCTCGCTGTTACTTTTTCACTGTTATAATTTGCATGAGTTATGTTACGGGTCTTGTTGCCATCCCCCCTAGACTGTAGAGCCAAAGGGATTTGTAACAGTACCTTATGTGATATGGGGGGGTAATGTGATAGTACCTGGTGCATATTCCATAGCAATCATCAGAGCCTTGTCCTCCAGGAAGTTCTCATAGTACTCTATGATGTTGGGGTGGTTGAGCAGCTTCAGCACCTGGCACTCGTTCTGGGCAGCAAGGCGTTCATCACGGGACATCTGCTCTACTGGGATCTCCTTCAGGATCACAAAAGCCCCATCACTGCGCCGACGACACAGGTGCACTATCCTGTCACACATGACATGGGAAAGTGGAGAATGAGTAGTGTGGGGAAGAGTTGGAAAAGTGCATTCTGGTGTAGGCTATCCCCTTACAGTGGGCATCTTTGCTTGTACACTTTTGAACATTATTGCCACTGATATTGGTGCTATGTAACGCATGTGGGCATTAGAAAAACATCTTAAAACTAGAGTTTTACCATTTATATAATGGGCAAATAACATAACACATTACATTTATGACTAAAAATTCAACACAGTAGCTTTGCACTCATCATGTACTAGTATTATACTATTTTGATTAGGGCGACCATAGAAGTAGAATGAGCGCTTAATTCTAATTGTATGAAGGCGGGCCTTTTAATAACAGATGCGCGCGCCGTTCCGGTACTCGACTGAACCAATTTACATGCGTTCTGTATTTTGGCAAATAGACAAGCTGCGAAGTTTTTAACTTTAACTTAAGTTTGACCGTAAGATAAATAAAACGTCACAAAAAAGTATAAATAAGGCTACCGTGCCTTAGCGATGTAGTTTCATCAAGAAGTTCAAAGTTAATAACTTTTGGTTTACCCAAAAGCTCCTCTTCCGACCACTTTGATTTTCTCATACTTCTCCATCTCCTCTGCTCAAGGCTGTAAAAAAAAAATCGAAAGTCGTCTCCAGGCAACACTTCCCCTGCTCCTACAGGGAAGAACTTGGGACAAAAAGCACGCGGATCTGAAAGCAAGCTTCTTCTGTTTTTCTTGGGCAATTTAATGGTTACTCAAAGGGTTTTTTGTTGTAGGGTATTATTGAATGCTCATTCATATCATTTTACTAAATTAGATTTTGTCGTCAGTAATACTGTGTGTGTGTGTAAATGAGAGGGTTAATCTCCACACTATCTCTCCTGTTCTAGGTACGACTGCAGGTAACAGTGTCTAGACGGCATGTAATTTTGGTCGCCTCTCCTTCCAGTTCTCTGCTGCCAATGACTGGAACGAACTACAAAAATCTCTGAAACTGGAAACACTTATCTCCCTCACTAGCTTTAAGCACCAGCTGTCAGAGCAGCTCATAGATTACTACACCTGTACATAGCCCATCTATAATTTAGCCCAAACAACTACCTCTTTACCTACTGTATTTATTTATTCTGCTCCTTTGCACCCCATTATTTCTATCTCTACTTTGCACCTTCTTCCACTGCAAACCAACCATTCCAGTTTTTTTTTACTTGCTATATTGTATTTACTTCGCCACCATGGCCTTTTTTATATTTTTATTTATTAATATATTTTATTTGCCTTCACCTCCCTTATCTCACCTCACTTGCTCACATTGTATATAGACTTATTTTTCACTGTATTATTGACTGTATGTTTGTTATACTCCATGTGTAACTATGTGTTGTTGTATGTGTCGAACTGCTTTGCTTTATCTTGGCCAGGTCGCAATTGTAAATGAGAACGTGTTCTCAATTTGCCTACCTGGTTAAATAAAGGTGAAATAAAAATAAATAAAATAAAATTATGGAGTGCCTTCCCCTCGGCTGAGATAAGCAGGCAGCTGCCAAGCTTGGCTCCTGTTCTTTCTGCTTCCATCTCTGCTCTAATGCGGGCAATAACAAACGCCTTGTCAGGTCTGTAATACATTGGCAAAACATCACAGCCTTCATCATTTGAAGCAGCCCATTTTCTGCTTATTCTCAGATACATCTTCCAACACCACATGCTGATCTAGACTATACATTACTGTAGACTATACATTACTGTATTTGAGACACTTGCAAAAAGTGCCAGGAATCAATGGGTGGAAGCCAGAGTCACATCACATCAAAAATATGTTACTAGATGTGGAAACTAGAGAGGGGTTAAGTTCTAAATGGTACCCTATTCCCTATATAGTGTTCTACTTTTGACCAGGGGCCATAGCTCTGGACAAAAGCAGTGCAGTATGTAGGGTATAGGGTGCCATTTAGGACTCAGTCTGTGCCGGCCTCGTTAGTGGTTCAGTTCTATAATGAGGTTGACTTGCTGACCCAGACAATGTGTGATTTATCTATTTTATCTACAGCTTTGTCTACATGATAGAGGTGCAGGGCTCTTATCTGCCGTGTTCATGGTGGTGTAACTATTCACAGCAGTGAAGTGAGGGCTCTATTGAGTTGGTTTAGCGCTTAGACAAGCAAAAATAAGCCTGTTTCAGTGGAGGATGGGGAAGATATGTCCGCATACACAATGTTTTTCTGGAACACGTTAGGTCCTTTGATACCATTTGAGCAATGTATCCATGCCCCAAATATTTCAGGCTGTTATGGAGGCAAAGGGGGATCCAACCCAGCACTTGATGGGTGTACCTAATAAATTGGGTGTACTGAGTGTACATGGAAACATTTCATAAAAAATGGCATCTCTTTTAACACACTCTTTCTCCCTCATAGGCACGTGCACGTGTACACACAGACCTGATGCACACACAGAGTAAGACTTTGATGTTAGTAAATGTGTTCCTCCAGGACTGGCCTATCACAGAGGATGCTAATGTTCTTCCTCCTATCTTGTGCTCCAGTGACATGAAGATGTTGAACATTTGAGAAGAATCAGCATTTTATTCACCTCAGCAGGCTTGTACACTGAGCATACAAATCATTAAGAATACCTGCTCTTTCCATGACATAGACAGACCAGGTGAATCCAGGTGAAAGCTATGATCCCTTATCAGTGATGTAAAGTACTTAAGTAAAAATACTTTCAAGTACTACTTAAGTCGTTTTTTGGGCTATTTGTACTTTACTATTAATAATTTTGACGTTTACTTTCTTAAAGAAAATTATGCACTTTTTACTCCATACATTTTCCCTGACACCCAAAATTACTAGTTACATTTTGAATGCTTAGCAAGACAGGACAATTGTCTAATTCCCACACATGTCTAGAGAACATTCCTGGTCATCCCTACTGCCTCTGATCTGGCAGACTCACTAAACACATGCTTCATTTGTAAATGATGCAGAGTTGGAGCGTGCCCCTTGCTATCCGTAAATAAATAAATAAATGAACTAGAAAATGTTGTCAGCTGCTTTGCTCAATATAAAGAATTGTTTATAATTTATACTTTTACTTTTGATACTTAAGTACAGAGCCTGGCTGCAGCACTTGAGACCAAGAGGAGTGCAACCAATTCATTACCTCCAAAAACAAGCAATCCCGTCAAAACAACAACATTCATCCGGGAGGGACAGAAAAGGCCCAAGCATCCTCCTACAAAGCCAGAAACTGGACACCTAGGCATGGCCCGGGACTGGAAGATGCTTGTCGATATTGGCCAGCAACTCATTTTTCCACCTGAGGTTGCTTCTACCAACCTTAGGCCAGACATGGTACTCTGGTCCCCTTCACGAAAGGCTGTGTACATCATAGAGCTCACAGTCCCGTGGGAAAACTCTGTTGAAGAGGCCTACGAGCGTAAGAAACTGCGTTACACAGAGTTGGCAGCAGACGCAACTCAGCGTGGCTGGAATGCAAAAGTCTGGCCAGTTGAAGTGGGATGCAGAGGATTCGTGGCTTCTTCCACCATCAGGTTGCTGAAAGAACTTGGAATCCATGGACAGGCTCTGCGGCAGACCGTCAGAGCAGTTTCTCAAGCAGCTGAAAGAGGCAGCCAGTGGATCTGGATCAAACGGAAGGACCCTTGCTGGGCTATAATTTCATGACCCACCCCCCCACCTGAGAACCCAATTCAGATCCATCCAACTTGAGGAGGGCATATGAGGTATGCGGTCAGCTGTAGGGCTGGCTCAGGGAAGAGGACGCCCCTGCCTTGCATAATCCCGTGGGAAATCTTAATTGGGCATGGGACACAAGCTAAGGCTTGATCACCCTTTAGCTGGTCACCTTTGATGAGGGTGTTTAGTGATTAAAGGCCGAAACACCCACTGATTCGAAGGCACACTACTGAGGATGTGTCCCAAAATTGACATCTTAACCCAGTCTAAGAAATAAACCTCCCATGCCACTCTGTCAACATCACGGCAAATTTCATGTGAGTGCATACCATCTACTGGCACAATGGACAGTTTCAACATCTCGTCCCGTGTTTTACGATTCTTCACTTGCGCAATTACATTTACTTTTGACCAAATATTTTTTTACTTTACCTCAAGTAGTATTTTACTGGGTGACTTTCACTTTTACTTGAGTAATTTTCTATTAAGGTATCTTTACTTTTACTCAAGTATGACAATTGGGTACTTTTTCCACCACAGCCCCTTATTGATGTCACTTGTTAAATCCACAAATCTGCAATCAGTGTAGATGAAGGGGGGGGAGACAGGTAAAGAAGGATTTTTAAACCTTGAGACATGGGTTGTGTAATGTGTATGCTTGCCATTCGGAAGGTGAATGGGCAAGACAAAAGATTAAAGTGACTTTGAACGGGGTACGGTGCCAGGCGCACCAGTTTGTGTCTAGAACTACAACACTGCTGGGTTTTTCACGCTCAACAGTTTCCTGTGTGTATCAACAAGTGTTCACCACCCAAAGGACATCCATCAATATTGGGAAAGTGTGTGCTGTGCAGTTAGGATAGTCTACATCAGGTTTTCCCGAACTGGGGTATGCGTACCCCCAGGGGTACACGCAATGCATTCGGGGGTACGCCAAATAAAAATGTGATTCACATAAAAAAATTATAAATAAACGCTTTAAAAATATAAAAAATCTTCACATTTTCAAACAGTCCATTTATATTTTCCAACAGGGCTATACATTTGGGTGAGGTTTTTTTCTCGCCTGAGTAGCCTCGTTTCACTGTCAAAAATAAAATGAAACCATCTAGTGTTCAGTGAAATAACAACACAATGTCAAATACAGGTAGCCTAGTCAAATAATTAACATCCAATCACATTAACCGCTACTCTCTCGCAGGAATTCCACTAACGGACCCTATGTAGCCAAACATAGCTGCTGCTCATTCCGTTTGCGCGAAAATTGATAAATGGTCAAAAAAAGTAAGGTCCGTGTCCATGGAGACACATACCAGCTCTACTGGTAGTACTGCTACTACCAGCAGTACTACACCTGCACCTGTCGATGACACAAGTTGTTCTGCTTCCACGAGCACGTCCAATGGTAGGATCAGTAATTCTACATTTGCTGTTAGCCCAGCTAGCATGGATACTGACAGTTGTGAATCTGATGCAGCCGAAGAGCTACTGCCCCCTTACCTGGGAAAGCACTGAACAACAGACAGGGACGTTGGACCATCGAAGAGGACAACGAAATATGATGAGAACTACATTGATTTGGGGTTCACTTATATTGGGAGTAGTGCCTTTCCTCAGCCACGGTGTGTTATATGTGCAAAAGTACTATCTCACAAGTCGATGAAACATTCACTCTTGCGCAGACATTTAGAAACAAAACATACAATTAGAAAAATAAGCCACAGGAGTTTTTTGAGCAAGAATTAAGACGACTTTCGAGTAGTAATGTCACGCCCTGACCTTAGAGAGCCTTTTTATGTCTCTAGTTGGTTTGGTCATGGTGTGATTTGGGGTGGACGTTTTGTTTTCTATGTTTCTTTATTTCTATGTTTTGGCCGGGTATGGTTCTCAATCAGGGACAGCTGTCTATCGTTGTCTCTGATTGGGAATCATACTTTGGTAGCCATTTTTCCCTCCTTTCAGTGTGGGTAGTTAACTTTGTTTGTGGCACAATAGCCCTGTAAGCTTCACGGTTGTTTCTTTCGTTTGATGTTTTGTTGGCGACATTTTAAATAAAAGTGAAAATGTACGCTCACCACGCTGCACTTTGGTCCACTTCTTTTGACGGCCGTGACAGAACTACCCACCACCAAGGGACCAAGCAGCGTGGCCGGGAGGAGCAGCGCTATCTGGAGGAATGGACATGGGAGGAGATATTGGAAGGCAAGGGACCCTGGGCACAGGCTGGTGAATATCGCCGTCCTAAAGAGGAACTGGAGGCAGCTAAAGCAGAGCGGCGACGCTAAGAGGAATTGGCACAGCGGAGTAAGCACGAGAGGCAGCCCCCAATTTTTTTTGCGGGGGGCACACGGGGAGAGTGGCTGAGTCAGGGTATAGACCTGAGCCAACTCCCCGTGCTTATCGGAAGGAGCGTGGTACTGGTCGGGCACCGTGTTATGCGGTAAAGCGCACAGTGTCTCCAGTTCGCTCTCATAGCCCGGCGCTACATCCCAGCTCCCCGCATCTGCCGGGCTAGGGTGAGCATCCAGCCAGGACGGATGGTACCGGCTCAGCACGCCTGATCTCCAGTGCTTCTCTTCGGCCCAGGATATCCTGCGCCGGCTCTGCGCACTGTGTCTCCGGTGCGTCTGCACAGCTCAGTGCGTCCTGTGCCAGTGCCCCGCATTTGCAGGGTGAAGATAACCATCCAGCCAGGACGGGTTGTTCAAGCTCTACGCTCGAGACCTCCAGTGCGCCTCCACGGCCCAATGTATCCGGTGCCTCCGCCAAGAACCAAGCCTCCAGTATGTCTCCCCAGCCTGGTGAGTCCTGTGCCTGCTGCCAGAACCAGGCCTCCTGTATGTCTCCCCAGCCTGGTGATCCCTGTGGCAGCTCCACGTACCAGACTGCCCATACGTCTCCTCACTCCAGTGATGATACATGGCACAAAGCCTCCAGTGATGATCCATGACAAGAAGCCTCCAGTGATGATCCATGGCAAGAACCTCCAGTGATGATCCATGGCACGAAGCCTCCAGTGATGACTGAACTATTTGTTCAGCACATTTGAAATGAACAGCGACGGAATTCAGAACATGAGCCGTTCTTACAGTATTTTCCACATTTTGTTACGTTACAGCCTTATTCTAAAATTGATTACATTGTTTTTTTCTTCATCCATCTACACACAATACCCCATAACAAGAAAGCAAAAATAGGTTTTTTGAAATGTTTGCAAATGTATTAAAAATAAAACTGAAATATCACATTTACATAAGTATTCAGACCCTTTGCTCAATACTTTGTTGAAGCACCTTTGGCAGCGATTACAGCCTGAAGTTTTTTCTTTGATATGACGCTGCAAGCTTGGCACACCTGTATTTGGGGAGTATCTCCCATTCTTCTCTGCAGATCCTCTCAAGCTCTGTCAGGTTGGATGGGGAGCATCACTGCACAGCTTTTTTCAGGTCTCTCCAGAGATGTTCAATCAGGTTCAAGGCGGACTCTGGCTGGGCCACTCAAGGACATTCAGAGATCTGTCCCAAAGCCACTCATGAGTTGTCTTGGCTGTGTGCTTTGGGTCGTTGTGCTGTTGGAAGGTGAACCTTCGCCCCAGTCTGAGGTCCTGAGCGCTCTGGAGCAGGTTTTCATAAAGGACCTCTCTGTACTTTGCTCCTTTCATCTTTCCCTCGATCCTGACTAGTCTCTCAGTCCCTGCCATTGAAAACATCCCCACAGCATGATGCTGCCACCACCATGCTTCACCGTAGGGATGGTGCCAGGTTTCCTTCAGATGTGAAACTTGGCATTCAGGCTAAAGAGTTCAATCTTGGTTTCATCAGACCAGAGAATCTTGTTTCTCATGATCTGAGAGCCTTTAGGTTCCTTTTGGCAAACTCCAAGCTGGCTGTCATGTGCCTTTTACTGAGGAGTGGCTTCTGGCCTGATTGGTGGATTGCTGCAGAGATGTTTGTCCTTCTGGAAGGTTCTCCCATCTCCACAGAGGAACTCTGGAGCTCTGTCAGAGTTACCATCAGGTTTTTGGTCACCTCCCTGACCAAGGTCCTTCTCCCCAATTGCTCAGTTTGGCCGGGCAGCTAGCTCTAGGAAGAGTCTTGGTGGTTCCAAACTTCTTCAATTTAAGAATGGTGGAGGCCACTGTGTTCTTGGGGATCTTCAATGCTACAGACATTTTTTGGTACCCTTCCACAGATCTGTGCCTCGATACAATCCTGTCTCGGCGCTCTACAAAACAATTCCTTCGACCTCATGGCTTGGTTTTTGCTCTGAAAAACACTGTCAACTGTGGGACCTTATATAGACAGGTGTGTGCCTTTCCAAATCATGTCCAATCAATTTCATTTACCACAGGTGGACTCCAATCAAGTTGTAGAAACATCTTAAGGATGATCAATGGAAACGGGATGCACCTGAGCTCAATTTCGAGTCTCATAGCACAGGGTCTGAATACTTACGTAAATAAGGTATTTCTAAAAACCTGTTTTCACTTTGTCATTATGGGGTATTGTGTGTAGATTGATGAGGATTTGTATTTATTTAATCCATTTTAGAATAATGCTGTAACGTCACATAATGTGGAAAAAGTCAAGGGGCTGAATACTTTCCGAATGCACTGTATCTACTTTCCAAATGCACTGTATATAATTTATGCAGCAGCATACAAGACATTTTTGGACTCACCTTGTTGTGCTGTGCTCACTTGAACAGGAAGGTGGCGCCTCAGTCCTTCGTCGGCAAATTTTGTCATCTACAGTGGGACAAAAAAGTATTTAGTCAGCCACCAATTGTGCAAGTTCTCCCACTTAAGAAGATGAGAGAGGCCTGTAATTTTCATCATAGGTACACTTCAACTATGACAGACAAAATGAGAAAAAAAATACAGAAAATCACATTGTAGGATTTTTAATTAATTTATTTGCAAATTATGGTGGAAAATAAGTATTTGGTCACCTACAAACAAGCAAGATTTCTGGCTCTCACAGACCTGTAACTTCTTCTTTAAGATGCTCTTCTGTCCTCCACTCGTTACCTGTATTAATGGCACCTGTTTGAACTTGTTATCAGTATAAAAGACACCTGTCCACAACCTCAAACAGTCACACTCCAAACTCCACTATGGCCAAGACCAACGAGCTGTCAAAGGACACCAGAAACAAAATTGTAGACCTGCACCAGGCTGGGAAGACTGAATCTGCAATAGGTAAGCAGCTTGGTTTGAAGAAATCAACTGTGGGAGCAATTATTAGGAAATGGAAGACAAACAAGACCACTGATAATCTCCCTCGATCTGGGGCTCCACGCAAGATCTCACCCCGTGGGGTCAAAATGATCACAAGAACGGTGAGCAAAAATCCTAGAACCACACAGGGGGACCTAGTGAATGACTTGCAGAGAGCTGGGACCAAAGTAACAAAGCCTACCATCAGTAACACACTACGCCGCCAGGGACTCGAGAGAAAAAAACAATGTTGAATCATGACGTCAGTGATCTTCAGGTAGGAGCTCTAAAGAGGCCCGAGTTCCCGACTTGGAATTCTGAGTTTGATGACTGTTCAAAACGTATTTTCCCAGTCGTAGCTCTTTTTTTCCTGAGTTCCCAGTTGTCTTGAACACGACAGAAGTCATGCTGGATTGACAACATGGCCAATGTATTCAACCTTTTCTGGCCCATCGTGTTGAATGTTTATCCTTTTAAGCTTGGAAAAGAGACCCTTAAACCCAGACTTGGACCACACACCCATTCCACTGAATAGCAGGTTAATGATTGCTTTGCAACGCTTGCAGTTAGACGCTGATTCCTTCCAAACCACTCATAGTTGAATTTGCGATTTCCAACTTCTTGTGTAATGTTTATGTCCAATGGCCGATGAGCACCGATACGTTTTTATTTAATTTCTCTTCATATTGAAAAGGCTTGAAAAGGATTTGCAAGTAGATTGTCAACTTGATTCATGATGATGACTGCTAGCTTGCTAGCTAAGATTTTGAAAGTATGATGTTGGCATGATCAGTCCAATCAAAGCTACGGTAGATATAACGGGATTTGACGTCATTTTATCTGTGGCCAATGACCTTGAGCCTTCTTGGATGGGCACTTCTAATGTAACTATATGGCAGCCCCCAAGGGGCTTGGATTTTCAAGCTTTACCCATAGATTTTGCAGTGACTTAGTGTCCTCATGAGTGACAGAACACTGACCCAATCACGGCACAACTAGAGAACATTACCAACCGCTACACTCCGTATTTTTTGCTGGCTGCCCCACCACCACAGAAAGCGCTGAGCTAGGCTGAAACACCTGCATTTTGGAGCTGCCTTACTCAAGAAAGTAAAAAGAAACCATGATTGTATGCAGCTTTTTTAACTCATTTTCTTTTTAAATTCATTGTTTGCAAACTGATATGTGGCAGATTTATTTCTGTCAATATTCAACCCTAGTTTCAAACCTTGTTTAAGGGACTCATTGTCACATTTTCTCCACTCAACCCTAGACTTAGTTTTCATGTGTCCATGTTGAACTTTGAATCTCTGGGAATGAGCAACATACCAAAATAACATGGAGACTAGACACAACCACATTTTGGCTTAATTAGGGTGCCAGTGTACTAAGGTCTTGAATTCCAAGATTGTAAGGGCTAATGATAACATAATGGGTCTAAGAGAATGGCACTGGCTGCTTTAACTACAATAGCATTATCAATACAAGTGAAATTGCACACACCCTGTCAACAGCAGGTGTGTGCAATTGTATTTAAGGTTGGGGCTTCCATGTAGGCCTGCCTTGTGTATACAATTTTGGCATTTTATACCATTCAGGAATTTCCCCTTCACCTTGTGAAGGTTATTGTATGAAAGGAGGACGAGAGTGGGGGTGTTGTGCTTTAGTTCAAGTTCTGTGGATCAAGATCTGTAAGTATGTTTCAGGTTTGAGTGCCCATACCCTTGAACTATTTATCTATCAAATCCCCACATTACACAGGGTCTGCAACAGCATCATACTTTATATCCTACATATGCATCTTCATAACTTTTATGCATTCCTCCAAATCCCTAATTACATATAGTCTTCATAAAATGACAGGGAAAGCCACTGTTGTTTTGAAGGCATGTTGAGACATTGAACTAATGAATTCAACCACTTAGTATTTGCTTTGTACTGTATGTGGGGGCTTGTAATTGACACATGTGTGACATGTACACACAGGGCTGAATGTAAAAGGCATGTGTTCACTAGGAACCAAATAGGCCAAAAGAAGGGACTAACCTGAACTTGTCCAATAACAAATGCAGATCCCCCCCCCCCCTTAAATGTTTTGCTACGGTTTTCCCTAATGAATACACCCCATGTAGTGGTGTGTTGGTTGAGTGTGCAGGCCCTGGTATGTTGCCACTTCTCCCCCCTCCTCACTTCCCCAACTGGGCCAGAGACCAGCTGTGGGGAGTGTGTGCTCTGTTTATGGAAAAAGTGTAAGGGGGAGCAAGGTAGAGGGGGAGAACAAGACAGTGGTTTATGGAGCAGCACAGTTTCTCACTGAGTGAGGGAGTGTTAGTTGGCTGTTAGGCTAAACAAATTAGTTGATAGATTTGCTCTTCAATTTTAGTTTGATTCAGAGCTGTGCTCTCTGTGGCTACCACCAAACTCAGTCGAAGTTGACAAATGTCTGTGTATCAAACCTCAAATTCACATTTTATACAGCCTGCTCTGTGACGGTGACTATTTCTCCAGAGAAACAACAAAGAACATTGTTTCATAGTAACGATTTAAGTGACAATGTTACACTCTATACCCTGATGTTTTTAGCCCTGTCATATAGTTCAACTTTCTTGTTTGTTTTAAGTAAGATGTGGCCCCTCCTTGATTCTCTGTTTTTTTGGAAGCAGGCCACCCACACCACTCCCTCTCCACCACTCCCCCTTCTCTCTAGTCATAGGCAGACACAAGCAGACTGGTTGAGTGGCAACACACGACGAGAGGGGGGAAAAGATCTGTAGAATTGAATGAGCTGTTTTAAGGGAGCCCTAGCTAGTCTCCCCCTCTGAGCCCGGGAAGTAGTGGAAAATGTGAGAAACGCTGTGCCTATTCTCCGAGTAGTTCTGAAAGGAGCACGAGGGGTAAAGACCACATCTATAAAAACGACTCCCTTCAAACCCCTGGAACTGTGATTGTCCTGAGGAGAACACTCCCCTCACGCATATTCACCAACGGACCGTGGAGGTGTGAGAAGAGCCGTGGAGAGGAGCAGCTGACGCGAAACAGACGAAGCCCAACGAGGAAGAGAGTAAAAAGGAGAGGGGGAGGAGAAGATGGAGGCCTTGCTTCCTGTGTTGCAGCGACACCCTGGACTGTCTGTGTTGGTGTGGGCTCTGATGTTCCGGGTGGCCCACCGACTACTACAGAATCTGCCTGTGCCCAAAGCGGTGGCGGTGGATGACTTCCGCTCCTGGAAGTGGAGGAACCTCTCGGTCTCTATGGTCCACTCCCTCCTGACAGGGACTTGGGCTGTGACCTGGTGAGTCACTCTCTGCACTGGGACACCATTGTTCATTCATAGTGGATCCACATGATGTTGTGTTACGTAGGGTTGTGTGGAGCTGTAACAGTCACTGACAGGGGAGAGGAGGAGAGGGATGAGCATGTTCAGATGGGAAGATGTGAGGGAAATGCCACAGTACAGCCTACCCAATGGCCTTCTCAGGAAACAAATACTTACTGAGCTCTGCGACACTACATAGGCAGCGAGATGTGTTCATTTTATGCTTGTAGTTTAGAGTAGCTGATTAGGGCAGTAAATGTTCCCCTTTGTAGTTAATAACTATCTGTGTCAGGTTATTGCAAATTAGGCAGATATTGAGTCTGCAAATACGGAGCCTTAATCAGATTGTGGAAGTTTAGAGAGCACATCTGTTTTGACATAAGAAAAGTAAAAAATTCTTGAGAATCCACTCAAGTCAATTAGCATAACTAAATTAGTGTCATGCCAAAGACAAAAAAAAAATCCACTCATGAGAATGGTGATGTAGCCCATTTTCAAAGAGAGTAAACTGGAAAAACCTGCTGGCTAGATGACTGTTGTAAAAGCTGTTATGTGAGGTGGGGACTTCTGAAGGACTACAAATCCATCCTCTATTTAGGGCCAGATCGGAGCCATAACATTATGTTACACACACTGTTTTTGTATTACAAGTAGATATACAGTACCAGTCAAAAGTTAGGACACACCTACTCATTCAAGGGTTCTTCTTAATGTTGACTATTTTCTACATTGTAGAATAATAGTGAAGACATCAAAACTATGAAATAACATATGGAATTATGTAGTAAAAAAAAGTGGTGAACAAATCCAAATATATTTTACATTTGTGATTCTTCAAAGTAGCCACCCTTTGCTGAGAGAACTCACTGAACAACATTCATTGGCACCTCCTTCGCGGGGCTGTAATTTAAATGTAGTCATTGCGAACTATTTCAGTCAGAAATGCATCGGCGACATTTAGCTAGCTAGTAAGTTAATGATAAAAACAATAGCAGAACTCGCTCCGGAAGTCATCAACTCGATCAGAAGTAAATTAGAACGTTGGAGGCGGTATAATGCATAGAGCCTATTAACTTATCCTCTGCAGCAGATGTAACTCTGTCTTCGTTTCCTGTGGTGGTCCTCATGAGTGCCAGTTTCATCATAGCGACTGAAATTGAACAAACGTTCAAAGTTCTTGATTTTCAGTATTGACTGACCTTCATGTCTTAAAGTAATGATGCATTGTTGTTTCTCTTTGCTTATTTGAGCTGTTCTTGCCATAATATTGACTTGGTCTTTTACAAAATATCTTCTGTGTACCACCCCTACCTTGGCACAATAGAACTGATTGGCTCAAATACATTGAGAAGGAAAGAAATTCCACAAATTAACTTTTAAGAAGGCACACCTGTTATTTGAAATGCATTCCAGGTGACTACCTCATGAAGCTGGTTGAGCAAATGCCAAGAGTGTGCAAAGCTGTCATCAAGGCAAAGGGTGGCCGCTTTGAAAAATCTCAAATATATATTGATTTAAACTTTTATGGCTGCATCCCTTGTTCTCAATTTCCGCCTGAAGACATACCCTAATCTACCTGCCTATAGCTCAGCCCCAGAGGCAAGGATATGCATATTCTTGGTATCATTTGAATGGAAACATTCTGAAGTTTGTGGAAATGTTAATTGAATGTAGAAGAATATAACACAGTAGATCTGGTGGAAGAAAAGAGAAAGAAAGAACATACGTTTTCTGTTTTTTTATTGTTGTAGCATCATCTTTCACATGTACTAGATTAGCCACACAGTCAGATAGGATGCTGGAGTTTCAGACTGATAATTTCAGGAATGGGTGAGCTACATGACATTTAGCATGAAGTCACCCAGGTGTCCCACACAAGTTGCCCAAATGTACCCAAGTGGTCGAATTGGTGAAATGACCTATAACTATATACAACAGTGCAAATAACTATATACAACATATCAAAAAGCAATTCTAACACACAAAAAAAATTATAAAAACCTTCAGATGTGAATGTGTCAAAACTGTTATGGCGGAAAATGTTTGTTGTTGTTGATCGCTCTTCTCAAACAAAAGCATGGCATTTGTTCTCTGTAATAGCTATTTTAAATCGGAAAACGTAGTTTGATTACCAAGATTCTAATCTTTGAAGGATGTAAGACACTTGCATTTTCAAGAATGTTTAATGTTACGACGTTGTATTTTTATTTAGTCACTCTGAAATTTCCCTGGATGTTGATCCCTGCACGGGGATCGCAGCCAGAAGAGGTTGATTTAACTTTTTTTTGGTTACTACATGATTCCATATGTTATTTTATAGTTTTGATGTCTTCACTATTATTCTACAATGTAGAAAATAGTAAAGATAAAGAACCCTTGAATGAGTAGGTGTCCAGACTTTTGACTGGTAGTTTGTGTGTGTGTGTATATATATATTACACAGTACCTACACTACTTGCATAGCTGACAACACATGCGTACATAGGCAGGCTATACAATTTAGGCTAGTAATAGATGTTTTATAAAGTGAAAGCAGTTATATTCAACAAGCTGCTGTTCATGTAGTTCACTGATTATTGCCATGCACGTGTTCACCCTGACCTGCTAGACATCATCAGGTCATGCATTAACAAGGGAATGTACTGTCTCACCATAGACTTTGCTATAGACCTTGTGAAGGCACCAATCATCTTGTAAAGAAGCAGGAGAATTGCTGTTACCAGATCATGATACTAAGTCTGTGCTTAGTCAGGCTATTCTCTACAGCAGGGTTTACCAAACTTGCTCCTGGGGCCTCCCCTGGTTGCACGTTTTTGTTTTTTGCCCTAGCACTACACAGCTGATTTCAAATAATCAAAGCTTGATGATGAGTTGGTCATTTGAATCAGCTGTGTAGTGCTAGGGCAAAAAACAAAAACGTGCAACCAGGGGAGGCCCCAGGAGCAAGTTTGGTAAACCCTGCTCCACAGTGAGCCCTGTGTCTGAATGAGAGGAACTCAGACTTAACTGTCCATAACCATGTATCCCTGTCCTCTCCAGTGTGATCATTTCGCCTGAGTTGGCAACCAACATTCACTCCTTCTACACGGCCCCGGCCTACATGCTCATCTGCATCTCATCAGGTCAGTCACTACCCCTTTAAGATGGCTGCTAAAATACCTGTATGTGAAAGGGTTAAATAAAGGTAAGCTGGGAAGCCATTAACATTGACCACTAATGGTTTGGGAGAGTGGGGTTCATCGTGGGGAGTCTGTAAACACTTCAACATTTTGTAATAATGGCTTCAGTCTGGCTTGATCAATTTTTATTTTTTTAAGTTAAAAGGCATGGAGTGAATCCTGAGCTTGACCGCTACTTTTGTTCCTAATAATAGCTGGGATATCCTGGAAAAAGAAATACTCTCTGCCCATCTCACCGGGCTCAAATAGGGGATGGGCCACACCTTCGGATTGCTATGGGCACCAAAACGAATCCCCTAAAGACCCAGCAGTCTAAAACCCTGCTGAAAGATGTGATGACGAGATGTGACTAGTGTTGGGTGTTATTATTCCGCGTGTCTCGCATGCATGTGTGCAGGTCTGAGGAGAGCCAGCCTGACAACCGCAAACCTTCCATTCCATTGAGACAGATTGCCATTTATAGAGGTTCACACAACACTCATTTTTGAAATCCAGTCTAAAGCGGTATTCCTGTGTTTTCCTTTCAAGTGTAACACAAATGTCCATGGTGCTGATAATTAGGATGGACTATGCCAGTACGGTCCAATATATTTCTCTCCGCTGATATATGTAGGACAGGGAAGTCCTGGCCATTTTGTTTATGGTACTACTGTTATCAACAATTTAGATGGCCTCATCCGTTGTTTGCACCTTGATAAGTAATCCATAGAAATAGAATCTCAGGCTCTGTTCCAATATCCACACTAGCATAGAATTTGAATGAAGCAATGTATTGGGCATGCATTCAAAGGGGTATGCTGGAATGCACATTGGAACGTGGCCTAAGATTAGATAGCTCTTAGATCAACTTTGTACTAGTATCCCGTGCATATAGCCAAGTTATCGTTACTCGTTGTGTATTTATTATTACGCGTTTTACTTTTCAAATCACATTTTATTGGTCACATACCCACATTTAGCAGATGTTTGTGGGTGTAGTGAAATGCTTGTGTTCCTAGCTCCAACAGTGCAGTACTATCTAACAATACACACATCTAAAAGTAAAACAATGGCATTTTTTTTCTTGGCATTGTTGGGAAGGGCCCATAAGTATGCATTTCACTAAGTCTACTCCTGTTTGTGATGAATACAATTTTATTTAGAATGCTCAAAAGGCCTCAACTGAGGCATTGCTCTTTACTCTCCTTTGACAGGATACTTTGTACAAGATGCAGGTGACATCATTCTAACTAGACATGCAAGAGGATCCTGGGAGTTCTTAATTCATCATGTTCTGGTAAGATAATTTACCTTTTTATTGTTTCAGTTTGTATCTGGTAAGAATTTAAATATGGCCTCTTTTTTAAATATATATATATTTATTTTATTTATTGTTACAGCAGCTACTGCTAGATTGTGTCTGAAGGTTAGATACAGTATTTTAATTCACTGGTTTTGTTTTATGACCTTGTGAAACCAGAATGATTGCTGCGCTCACACTTTGTTTCACTTCAAGTGAAGTGAATTGAAACAATGTGAGCTGTGAAGAAATTTTGCAGATGACATCTTAATATTGAATGGTGCTAAGAGGAATCATACTCCTCCTAGGGGGATTTTACTGTGTCAATAGTGACATTTTAAAGGTGCCACAGTGAGGGCCTATTCTGTAATCTAAATAAATGCTCCTGTATGCCTATCCCTGATTGCAGGCGAACAACACCCACCCTTGTGTGTGGTGGGATGTGTGTTGTGTTGAACACAGGGCATCTTGCAACTGATCTGAGGCACACATTGAGCTGAGCTTCCCTGTGTCTCTGATCAGTCAGTGTACACTATATATACAAAAGTATATGGACACCCCTTCAAAATAGTGGATTCTGCTATTTAAGCCACACATGGCTGACAGGTGTATAAAATCGAGCACACAGCCATGCACTCTCCATAAACAAACATTGGCAGTAGAATAGTCTTACTGAAGAGCTCAGCGATTTTCAACGTGGCACCGTCATAGGATGCCACCTTTCCATCAAGTCAGTTCGTCAAATGTCTGCCCTGCTAGAGCTGCCCCAGTCAACTGTAAGTACTGTTACTGTGAAGTGGAAACGTCTAGGAGCAACAACCACTCACAGAACGGGACCGCCAAGTGATGAAGCTCGTAGCGCGTAAAAATCGTCTGTCCTCGGTTGCAACACTCACTACTGAGTTCCAAACTACCTCTGGAAGCAACGTCAGCACACAAACTGTTCATCGGGAGCTTCATTAAATGGGTTTTCATGGCCTAAGATCACCATGCGCAATGCCATGCGTTGGCTGGAGTGGTGTAAAGCTCGCCACCATTGGACTCTGGAGCAGTGGAAGCACGTTCTCTGGAGTGATGAATCACGCTTCATCATCTGGCAATCCGACGGACAAATCTGGGTTTGCTGGATGCCAGGAGAAGGCTACCTGCCCAAATGCGTAGTGCCAACTGTAAAGTTTGGTGGAGGAGGAATAATGGCCTGGGTGTTTTTTCATGGTTCGGGCTTGCCCCTGATTTCCAGTGAAGGGAAACCTTAATGCTACAGCATACAATGACATTCAGGGCTGGGCAACTCCAGTCCTCAGGGGCCTGATTGTCACACTTTTTCTCCATCCCTAGCAAACAGCTGATTTAATCAAATTGCATTCTAAACTGAAGATCATGATTAGGTGAATTTTGGAGTCAGGTGTATTAGCTGGGGAAAAACTGTGACCCCAATCAGGCCCCCGAGGACTGGGATTGCCCACCCCTGCCAGATGATTCTGTGCTTCAAACTTGTGGCAACAGTTTGGGGAAGGCCCTTTCCTGTTTCAGCATGACAATGCTCCCGTGCACAATGCGAGGTCCATACAGAATGGTTTGTCGATCGGTGTGGAATAACTTGACTGGCCTGCAGTGCCCTGACCTCAACCAGGGTTGAGCAAAGTCCCCGCAGCAAGTCCCCGCAGCAATGTTCCAACATCTAGTGGAAAGCTTTCTCAGAATAGTGGAGGCTGTTGTAGGCGCAAAGGGATCAACTCCATATTAATGCCCATGATTTTGGAATGAGATGTTCGACAAGCAGATGTCCACATACTTTTGGTCATGTAGTATTTGTCCCAATATTCTGACCACTAGTTGGTTGATTAGTGTTTTTTTGGTGATCCATTAATCATACAGTATATTAAATATAAATTGTACATTTTTCCCCAGTTTTACTATTGCAAAGATTACTGTATCCCAATTGCCTTACAGCTGTAAGGCGGCAGAGTGCCGTTGGTATATATTAAATACTTTCTCTCTGTCCTTCCCTTCCTCAGGTGCTCTGGTGCTTCCTGTATTCTCTGTACTCGCACCTCTACGTGGCCGGTGCTGTGGTGGCTCTCTTTGTGGAGGTTAACAGTGTCACCCTGCATTTGAGGCTAATGCTGAAGCTAGCATCACAGCAGTCGTCCCCTCTGTACCAAATCAATAAGTTCCTCAACCTCTTCACCTACATCGTCTTCCGCCTCAGCGCACAGTTCTACCTCACATATTACATCGTCCAGAACTACTCCTGGATGGACAAAGGAGGCTACTTCCTGGTTACCATGACCCTCATGAACACCATGATCCTGATCTACTTTTATCGTCTTCTCCGCGCCGACTTCTTCCCCCGGAGCAGGGCTCACATGGAGCAAAATGGCACCCACAACAACGTCAAAAAGTTCCTCACTGAATGACACCGATAGTGACATGACCATATACCAGATATTGTGTTTGGTGTGTTTGTTCGGTTACACATCTCATCGCATTGTGTCAAGCTGTGACTTCATTATTATTATTATAACAACAAAAAAGCTCTCTCTCAATGGCTCGCGTTGTAGTGAGAGGCGGCCAGGAAAGGATGTGGACAGTGGTACGTGCCCTATAGTGATGATTATGCCCACTGTGGCTGAAGATCTCACACTAACAGGGCAGCATACAGTGAGAGACTGGTCTGTTAACACTGACAGGGATAATCCTACTAAATTACTTCCAGGATACTGTGCCACTTTTGCTTCTGATCATAGCTAATACAATTGTTTAAAATATAGGAATGTACATGATTCATGTGGAATGCTCTTTAACAGAATAACTGCTAACAATCATACATGCATGCATACAGTAGAGAAACAAACTGCCAAGGATAACAGGCACCACCTTGGTTGCTGTACGTTCCACCCCACAAATTCTGTCAGGTGTCACTTAGCAACATAGTTTTATTGAAATTTCCACTAATAGGATTTTGTAAACATACTATAGTACAATCAATATCTTACACTAACAAACTGTCAGACAATACATCTGTTTTACTTTCATTCTTCACTGTTTTGTCTCAAAAGGTCAACACCAATACATGGGTGACAAGCATTCTTACAACAGCGACCATTCATTCCATAAATCTAACGTAGTGAAATGCATGTATCCCCTGGAAAGTAGCTGAATGTACAGCCAGGTCAATTTGTATTTATTTATTAAGGTTACAAGAATTGCTTCTCTTCAAATTATTTATCAAAGTGAATCAAACCGAAACGGATGGGTTAGCCTTGAGTCTTGGTAAGCCATAATAGTGCCTCTAGCGCAGTTCCTTCTCAACAATCTTCCCTGGATAGCCCCCACAGTATGTCTATAGATGGTGTTGGGGAAGCTACTTTGAAAATAAACGCAGCAAAAAAAGAAGCGTCTTCTCACTGTCGACTGCGTTTATTTTCAGCAAACTTAACATGTGTAAATATTTGTATGAACATAACAAGATTCAACAACTGAGACATAAACTGAACAGGTTCCACAGACATGTGACAAACAGAAATGGAATAATGTGTCCCTGAACAAAGGGGGGGGGGTGGTCAAAAGTAACAGTCAGTATCTGGTGTCGCCACCAGCTGCATTAAGTATTGAAGTGCATCTCCTCATGGACTGCACCAGATTTGCCAGATCTTGCTGTTTTTAAAAATAATATATTTCACCTTTATTTAACCATGAAGGCCAGTTAAGAACAAGTTCTCATTTACAACTTCGACCTGGCCAAGATAAAGCAAAGCAGTGCGACCAAAAACAACACAGTTACACATGGGATAAAGAAATGTACAGTCAATAACACAATAGAAAAATATATGTACAGTGTGTGCAAATGTAGTAAGATTAGGGACGTAAGGCAATAAATAGGCCATAGTGGTGAAATAATTACAATTTAGCATTAACACTGGAGTGAGAGATGTACAAGTAGAAATACTGGAGTGCAAAAGAGCTAAAAAACAATATGGGGATGAGGTAGTTGGGTGTGCTATTTACAGATGAGCTGTGTACAGTGATTGGTAAGCTGCTCTGGCAGCTGATGCTTAAGGTTAGAGAGGGAGATAAGGCTTCAGTGATTTTTTTGTTGTTGTTGCAATTCGTTCCAGTCATTGGCAGCAGAGAACTGGAAGGAAAGAAGGCCAAATTAGGTGCTGGCTTTGGGGATGACCAGTGAAATATACCTGCTGGAGCGTGTGCTATGGGTGGGTGTTGCTATGGTGACCAGTGAGCTAAGGCGGGGCTTTACCTAGCAAAGACCTATAGATGACCTGGAGCCAGTGGGTTTGGCAACGAATATGAAGCGAGGGCCAGCCAAAGAGAGCATACAGGTCGCAGTGGTGGGTAGTATATGTGGCTTTGGTGACAAAACGAAAGGCACTGTGATAGACTGCATCCAATTTGCTGAGTAGAGTGTTGGAGGCTATTTTGTAAATGACATCGCCGAAGTCCAGGATCGGTAGGATAGTCAGTTTTACGAGGGTATGTTTGGCAGCATGAGTGAAGGATGCTTTGTTGCGAAATAGGAAGCCAATTCTAGATTTAATTTTGGATTGGAGATGCTTAATGTGAGTCGAAGGAGAGTTTACAGTCTAACCAGACACATAGAATATGTGGACAACTACAAATACCTAAGTCAGAAGCGTCCAGAGTACTGATGCTGGACGGGCGGGCAGGTGTGGGCAGCAATCGGTTGAAGAATATGCATTTAGTTTTACTTTCATTTAAAAGCAGTTGGAGGCCACGGAAGGAGTGTTGTATGGCATTGAAGCTCGTCTGGAGGTTAGTTAACAGTGTCCAAAGAAGGGCCAGAAGTATACAGAATGGTGTCGTCTACGTAGAGGTGGATGAGAGAATCATCAGCAGCAAGAGCGACATCATTGATGTATACAGAGAAGAGAGTCGGCCCGAGAACTGAACCCTGTGGCACCCCCATAGAGACTGCCAGAGGTCCGGACAACAGGCCCTCCGATTTGACACACTGAACTCTATCTGAGAAGTAGTTGGTGAACCAGGCGAGGCAGTCATTTGAGAAACCAAGGCTGTTGAGTCTGCTGATAAGAATGTGGTGATTGACAGAGTCGAAAGCCTTGGCCAGGTCGATGAATACAGCTGCACAGTATTGTCTCTTATCGATGGCAGTTATGATATCGTTTAGGACCTTGAGCGTGGCTGAGGTGCACCCATGATCAGCTCAGAAACCAGATTGCATAGCGGAGAAGTTACGGTGGGATTCGAAATGGTCGGTGATCTGTTTGTTAACTTGGCTTCCGAAGACCTTAGAAAGGCAGGGTAGGATAGATATAGGTCTGTAGCAGTTTGGGTCTAGTGTCTCCCCCTTTGAAGAGGGGGATGACCGCAGCAGCTTTCCAATCTTTGGGGATCTCAGACGATACGAGAGGTTGAACAGGCTAGTAATAGGGGTTGCAACAATTTCAGCGGATACTTTTAGAAAGAGAGGGTCCAGATTGTCTAGCCCTGCTGATTTGTAGGGGTCCAGATTTTGCAGCTCTTTCAGAACATTAGCAATTTAGGTGAAGGAGAAATGGGGGAGGCTTGGGAAAGTTGCTGTGGGGGTGCAGGGCTGTTGACCAGGGTAGGGGTAGCCAGGTGGAAAGCATGGCCAGCAGTAGAGAGATGCTTATTGAAATTCTCAATTATCGTGGATTTATCGGTGGTGACAGTGTTTCCTAACCTCAGTGTAGCGGGCAGCTGGGAGGAGGTGTTCTTATTCTCCATGGACTTTACAGTGTACCAGAACTTTTGGAGTTTGTGCTACAGGAGGCAAATTTCTGCTTGAAAAAGCTAGCCTTTGCTTTCCTAACTGCCTGTGTATATTGGTTCCTAACTTCCCAGAAAAGTTGCATATCGCGGGAGCTGTTCGATGCTAATGCAGTAAGCCACAGGATGTTTTTGTGCTGGTCAAGGCCAGTCAGGTCTGCAGTGAACCAAGGGCTATATCTATTCCTGGTTAAATTTTTGGGGGAATGGCGCATGCTTATTTAAGATGGTGAGGAAAGCACTTTTAAAGAATAACCAGGCATCCTCTACTGACGGAATGAGATCAAAATCCTTCCAGGATACCCGGGCCAGGTATCCTTCGACGATAAATGCGAATCCGACCATCACCCCTGGTGAGACAAATCACGACTCGTCAGTGAAGAGCACTTTTTGCCAGTTCTGTCTGATCCAGAAACGGTGGGTTTGTGCCCATAGGCGACGTTGTTGCTGATGATGTCTGGTGAGGACCTGCCTTACAACAGGCCTACAAGCCCTCAGTCCAGCCTCTCTCAGCCTATTGTGGACAGTCTGAGCACTGATTCTGCGTTCCTAGTGTAACTCGGGGAGTTGTTGTTGCCATCCTGTACCTGTCCCGCAGGTGTGATGCATTGTCCTGTGCAGGTGTTGTTACACGTAGTCTGCCACTGCGAGGATGATCAGCTGTCCGTCCTGTAGCGCTGTCTTATGCATCTCACAGTACAGACATTGCAATTGATTGCCCTGGCCACATCTGCAGTCCTCATGCGTCCTTGCAGCATGCCTAAGGCACGTTCACGCAGATGAGCAGGAACCCTGGGCATCTTTCTTTTGGTGTTGTTCAGAATCCGTAGAAAGGCCTCTAGTGTCCTAAGTTTTCATAACTGTGACCTTAATTGCCTACCGTCTGTAAGCTGTTAGTGTCTTAACGACCGTTCCACAGGTGCATGTTCATTAAATGTTTATGGTTCATTGAACAAGCATGGGAAACAGTGTTTAAACCTTTTACAATGAAGATGTGTGAAGTTATTTGGATTTTTACGAATTATCTTTGAAAGACAGGGTCCAGAAAAAGGGGCATTTTCCATTTTTGCTGAGTTTAGTTTACCAAGCTACCAATTTCTTCACACGGGAAGAAGTTAAGGTGCAATAAAGCCACCCTTAAGAAAAATATAGTTTACGTAATTAAAGTTACTTTAGCAAATAAATTATAAACTACTTTTTCAAGGTTAACACAACTTTAATCTAAACTACTTTGTAGAAACATTGTAAATCTGATATGACGTAGACTACAAATTGCAAGAACCGATCACTTTGGGGTCATATGGAAACAATGTGTAATTTAGCTTATTAAACACGTTTCAAGTGTGAATGGCCGTGCTACTGCTCCAGTTTCAACTGTTTTGCCTGCGGCTATGGAACCCTGACCTGTTCACCGGACGTACTACCTGTCCCAGACCTGCTGTTTTCAACTCTCTAGAGACAGCAGGAGCGTTAGAGGTGCTGACCTGTTGCACCCTCGACAACTACTGTGATTATTATTATTATTTGACCATGCTGGTCATTTATGAACATTTGAACATCTTGGCCATGTTCTGTTATAATTTCCACCCGGCACAGCCAGAAGAGGACTGGCCACCCCTCATAGCCTGGTTCCTCTCTAGGTTACTTCCTAGGTTTTGGACTTTCTAGGGAGTTTTTCCTAGCCACCGTGCTTCTACACCTGCATTGCTTGCTGTTTGGGGTTTTAGGCTGGGTTCTGTACAGCACTTTGAGATATCAGCTGATCTAAGAAGGGCTATATAAATACATTTGATTTGATTTGAATGAGGCAGGTCTGATGCCAAAAAAAGACAGGAAATGATTGCCTACTTCACCCATCTTTTATTTTTTCAAATAAAAGTGGTGTGCAGTTCCAGGAGTTAGCTACACCACTACATGGCAAAAAAAGTAACAAACTACTGAAAACACTACAAAGATTTGACTTTAGTTCAACTACCACCAAGCTACTGCAAAATATAATAAAATTACTAGTTGAACTACATAGATAGTTCACTACTCCCCAACACTGTATATATGTGACGCTGGACTGAATGATGTGGACAGAAATCTCTGTAAAACAACTGTATACAATAAACGGTCGGTGCCTTGTTTTGAAGAGCTATACGGGCTCTTGCCAAATATACTTTACATTTTGCATGAATTTTTTTGTTAAGTTTTGGTTCCATAAGCTGAAATAAGAGATCCCTGAAATATGCACAAAAAGCTTACTTCTCTCCAATTTTGTGTGCACATTTGTTTACATTCCTGTTAGTTGGCATTTATCCTTTTGCCAAAATATGCCACACCTGTCAGGTGGATGGATTATCAAGAAATAGATTAAACCGCATGATCTTTACAAAGGTGCACCTTGTGCTGGCAATAAAAGACAACTCTAAAATGTGCAGTTTTGTATCACAGTACTGCCACAGATGTCTCAAGTTTTGATGGAGTGTGCAATTGGCATGCTGACTGCAGGAATGTCCCCCAGAGCTATTGCCAGAGGATTGGATGTTAATTTCGCCTCCAACATCGTTTTGGAGAATTTGGCAGTACGTCCAACTGGCTTCACAACCACAGACCATGTGTAACCACGCCAGCCCAGGACCTTCACATCCAGCTTCTTCACCTGCTGGATCGTCTGAGACCAGCCGGACAGCTGATGAAACAGGAGTATTTTTGTCTGTAATAAAGCCCTTTTGTGGGGAAAAACTCATTCTGATTGGCTGGACCTGGCTCCAGCCGAGGGCAGGCCCACCCATGGCTGTGCCCCTGCCCAGTCATGTGAAATCCATAGATTAGGGCCAAATTAATTTATTTCAATTGACTGATTTCCTTATTAACTGTAACTCAGTAAAATCATTGAAATTGTTGCATGTTGTGTTTTATATTTTTATTCTGTATAGTAAAAAAAAAAATACATATTACTGTAAAAAGTAAAATATACCTTAACATATAATAAATTATAAAGCAATTGCTTGACTCGAAGATGACATCTCTGATTTTAACAATTTGATTTGATGTGCCTTATTAAAGCTCTTTAAAAGCCTTTTGTTTGTTGAACGCAACTTCATGATCTGTTGAACAAATAAAGACCATTAGTTAAGGAAGGAAAACATTGTTTAACTGTTTTGAATTATAGTCCAATTGCGTAAAGATAAAACATTTAATGGATCTATGCCGCCCTCTAGAGCTGTTTTGTGTAAACTAAAGAGATTATTGATGCTGGTGCATATGCAAGACGAATATACCACCTCCAGAAAAGAAGCAACAAAACATACTGTATTTTGCAAGATGTGGAGTTAAAACCCTGCCTAATTGTAATTTTCCGTTGGCTACTACTGGTAAGACACCCGACACTATGTATCCACGAGACAGGAAGTGTCGATGAGCAAATAAATAGAAAAAGTGGCAAAGCAACATGGGCCTGTAGTAAATATCAAAGGACAGAGAACCCAGCGTTCTATCACAGGAATATGACGCCAATGGCTATAATGTTGCATTGTAGCCTACAAGATTTTGTATAATGAACAATGTTGCCACAAATTAGAAAATAAATGCGTGTTTGGGCTACATTGTGTCCAATGATATCTGCCGCCAGGGGGAGTCGACTCTCAAGGACTTTATTTCCCAAATTCCAATGAGAACCTGGAGCTAAATCAGAGGTCCGACTAAAAACCTAAATAATTTGCAGACTACGTTATTTCCCACTCACTTCCGTAGGTCTGGTTTATTTGGTGTGAACGAATACGGTGGGCTTTTTGGAAAGATTCGGATTAATTTATGTAAAACCTCAAATCTTGAAACCAAACTAAAAGTCAAAGCTTTTCTTTATTGACTGAAAGGTTACGCTGCGTGACGAAAAAACTCCATCCTGTCCCGTTCCAAGGTATGTAGCTCCAGTGACATCCCAGCATTGACTCCGTTTGTTAGCAGCTTTTATTTTTCCTTTGTAGACAACTTCGGTTTTTATTAAGCCATTTTGGGAGATCATGTTTCAATGTGTCCACATGTTTTGGTTCTTGAAGAGGCTAGTGTTGCTTCTTATCATGTGAATTATGATTAAGCATGATTACAATTATAAAGAGCAACAATACTTTTTTACAATCTATTAACGGTTCAATATGAATTAGCTATATTATTGTAAACAGTTTACAGGCATTAATTTTCTTTGTGAACAGAACAATAGGATTAAAATAGATTAGTGGATAATCTCCAGAACAGACGAGTTACTGGCCACTGACTCAGGCTAATCAAATCAAAGTGTATTTGTCACGTGCGCCGGTGTAGACACTTTACAGTGAAATGCTTACTTACAGGCTCTAACAAATAGTGCAAAAAAGGTATTAGGTGAACAATAGGTAAGTAAAAAGACAGTGAAAAATAACAGTAGCGAGGCTACATACAAGACACCGGTTAGTCAGGCTGATTGAGGTAGTATGTACATGTAGATATGGTTAAAGTGGCTATGCATATATGATGAACAGAGAGTAGCATTAGCGTAAAATTGTAATCAGTCAATTGTAATCGTGTAGTGGTGCGTCATCCCACACGTTGCATAGGCTACTCTTGCTCATAATTGTCATGTTACAAAACCCAGTGCTTAATTTGAGCCGAATCCTGCCGGAACATGATCCGGAACCTCTCAGTTTTGGACTGTTTCGTTCCGGAACCTATTTGCCACGATCCGGTAATCTCGCGGCATGAAACATCATTTTCACTGTTTGCAATGTTTAAATTCGAATAAAAGCGATCAGAGTTAATTCGTGTTGCCGCCTCTGTAATTATCATTCATCATTTATTTCCTTGTAGAAACATAGCTATGGGAAGGGTGCTTCATCATTTATTTCCTCGTAGAAACATAGCTATGGGAAGGGTGCTTCATCATTTATTTCCTTGTAGAAACATAGCTATGGGAAGGGTGCTTCATCATTTATTTCCTTGTAGAAACATAGCTATGGGAAGGGTGCTTCATCATTTATTTCCTTGTAGAAACATAGCTATGGGAAGGGTGCTTCATCATTTATTTCCTTATAGAAACATCGCTATGGGAAGGGCGCTTCATCATTTATTTCCTTATAGAAACATCGCTATGGGAAGGGTGCTTCATCATTTATTTCCTTGTAGAAACATAGCTATGGGAAGGGTGCTTCATCATTTATTTCCTTATAGAAACATAGCTATGGGAAGGGTGCTTCATCATTTATTTCCTTGTAGAAACATAGCTATGGGAAGGGTGCTTCATCATTTATTTCCATATAGAAACATCGCTATGGGAAGGGTGCTTCATCATTTATTTCCTTATAGAAACATAGCTATGGGAAGGGTGCTTCATCATTTATTTCCTTGTAGAAACATAGCTATGGGAAGGGTGCTTCATCATTTATTTCCATATAGAAACATAGCTATGGGAAGGGTGCTTCATCATTTATTTCCTTGTAGAAACATAGCTATGGGAAGGGTGCTTCATCATTTATTTCCATATAGAAACATAGCTATGGGAAGGGTGCTTCATCATTTATTTCCTTGTAGAAACATAGCTATGGGAAGGGTGCTTCATCATTTATTTCCTTGTAGAAACATAGCTATGGGAAGGGTGCTTCATCATTTATTTCCATATAGAAACATAGCTATGGGAAGGGTGCTTCATCATTTATTTCCTTGTAGAAACATAGCTATGGGAAGGGTGCTTCATCATTTATTTCCTTATAGAAACATCGCTATGGGAAGGGTGCTTCATCATTTATTTCCATATAGAAACATAGCTATGGGAAGGGTGCTTCATCATTTATTTCCTTGTAGAAACATAGCTATGGGAAGGGTGCTTCATCATTTATTTCCATATAGAAACATCGCTATGGGAAGGGTGCTTCATCATTTATTTCCTTGTAGAAACATAGCTATGGGAAGGGTGCTTCATCATTTATTTCCTTATAGAAACATAGCTATGGGAAGGGTGCTTCATCATTTATTTCCATATAGAAACATAGCTATGGGAAGGGTGCTTCATCATTTATTTCCTTGTAGAAACATAGCTATGGGAAGGGTGCTTCATCATTTATTTCCTTATAGAAACATAGCTATGGGAAGGGTGCTTCATCATTTATTTCCTTGTAGAAACATAGCTATGGGAAGGGTGCTTCATCATTTATTTCCTTATAGAAACATCGCTATGGGAAGGGTGCTTCATCATTTATTTCCTTGTAGAAACATAGCTATGGGAAGGGTGCTTCATCATTTATTTCCATATAGAAACATCGCTATGGGAAGGGTGCTTCATCATTTATTTCCTTATAGAAACATAGCTATGGGAAGGGTGCTTCATCATTTATTTCCATATAGAAACATAGCTATGGGAAGGGTGCTTCATCATTTATTTCCATATAGAAACATAGCTATGGGAAGGGTGCTTCATCATTTATTTCCATATAGAAACATAGCTATGGGAAGGGTGCTTCATCATTTATTTCCATATAGAAACATAGCTATGGGAAGGGTGCTTCATCATTTATTTCCATATAGAAACATAGCTATGGGAAGGGTGCTTCATCATTTATTTCCATATAGAAACATAGCTATGGGAAGGGTGCTTCATCATTTATTTCCATATAGAAACATAGCTATGGGAAGGGTGCTTCATCATTTATTTCCATATAGAAACATAGCTATGGGAAGGGTGCTTCATCATTTATTTCCATATAGAAACATAGCTATGGGAAGGGTGCTTCATCATTTATTTCCATATAGAAACATAGCTATGGGAAGGGTGCTTCATCATTTATTTCCATATAGAAACATAGCTATGGGAAGGGTGCTTCATCATTTATTTCCTTATAGAAACATAGCTATGGGAAGGGTGCTTCATCATTTATTTCCATATAGAAACATAGCTATGGGAAGGGTGCTTCATCATTTATTTCCATATAGAAACATAGCTATGGGAAGGGTGCTTCATCATTTATTTCCATATAGAAACATAGCTATGGGAAGGGTGCTTCATCATTTATTTCCATATAGAAACATAGCTATGGGAAGGGTGCTTCATCATTTATTTCCATATAGAAACATAGCTATGGGAAGGGTGCTTCATCATTTATTTCCATATAGAAACATAGCTATGGGAAGGGTGCTTCATCATTTATTTCCATATAGAAACATAGCTATGGGAAGGGTGCTTCATCATTTATTTCCATATAGAAACATAGCTATGGGAAGGGTGCTTCATCATTTATTTCCTTATAGAAACATAGCTATGGGAAGGGTGCTTCATCATTTATTTCCATATAGAAACATAGCTATGGGAAGGGTGCTTCATCATTTATTTCCATATAGAAACATAGCTATGGGAAGGAAGGGCGCTGGTGGTGCTGCAGCACATCAGATAAATTGAAATACATTTGCCAACATTATAGAAATACATTTGCCAACATTATAGAATTACTGCCGTATGTTGAGAAATAAATTAAATAATTCAGAATACTACACCAGGAGTAGGCCTATAATTTAGCCAAGGGGATCAATAGCTTCTTTTTTTATAGCCTAGCTGTGGATTGTGTGTAGTCCAATCACAAGGCATTGCCTACAGTCGGGAATGCGTGGCAAATCTGTCAGTGAACAGCATGCATTTGCAATATTTCAAATACTGAGCAAAAATATAAACGCAACATGTAAGGTGTTGGTCCCATGTTTCATGAGCTGAAATAAAAGATCACAGACATTTTCGATATGAATATGATTTATCTCAAAATTTGTTTACATCCCTGTTAGTGAGCATTTCTCCTTTGCCAAGATAATCCAGCCACCTGACATATGTGGCATATCAAGAAGCGGATTAAACAGCATGATCATTACCCAGGTGCACCTTGTGCTGGGGACAATAAAAGGCCACTCTAAAATGTGCAGTTTTGTCATACAGCACAATGCCACAGAAGTCTCAAGTTTTGAGGGAGCGTGCAATTGTCCTGCTAACAGCAGGAATATCCACCAGAGCTGTTACCAGAGAATTGAATGTTAACTTCTGTACCATAATGTCGTTACAGAGAATTTGGCAGTACATCCAACTGGCCTCACAACCGCAGACCACGTATACACGGGGCTCCCGAGTGGCGCAGCGGTCTAAGGCACTGCATCTCAGTGCTAGAGGTGTCACTACAGACCCTGGTTCAATTCCAGGATTTATCACAACCGGCCGTGATTGGGAGTCCCATAGGGCGGCGCACAATTGGCTCAGTGTCTTCTGGGTTAGGGTTTGACCGGGATAGGCCATCATTGTAAATAAGAATTTGTTCTTAACTGATTTTCCTTGTTAAATAAAGGTAAAATAAAAATAACCACGCCAGTCCAGGACCTCCACATCCGGCTTCTTCACCTGTCTGAGACCAGCCACCCAGACAGCTGATGAAACGGAGGAGTATTTCTGTCTGTAATAAATCCTGTTTGTGGGGGAAAACTAATTCTGATAGACTGGGCCTGGCTCCCAAGTGGATGGACCTATGTCCACCCATGGCTACGCCCCTGCCCAGTCATATAAAATCCATAGATTAGGGCCTAATGAATATATTAAAATTTACTAATTTCCTTATATGAAATGTAATTCAGTAAAATCGGTGAAATTGTTGCATTTATATTTCTGTTCAGTATAGAATTGTGGGATAGCACAGGTTGGAAAGCAAATGGCTCCTGCTGAAACAAAATTACTTATCTGTAGGCTAAGAAAATATTTGATCAACTTCTAAATAGGCCTAACAGCAAACAGCATTGTTTTTCCAAACTAAAACGAGAGAGAGAGAGGGTTTTGGCATGAGCGCATCGGCCATCGCCGGTGAGTGAGCTGCGTATTGATGGGTGAGTCAGTGAAGCTGGAAAGCTTTTTTAGGACTATAATTTCCCCCTCATTGTACAATATGTGTGTCACCTCCACACCTAGGCCTAGTCTATTGATGGATTCAAGACAAGGTCATTTTTAAGGATCTTACATTCTCAGTTTGTCAGTGTCAAAGTAGTGTGAAATTTTAATCATTTGTGCGGTATTAAAAAAGATTCAACTTAAGTCTCCTGTCACATAAAATGACATAAATTTGCATGAAATGTGTTTATATAAGGCCACATTTTTCCCGGACACTAGACTACAAAAAATAAATCTACTGCTCTAGGCTAGACCACTATGCAAATGCGATGATATGCAGGCAATGCTTTATTATAAAGGTGATTTTCTGGTACTTCAGAGCTCCCGAAGTCACCCCGCTCTCACTTTCACTTTCTGTTCCGGCACCTCCCGATTGACAAATTAAGCACTGACAAAACCTAAGTCTCTCTCTCCCCCCTCCACTTATTCATTCTGTACCCTGTAGGTCCCTCTGATGACTGTTATCTTGGCCTAATGTCTGTCCGAGTGCCATCCATGAGTGTGCTGCCTCCTGTTCGAAGGGACCGCGTCATTGCCCAGCTTCCTCAGGTAAGCATCATACAGTACATGCTAGCAGTCAAACAGTCATTTGAATGTGTTACCCTATCTGGGCTTGCAAACCTAGTTCCTTTGCCCTGTAGGCTGCTTAGGCCACCAATCTCATAAAGCTGTGTTTATTATGTTCTAATCTAGTGTTACAGTAAGAAGGCTGCTGTGCAAACTAAAGAAGAGTTCAACTTCAAAGTGAAGACTGCCTGCCAGGAGCAACGCACTGGCACAGTAGGGTGGGTAGCCAACAAAACCTTTTCATGTTCAATATATACAGATAGTTCCCATATGGCATTATGGGGATGAGTGTGGTATGTTGTCTCATTGTGATCTTTGATTGTCTCTCTGTCTGTGGCACCTCCGATTTTAAACCAGTAGGTTTAAAATCGCTAAGGTCATAGTGGTTGGTGACCTGGCCGTGGGAAAAACCTGTCTGATTAATAGGTAAGCAAAATGTGGATATTCCTGGTGCGTAGTACTTGATTGCAGTATCAGTCAACTGGGTCGTTTTGGTGAATTAATAACCAGATGGAATGCAGTGCATACACCAAACTGGAATACTGTCGGTTGTGGGTTTTTTTATAGGTTGTTTGCAAGTAGATTTATCGGATTTTTCTAATCATTTACGCTTTTTAGGTTTTGCAAGGATGCATTTGACAAGAACTACAAGGCGACCATTGGTGTTGACTTTGAGGTGGAGCGGTTTGAAGTGTTGGGGGTGCCTTTCAGCTTACAGTTGTGAGTCTCACTCTACTGGTGTGTTCTACAGTATTAATCACCAGAGCTAATCTGTGTCCCTTCACTCACCAATATCTCTCTCCTCTACAGATGGGACACTGCAGGGCAGGAGAGGTTCAAGTGTATTGCCTCCACATACTACAGGGGAGCTCAGAGTAAGGAAATTTTCTCTTTGAACAGTTTTTGTTTCCATATAATTCATTACAACCTAAAACGTGTTGCCATGTTCTTAGGGACAGATTTGATGATGTTTGAGTTTACTAATGAAGTTAATTCTGTTTTCCAGCGATTATTATTGTGTTTGATGTAAATGATGTGGCATCTTTGGGCCATGCAAGGTAAAATACATTAGATTCAACTGACATGAGTATGAATATACATTTCAGCTGCACGTGTGCTCTGTAAATTCCACTTAACATATTTGAATGTCGCTATGTTTATCCACAGGCAGTGGCTTGAAGATGCCTTGAAGGAGAATGATCCTACCAATGTCCAGCTTTTCCTGGTGGGCACAAAGAAAGACCTGAGTGTATGTATTCACTCTTTTTATATACAATCTGCAGAAGCACAATTGATCCGTTTTCTCCGCTCATGTCAACTTCCAGAAGTCGAAGTTCAGACTATATACTGGATACTAAAAATTCATGGAATACTGTATATTATTATTATAATAATAATAATATGTTTTGTATATCTATTGTTTTTCCCCTCTTCTCTCTGTTATTTTCTCAGTCTCCTGCTCAGTACTCTCAAATTGAACAGGATGCCATCAAACTGGCTGAGGAAATCAAAGCAGAGTATTGGGCCTTGTCATCATTGACTGGTTGGTGGGCTAATATATCAGATCAATGTTGAGACTGGTAGCAATAAGACAGGATGCAGCTTACTTGTTTGTAAGATGGTATTATAATTTGTGTTAACTAATTGTCTAAACATCTGAAGAAGAAATGTGACTTAATGTTTTTTCCCCTCCTGTTCTTGTTGTAGGGGAAAATGTGAGGGAGTTTTTCTTCCGTGTTGCATCGTTGGCATTTGAGGTCAATGTTCTGGCAGAGATAGAGAAGAGTGGATCAAGACACATTGGGGACGTTATCAGTGAGTGCACAGCTGTGCACTGTTAAAATATGGCACCATGCATTATGTAATCAGAATAACATCAGTTCTCTTGCCACGTTAACCCTAACTAGGTTACTTGTATGAGTAACATAAGAAACACATAAGAGCCTTTTTTCATGCGAGTTTCTTGTTTGTTTCAGAAATTAACAGTAATTCAAACAATCTGTATGCAACATCAAAGAAGAAACAGTCAAACTGTTGTCAATGAAGACAAAACACATGACTACTACAGTAAAAAGGTACCAAAGCAAAAAGCATAATTTCTTCAGAAGAGAAACTGAGAACCCATGACCACTCCCAGAGACATGGAATTTGCAGTGAGGCAGGACAGAGACTTTTGCCTTCACAGACATTTGATTTTAATTTCTGCTGGCCCGGAAAGAACAGCTTTGTGGTTGGATGTGGATTCCTGTGGTGCTTGGCTTATTTTTGACTATCCAGAGTTTCGGATAGAATTTCCTCTGTGTCATTGTACTCCATACTGTACAATTCCAGTTTTTGAGTCCTGACAGATTGTGATGGAGGTACTGCTTTAATAGCTATGGAGTATGGACAATCATGCATGTCTTCAAATAGCCAATATGGATATTTTTAAGACACTCCACCATTAGATTGTTTACAGCGTTGTTTTGTTTAGTGTTGTTTCCATGCGACATGTTTTTTGCACAATTTGTAACTATTGCATAGATTAAAACTCATGACTCCTTCCTGGGATGTTATATTATGCTAGCTAAGGAGTATGATTACATAGTCCTATTTTTAACAGCACAACTGCATTCATACAGTATGAGAGATGTGTATTAGTCAGATGTACCTCGCCTACGCTAGATAGATACAATAATATAACTGAGAATTATTGATTTATAATGATGTGCGATATTTGAATGACTGATCTTATATTATCCCTCTAGTTGAATACCATAATCAGAGTGAAAAGTGCATACATATGTCTAGTTTTCCTTTTAGACAAAGATTATTTAAGTAATTTTTCTAATGTTTAATTGCAGGTGCAAGTTTTAGCTCTATAAAGATACTGTATATCAAAAATGACTAAACTTAGCTCAAAATATAGATGTAAGCTTTACAATCACTGCTCTGTATCAAATCAAACAACTGTTTACTGGTAATAAGACTTTATAATTATAAAACAAATCATTCTAGGTTATTATTGAAAGTTCTATATAGGATGAATCACTAATCTGTTATTAAATTATGCTTAATAACTGTTTGTCATATTAGCCTGGGCCTCTTAATATAAAACAATTATACATACAGTTGATAGTGAAAGTCTACACACCCCTTGTACAGTCTTCAAATTTTGCTGCCTTAAAATTAAATAAATATGTAATGGAATACATTTTTTTTTCTTACAATATCTATCTACACAACCTACTCCACATTTTCAAAGTGAATATATATATATAAGTATATATATTCACTTTGAATATATATATATATATATATATTAAATGACTAAGAAATAAAAAATGAGGATGCATTGATTGTCTACTGTATGTCTTCACACCCCAGAGTTAATACTTGATGGAAGCATCTTTGGCAGCTATTGCAGCTGTGAATAATTTTAAATAAGATTCTATCAACCTTGCACAACTCTTAGGGCAACATATTGCTCAAGCTCAGTAAATGTGGTTGGGAATCATTGATGGACAGCAATATTTGAACATTGTCTTGTTTTTTTTAAAGCAGATTTAAGTCAGGATGGAGACTGGACTATTTAGGAACACTCAACACCTGGAAAGCCATTCTGGTGCATCTTTGGCATTACAATTTGGGTAATTGTTGTTGAATTTTAAAAAATATATATCCCAGGGTTATGTTTTCAGAAGACTGAGGTGGGATTTCCTATAACTTTTTACTTGGACTATGCTCCATAACTTTTTATTTTCATCCTGTCCCCAGTCCCTGCTGGTGACAAGCATACCCATAATATGATGCTGCCACCACAAACCTGTAGTTTCTTCTTCGACCTCTCATCAACAAGCTGTTTCCGCCCACAGGACTGTCGCTACCGACTGGAGTTTTTTAAATAAAGGTTTTCGTACCATTCTCGGTAAAGTCTAGACACTGTTGTGCACGAAAAGCCCAAGAGGCCGGTCGTTTCTGAGATACTGAAACCGGCCCGCCTGCCACTGGCAATCATACTACGCTCAGTCGCTTAGGTCACTCGTTGTGCCCATTCTAACTTTCAATATAACAGTAACTGAATGCTTGTCTGCCTGCTTTATATAGCAAGCCATGCCCACGTGACTCACTATCTGTAGAACCACATCATTTTTGTGAACAGGGTGGTGTACCTAATAAACTGGCGTGTATGTTGCCCTAAGAGTTGTACAAAGTTGGTAGAATATTATTCAAAATTATTCACAGCTGTAATTTCTTTCACTTTGAATATGTGGATCTGTAGGGGGAAAAAATCTAATCCATTTTTATATTGAATTTGTTTACACTTTCACTAGGTACTATATATACAATATGCTTGTATATAAGCCAAAATAATTGAATGTATTCATCACTCCAAGGCAATACATGATCTTAGTGACTTCTTGGACAAAGCACCATACTAGAGTAACATAGAATCCTTGTCAGCACAGTTAGAGATTGCCTACCCTGCTCGGAACTGCATGACATTGAGTTTGAGCATTTAACTGGCGAAGCTCTTGGAAGGAGGTAAGATATTGTTTGTCAATTTGAATCTGTAGTTCCTCTGGGATGCAGTGAGAGTGTTTGTATTTCTCCTTGATCCTTCCCTCCCTCGCTGTTCTCAATGGCCACAGCAGCAACACCTGCAAATATGCATTACTTTTACTTGATAATAATTCAGATAGAAAACTTTACAGTATACAGTTGTGATTCAAGTATATATTTTTAGCACTTTTCAGTGATACAACAGATTATTTCAAATCTAGCCTACCTACAATGAGACTTTGTCTGGCACTGTGATTACACACTGACTTACAACAGTAGCTCCCTGCCGCTCCACCAGTTTGATAGCAGCCTTCATGGTTCCTCCGGTCTCTATCCACTGGTCCACTATCAGCACCTGGAGCCCTGCAGCACAGAGAGAGACCAACTAGTGGTTCTGTCCCAAATGGTACCCTATTCCCTACATAGTGCATTACTTGCTCTATGGGCACTGGTCAAAATAATGGAATAGGGTGCTATTTGGGATGTCCACTGTATTTCTATTCAAGCTCTTAACTCACAGTATGCACACCGGCAGTCCTACTGAGTTAGAGGACAAAACACATTCAGAGAATCTCCTTGAAGGGGAAATGTTTACTTAAATACAAAGGTGTTCAGTGGCTATACAAACTCTTTGCTACAGACTAGGGCCCTTGGTTCCTGCACCAACACTAGATTGTCACAGGAAATGAGGCCATGCTTGCATTCATTGAAACAAATACAAACAGTCAGAGCCAAAACAGGCCATACTGCCTCTTAGCTTGTGGGTTCATTGAGCTTGTCTATCACACTGTATGTTGTCTTGCTACATTCATGTTAATGAGTCTCTCTCTTTATCATGCACATTTGTGGCCTGCTGGAGGTCATTTTGCAGGGCTCTGGCAGTGCTCCTCCTTGCACAAAGGCGGAGGTAGCGGTCCTGCTGCTGGGTTGTTGCCCTCCTACGGCCTCCTCCACGTCTCCTGATGTACTGGCCTGTCTCCTGGTAGCGCCTCCATGCTCTGGACACTACGCTGACAGACACAGCAAACCTTCTTGCCACAGCTCGCATTGATGTGCCATCCTGGATGAGCTGCACTACCTGAGCCACTTGTGTGGGTTGTAGACTCCGTCTCATGCTACCACTAGAGTGAGAGCACCGCCAGCATTCAAAAGTGACCAAAACATCAGCCAGGAAGCATAGGAACTGAGAAGTGGTCTGTGGTCACCACCTGCAGAATCACTCCTTTATTGGGGGTGTCTTGCTAATTGCCTATAATTTCCACCTTTTATCTATTCCATTTGCACAACAGCATGTGAAATTTATTGTCAATCAGTGTTGCTTCCTAAGTGGACAGTTTGATTTCACAGAAGTGTGATTGACTTGGAGTTACATTGTTTTGTTTAAGTGTTCCCTTTATTTTTTTGAGCAGTGTAGTATGATTGATTTTGCAAGGCTTTTTATTTTGTGTTGCATTGTGTGATATTTTACTCTTAAAGCGTGTCATTGTGGCAATTCCCCAAGCAGGACCTAAATGTGTACTACCCCTAAATTAAGTATAATTCAGAGTGGTTAGGTTTCTTGCCCTTTCAGTCGAGCTTGCTGGATGTGAAATAATTTTAGTATGCAGTAAATCGCATGCAGCCACAATTCAGCAACAACACATGAGCATATTGGTTGAGATTGTATGTTTTCCTGAAACATTATTGACTAGTTGTTTACCGAGGATGAATCTCATTGCATCTATACCCGCGACCAAGTCAATGGCCTCATTCTGGAATGGACAGAGGTCCTTCACACAATCTGACAGTGCCTGGATTAGATCCAGAATGACCACCCGGACTGCTATTGGTTTCCTTACAGTATCTTTACAGTATATGCACTGGGAAAAATACACATTTTACACACTGCACGGGAAATTAGTTATAGTTAGTATTCACCGCCCTTGTATTTCTTCACATTTTGTTTTTGTTAGAAAGTGGCATTGAAATATATTTAATTGTGATTTGTCATTGATCTACACAAAATACTTGATCTTGATCTTTACAAATGAATAATAAAGAAACTAAAATACACTCACTGGTTAGTTTATTAGGTACACCATCCCATTCACGAAAATGAATCGCTCCTATGGACAGTTTATGTGGCTTGCTATATAAAGCAGGCATCGAGGCATTCCATTACTGTTAGATTGAATAATCAAAACGAGTGACCTAATAGGCTGACCACCCCGCACAATAAATTTAGAAATCTATGTTATTCAATTATTGCACCCACACTGCTCGCGCGCGTCTGCGTTGCCAAGGGCTAAAATAGAACTCCTTTCTATTTCTGACGTAGATCGCGCTGCAAGTTCTGCGTCTCCCATCTCCTCATTGGTTTATAGAAGCAGGTACCCACGTGCCATCTCATTGGTTATATCCATGTGGGTGATTGAAAGATGAACTGTGTTGCAGGTCGGTGTAGTAATACTATGAAAGTTTAGATGCCAATCACCATATAAGTTCAAAGATGAAAAAGCCTGGAAGGAGGAGAGATGACTAGAAACGATTCGGTTGACCGTTTTATGTGTGGATTAATTGTCGGAGTAGAGGACCTTGTGCATTTCAGGTAAAATAACAACTCAATGTTTATATCCCAGGACAAATTAGCTAGCAACAGCAAGCTAGCTAAATAGGACAAATTAGCTAGCAAGTGCAAGCTAACTAGCTAAATTGCCATAAATGTTTAATGCTTTTCAACCTGTTCCCAAATTAATGTAATTGGTTCAGAGTTTGTTTTGATATTTTAACCTGCGTGTCGTGATCGTGTTTGGTGTAGGGGACAAAATACATTTATGCACGATGGCACACGCGCGCAGCCAGTTTGGGTTCCGTGTAAGTGACTTTGAGCGTGGGTGCCAGGCATGCCGGATCCAGTATCTCAGAAATGGTCGCCCTTCTGGCCTTTTCACGCAATTAAGCAACAAACGTTTCTGACACCTTATAGAATCCATGAATTCAGGCTGTTTTGGAGGCAAAGGGGGGTCCGACCCTGTACTATATGGGTGTACCTAATGAACTGGCCAGTGAGTGTATAGTTGTTGCATAAGTGTTTACCCCCCTTTTTTTTAAGGCAAGCCTAAATTAGTTCAGGATCAACATTTGGCTTAACAAATCACATAAGTTACATGGATTCACTCTGTGTGAAATAATAGGAGTTGACATGATTTGTTTAATGACTACCCTTTCCTTTGTCCCCCCATACATCTATCTGTAAGGTCCCTCAGTGAAGTGTTGAATTTCAAGTACAGATTCAACTACAAAAACCAGGGAGCTTTTCGAAAGCCTAATAAAGAAGGTCAGTGCTTGGTAGACGGGTAACAATAATAAATCAGACATTGAATATCTCTTTAAGCATGGTGAAGTTAATAAATATGCTTTGGATTATGTATTAAACCACCCCGACACATCAAAGATACAGTCGTCCTTCTGAACTGAGCTGCAGGACAGGAAGGAAAAATGCTCAGGGATGTCACCATTGGTGATTTAAAAACAATTATAGAGTTCAATGGCTGTGATGGGAGAAAAATGAGGATAGATAAACAACATTGTAGTGACTCCACAATAAAGATACAGATACAATATACAGAATAAAACATACATCCTGTGCATATGCAATAAGGCACTAAAGTAATATTGAAGGGAAAAAAACATGGCAAAGGAATACACTTTTTGGCCTAAATGCAAAACCTATGTTTGTGGCAAACAAAACACATCACTGAGTAACTGCCTCCTTATTTGCAAGCATGGTGGTGGCTGCATCATGGTATGGGTATGCTTGAAATGAACAAAGATTGATCAGGATAAAAATAAACAGAATGGTAACTAAAGGTGTATCACTAGTTCCTAGGAATTACAGTAAATTACAGTCTTGATGGGTCCAACCAGGCAAACTTTGGTCCTTTTGTGTTTGGTGCCATTAGGGAAAGGTACTAGCCTTTCCCCCTGTCTGTTGGAACAGCCAAAGTGTTCATCCTGCTAGACCCTGAAATTGTGATTGCAATATTTCAAATAATTTTAGTAATGTCAAGAAACATGTCAAGAAACATCACATGTAAATTTAATACACAATTGGAGCAAAAGTTAATAACATTGGTTAAAATTAAAATCGAATCGCTATTGCAATAATATGAAGTGTAATCCGTTCAAATAGCACAGAAGATGACTCTAAATAGGGCCAAAATATTTGAAAGTTTGCTGTTTTAAATTATAAAACAAAATCTAAATTATGCAATGTTGTATTTCATCGATTTTCAGTTGACTTTCTGATAAATGATGATCTAATGCTATGTTTTTAAAAGTTAACAATGACAACAAAAAGCTTTAACAATTACAAATTAAATAGATTTACAATGCTGTGGTGTGGTGGAGTATGTGAAGATGTACTGCACACAAACAACTGGTGAATCCCAAATGTAGAGAATGATAGAGTCCTCTAGTGGCCAAAAGTCAGTTTTGGCATGGGCAGCACCATTGAGGGCTTCCACCATGCTTCCGCCATTTTAAAGTAATCAAAGTAGTCAACTGGGTGGGGATTTCTATGGGTTTTAGACGCAATGGCGCTACCGATGCGGTCACAGACACTATAATGGCACAGATATAAAGATGAGTCCTCTATCTATCGCTATGATCCCAAACCAGACCCTCTCCTTTACCAACTCGCTTGGAGGGCCCTACGTTGTCAAGTGTTGCTGTCGAAACTCCGAGGGTGATGCCTCGATCAGACCGACCGCGTCATTGTGTTTTGGTACACCTAAAGTACATTAATTTCCAATGGAACGCTGTGTTTGCTTTGCACACAGATTATCCATTATATTGACCATATACTCATGTGGCCGCTCTAACAATGGAAATAAATGTCTTAAAAAATCGAAGGCAGTCGGGAGGAGTCAAAATCAGCTGAAACCATTCTAGCCAATGAGAGGGCAGATACAGCGGCTTGCGAAAGTATTCGCCCCCTTGGCATTTTTCCTATTTTGTTGGCTTTACAACCTGGAATTAAAATTCATTTTTGGGGGGTTTGTATCATTTGATTTACACAACATGTCTACCACTTTGAAGATGCAAAATATTTCTTATTGTTAAACAAACAAGAAATAAGACAAAAAATTTAACTTGAGTGTGCATAACTATTTACCCCCCAAGGTCAATACTTTGTAGAGCCACCTTTTGCAGCAATTACAGCTGCAAGTCTCTTGGGATATGTCTCTATAAACTTGGCACATCTAGCCACTGGGATTTTTGCCCATTATTCAAGGCAAAACTGCTCCAGCTCCTTCAAGTTGGATGGGTTCTGCTGGTGTAACGCAATCTTTAAGTCATACCGCAGATTCTCAATTTGGATTGAGGTCTGTGCTTTGACTAGGCCATTCCAAGACATTTTAAATGAGTGTGTGGCTTGAGCAGTATGCTTAGGGTCATTGTCCTGCTGGAAGGTCAACCTCCGTCCCAGTCTCAAATCTCTGGAAAACTGAAACAGGTTTCCCTCATGAATTTCCCTGTACTTAGCGCCATCCATCATTCCTTCAATTCTGACCAGTTTCCCAGGCCCTGCCGATGAAAAACATCCCCACAGCATGATGCTGCCACCACCATGCTTCACTGTGGGGATGGTGTTCTCGGGGTAATGAGAGGTGTTGGGTTTGTGCCAGACATAGTGTTTTCCTTGATGGCCATAAAGCTACATTTTAGTCTTATCTGACCAGAGTACCTTTTCCATGTGTTTGGGGAGTCTCCCACATGCCTTTTGGCGAACACCAAACGTGTTTGCTTATTTTCTTCTTTAAGCAATGTCTTTTTTCTGGCCACTCTTCCGTAAAGCCCAGCTCTGTGGAGTGTATGGCTTAAAGTGGTCCTATGGACAGATACTCCAATCTCCGCTGTGGAGATTTTCAGCTCCTTCAGGGTTATCTTTGGTCACTTTGTTGCCTCTCTGATTAATGCACTCCTTGCCTGGTCCATGAGTTTTGGTGGGCGGCCCTCTTATGGCAGGTTTGTTGTGGTGCAATAGTCTTTCCATTTTTGGATTTAATGGTGCTCCGTGGGATGTTCAAAGTTTCTGATATTTTTTTATAACCCAACCCTGATCTGTACTTCTCCACAACTTTGTCCCTGACCTGTTTGGAGAGCTCCTTGGTCTTCATGGTGCCGCATGCTTGGTGGTGCCCCTTGCATAGTGGTGTTGCAGACTCTGGGGCCTTTCAAAACAGGAGTATATATACTGAGATCATGTGACATTTAGATTGCACACAGGTAGACTTTATTTAATTAATTATGTGACTTTTGAAGGTAATTGGTTGCACCAGAGCTTATTTAGGGGCTTCATAGCAAAGCGGGTGAATACATGTGCACGCACCACTTTTCCTTTTTAATTTTTTTTGAAACAAGTTATTTTTTCATCTCACTTCACCAATTTGGACTATTTTGTATATGTCCATTACATGAAATCCAAATAAGAATCTATTTAAAGTACAGGTTGTAATGCAGCAAAATAGGAAAAATGCCAAGGAGGGTGAATACTTTTGCAAGGCACTGTATGCATGTGAACAACAGGCACATATCCGATATAAAATGTTTTTCTCAAAGTTGCCGGGATGTCACGTGTCCTACTTATATCAGTACACTTGTAACAACTTAAGCATTACTAAATCTCTATTCTATCAAATAAGCCACACCTTGCAAATAAGCCATTTCATTTTTTGTTAACCAAATTCGACACTAATTGAGCAAAGAAACATCAGGCCACTAACGCGGCCCCCGGCGCTTACGAGCACTCGTTCTCCGTGGCCGACGTGAGTAAGTAATTTATGCGCGTTAACCCTCACCAGATGGCATCCCAAGCCGCATCCTCAAACCATGTGCAGACCAGCTGGTTGGAGTATTTACGGACACATAGTTGAAGTTGGAGGTTTACATACACCTTAGCCAAATACATTTAAACTCAGTTTTTCACAAAATTCCCTGTTTTAGGTCAGTTAGGATCACCACTTTATTTTAAGAATCTGAAATGTCAGAATAATAGTAGAGAAAATGATTTATTTCAGCTTTTGAGCATTGCCTTTAAAAAGCATTGCCTTTAAATTGTTTAACTTGGGTCAAACGTTTCGGGTAGCCTTCCACAAGCTTCCCACAATAAGTTGGGTGAATTTTGGCCCATTCCTCCTGACAGAGCTGGTGTAACTGAGTCAGATTTGTAGGCCTCCTTGCTCGCACACGCTTTTTCAGGTCTGCCCACACATTTTCTATAGGATTGAGGTCAGGGCTTTGTGATGGCCACTCCAATACCTTGACTTTGTTGTACTTAAGCCATTTTTCCCACAACTTTGGAAGTATTCTTGGGGTCATTGTCCATTTGGAAGACCCATTTGCGACCAAGCTTTAACTTCCTGACTGAAGTCTTGAGATGTGGCTTCAATATATCCACATAATTTTCCTGCCTCATGATGCCATCAATTTTGTGAAGTGCACCAGACCCTCCTGCAGCAAAGCACCCCCACAACATGATGCTGCCTCCCCCGTGCTTCATGGTTGGGATGGTGTTCTTTGGCTTGCAAGCCTCCCCCTTTTTCCTCCAAACATAACGATGGTCATTATGGCCAAACAGTTATATTTTTGTTTCATCAGACCAGAGGACATTTCTCAAAAAAGTACGATCTTTGTCCCCATGTGCAGTTCCAAACCATAGTCTGGCTTTTTTTATGGCGGTTTTGGAGCAGTGACTTCTTCCTTTCTGAGCGGCCTTTCAGGTTATGTCGCTATAGGACTTGTTTTACTGTGGATATAGATACTTTTGTACCTGTTTCCTCCAGCATCTTCACAATGTCCTTTGCTGTTGTTCTGGGATTGATTTTAACTTTTTGCACCAAAGCACGTTCATCTCTAGGAGACAGAACGCATCTCCTTCCTGAGCGGTATGACGGCTGCGTGGTCCCATGGTGTTTATACTTGCGTACTATTGTTTGTACAGATGAACGTGGTACCTTCAGGCATTTGGAAATTGCTCCCAAGGATGAACCAGACTTGTGAAGGTCTACAATTTTTTCTTGGTCTTGGCTGATTTCTTTTGATTTTCCCATGATGTCAAGTAAAAAGTTTCAGGTTTTGGCCTTGACTGTTCAGGTTTTGGTCACTAGATGTCCCCATTGCACCTTTTTTGTACCTTTTGTTTTTCCTTGCTCTAATTATTGTTTGCACCTGTGTGTCGTTCCCTTGTTAGTATTTAAACCCTGTGTGTTCCTCAGTTCCTTGCTCAGTGTTTGTATGTTAGCACCCAGCCCCAGCCCAAGCCTTGTTCTGAACATATGATTCTCTTATTGGATTTTCCAGAGGTTCTCTGGTTTAGTTATTGTGTATTTTTGAGTAGTCTTTTGAGGTTTGTTTTTCCCTGCTGTTTTTACCACTTTGGAGTTTCTTTGTATTTTGGAGGATATCCATTTTGTGCTTCTTGGCTTTATGTTTGGACATTGTGGATTTAGATTCTTTGCCTGAAGATTTTGTTCTTTAATTAAACCACCATCTCTAGTACTGCTGTGTCTGCCTCATCTTCTGGGTTCTGACGATTATTAGTGACTGTTTCTCGCACCGGGTCCTGACAGAAACACTGAGCCATTATAATGAACCCAGAGGCAGCCAGTACCCAAGATTTTTGTTCCATCCTGTCCCACCACGAGGGGACTGTCCAACGCCACAAAGCTGCTCTGGTTCAGCAAGAGGCCTTAACTTCTTGCGACTATAGGGGGTGCTGTTTTCTCATTAGCATAATTTGCATTACAGATTAAACGGCTTCCTACTCAATTCTTGCTCGTACAATATGCATATTATTACTATTATTGGATAGAAAACACTCTCTAGTTTCTATAGCCGTTGGAATTTTGTCTCTGAGTGAAACAGAACTCAATCTACAGCACTTTTCATGATAGGGAGTCAGATTTCAAACATTTTGGCCACTGATCTGGAGTCAGTTTAAAGCTCACTGTAAATGCTACGGAGAAACAGACACTGCTTACGTCTTCCCCTGGATGTCAGTGCGTGATGACGCTTTGAATGGTGTCGATTGCGCAATCAGTTTCTCTATAAGACACCAAATAGCGGAAGTAGCTTCCCTTTGCTGCCTGCGCCTTGCGCGCGAAGGACATCGGACTCGCCTCCTTCCAAGCGTTAGTTTAGCCAGTAATATTTCTCCGGTCATGTTTTTACCCGTTATAGGTGTTAACAGCATCATAAGGTAGTTAATTTGAACCGTTGTATAGCAATTTATTTCCTTTTAGTGCGATTTTGAGGCATTGCTTTGTTGTGCACTTTGACGCGCTGGGCACATTTCGGGGTCCCGGTCGTACGTTAGTGGGCATTTCGACGGACAAGTGGACATCTTTCGACCAAAAGAAGATTAGACCCAAGAAAGGATTCGTTGCCCAAGATTCTGATGGAAGAACAGCTCACAGTAAGAACAATTTATGATGATAAATCGTGTTTCTGTCGAAAAATGTTAAACGCTTACGCCGCCATTTTGTTTTGTATAGCTTCGCTTGGCGCAACCTGTATTGAAAAGTAAGGATAATTTAAAAAATGTAAATCAGCGATTGCATTAAGAACTAATTTGTCTTTCGATTCCTGTCAACCCTGTATTTTTTAGTCAAGTATATGATTAGCTATTGATTAAACTAGATCACTCAAAGATGGCGACCGACATTTCCAGGCTTGTTTTGCTACTATTTTCATTGTATAACCACGTTTTTTTATGGCTAAATATGCACATTTTCGAACAAACTCTATATGTATGTTGTAATATGATGTTACAGGAGTGTCATCTGAAGAATTCTGAGAAGGTTAGTGAAAAAATTAATATATTTTGGCGATGATACGATATCGCTCTCTTTGGCTAGAATCAGTGCTCAGGTAACGTTTGCATATGTGGTATGCTAATATAACGATTTATTGTGTTTTCGCCGTAAAACACTTAGAAAATCTGAAATGTTGTCTGAATTCAAAAGATCTGTGTCTTTCCATTGCTATGTGCTGTGTATTTTTAAGAAATGTTTTATGATGAGTAAATTGGTAATACAAGTTGCTCTCTGTAGTAATTCTAGTCGCTTTGGTGAGATTTGTGATGGTGGCTGCAATGGCAAACTATGATTTATACCTGAAATATGCACATTTTTCTAACAAAACCTATCCTATACCATAAATATGTTATCAGACTGTCATCTGATGAGGTTTTTTCTTGGTTAGTGGCTATCAATATCTTAGTTTAGCCGAATTGGTGATAGCTACTGGTGTTGAGAAAAAATGGTGGACAAAGAAAAATAGTGTCTTTTGCTAACGTGTTTAGCTAATAGATTTACATATTGTGTCTTCCCTGTAAAACATTTTAAAAATCTGAAATGGTGGCTTTATTCACAAGATCTGTATCTTTCATTAGGTGTCTTGGACTTGTGATTTAATGATATTTAGATGCTACTATTTAATTGTGACGCTATGCTAGCGATGCTAATCAGTGTGGGGGGGGGGGGGGGGGGGGCTCCCGGATCCGGGGTTGAGGCTCGTTAGAGGTTAATGGCTAGACATTCTCAACTTCTGTCAGAGATGCTGACTTCCATAAAGCAGATTTCTGATCGACTTTCCCCGGCAACCGCTTCTGCTCCAGTTCATCAGATTCAAGTGCCCCTGGCAGTTAACTCCCTGGCTGAACCTCGTCTGCCGCCTCCCCAACGGTTCTCAGGTGATCCGAGTGTTTGTAAGGGGTTTTTCACCCAATGTTCTCTCTCCTTTGAGCTGCAACCATCGTCGTTTCCCACCGACCGGTCCAAGATAGCATATATCATCACCCTGCTGTCGGAAAAAGCCCTAGCCTGGGCTACTGCTGTGTGGGATGCTCAAAGTCCCTGCTGTGCCAGCTACTCTACCTTTGCTGAAGAATTCAAGCGAGTGTTTCAAGGTCCTACCAACGGCCCTGACTCAGCCAAACAGCTCCTGACACTCCGCCAAGGTCGGCGCAGCGTGACGGACTATGCCATCCAGTTCCGCACTGTGGCGGCAGCAAGTGGCTGGAACGACGAGGCGCTCACAGTGTGTTTTTTGAAGGGTCTTTCTGACACCATCCAAGATGAACTGGCCACTCGGGAACCACCGGACAACCTCGAGTCCCTTATCAAGTTGGCTTCGCGCATAGACCAGCGTCTGAGAGAGAGAGAACTCAACCGTAGACCTCTCACCCTAGCTCCTATCGGTTCCAGCTCCGAGTCTCCACCTTTATCCTCGCTGGCTCCACCAGAACCCATGCAGGTTGGACGCATCTCCCAGGCTGAGAGAGACCGCCGGATGAGGGAGCGATGCTGTCTATATTGCGGCAAACCGGGCCATTTCCGCTCCACGTGTCCCGGGCTCCAGGGAAACGCACTCTCCCGTGCAGGCCTGGGAGGACTGTAACGGGAAACATAACCTCCTCCCATCCATCCAACTCCCGCCTGCTCATTCCAGTTACCCTTTCCTGGGACGACCACGAGTTTCCTCTTCAAGCCTTGGTAGACTCTGGAGCCGCAGGTAACTTCATGGATGGGGTCTGGGCGAAGGAGAATGGCGTTCCTTCTGAACCTCTAAGTGACCCCATAAGGGTTACTACGTTGGATAGAAGCCCTTTGGGATCTGGACTTGTCACTCGTGCCACTACCCCCTTGCGACTTTCAGTTTCCCAACACCAGGAAGTGATGAACTTTCATCTGATCTCCTGTTCCGAGTTCCCTCTCGTCCTTGGTTACCCCTGGCTTCACAGCCATAACCCTCACATTGACTGGTCTGTGGGCACTATCAAGCAGTGGGGTCCTACGTGCCAAGCCACTTGTATCTTCCCGAGTTCCCCGTGTTCCCCTCCCGAGTCTCTAGAATCCATTGACCTGTCCCGAGTTCCCGAGTGTTACCATGACCTCAAACCGGTATTTAGCAAACAGAGGGCCACCAAACTACCACCCCATAGACCTTACGATTGCACCATCGACCTGTTTCCAGGGACCTGCCCTCCCAGGGGTCGGATCTTTTCCCTTTCTCCTCCCGAACGAGCTGCTATGGATACCTACATCAAGGACGCTCTGGCAGCAGGCCTCATGCGTCCATCTACCTCGCCGGCGGGAGCAGGGTTTTTCTTTGTGGCCAAGAAAGACGGTGGATTACGACCTTGCATCGACTACCGGGGACTCAATGCCATAACCGTCCGTAACCGCTACCCGCTACCCCTTATGGCCACAGCCTTTGAGCTGCTCCAGGAAGCAGTTGTCTTCACTAAGCTTGACCTGCGGAACGCATACCATCTTGTGCGGATCAAACCCGGGGACGAGTGGAAGACCGCTTTCAACACGCCTACTGGTCACTACGAATACTCGGTGATGCCCTTCGGCCTGACCAACGCCCCGGCTGTGTTCCAAGCGCTCATAAACGATGTGCTTAGGGATATGCTTAACATCTTCGTGTTTGTTTACTTGGATGACATCCTCATCTTTTCGAGCTCCCTTCAAGAACACACTAAGCATGTCAGACAAGTGCTCAAACGCCTCCTAGACAGCCATTTGTACGTTAAGCCGGAAAAGTGTGAATTCCATTCCTCTCGAGTACAATTCCTGGGATTTATAGTAGAACCCGGTCGAGTCCAGATGGACCCCAAGAAGGTAGGGGCGGTAGCGGATTGGCCCACCCCCAAGTCCGTTAAGGAAGTTCAGCGTTTCCTGGGCTTCACCAACTTTTACCGCAAGTTCATCAAGAACTTCAGCTCGCTGGCAGCCCCTCTCTCAGCTGTAACCAAGGGTGGCAACACAAGGTTTCTGTGGGGAAGAGAAGCTGAGATGGCCTTCCAAGGACTCAAGCAGCGCATCCTCTCTGCTCCCATCCTGACACTACCAACGGCGGATGAACCTTTTGTGGTGGAGGTAGACGCATCAGAGGTTGGTGTTGGAGCTGTCCTGTCTCAGAGGGGTGAAGACAAGAAGCTTCATCCTTGCGCCTTCTTCTCTCACCGGCTTACCCCGGCCGAGAGGAATTACGATGTGGGGGATCGTGAACTCCTAGCGGTTAAGATGGCATTGAAGGAATGGAGACACTGGCTCGAGGGGGCTTCTCAACCGTTTCAAGTGCTTACGGACCACAAAAATCTGGAGTATATCCAGCAGGCGAAGCGGTTGAACTCCAGACAAGCTCGATGGTCTCTTTTCTTCAGCCGATTTCAGTTTATCCTCACCTATAGACCCGGGTCGAAGAATCTCAAACCGGACGCCTTGTCACGAATCTACTCTCCTGCCATTCGAGAAGATACTGACATGACTGTCCTTCCTGCCGCTAAGATCGTGGCTCCGATCTCGTGGCAAGTGGAGGATACCGTGAAACAAGCTCAAGCCATCGAACCGGGCCCTGGAGGAGGTCCTGCCAATCGGTTGTTTGTTCCCAAGGCAGCAAGGTCCCAAGTCCTTCTGTGGGGGCACTCCTCTCGCCTCACCTGTCACCCGGGCGTAGGTCGCACCTTGGAGTTCATCCAGCGTAAGTTCTGGTGGCCCACCATAAAAGAAGACGTTGCCACTTTCGTCAAGGCCTGTTCCGTGTGCTGCCAGGGCAAATCTTCTCACCTCCGCCCTCAAGGACTCCTTCACCCTTTATCTATTCCCCACAGACCCTGGTCCCATATCTCGTTGGACTTTATTACTGGCCTTCCTCCGTCCCATGGTAATACTACGATCCTAGTCATCATCGACAGGTTTTCTAAGGCGGCCAGGTTTGTTCCCTTGACCAAATTACCTTCTGCCAAGGAAACGGCTGAGTTGGTGATTAACCATGTGTTCCGAGTCTTTGGCATTCCGCAAGATATGGTTTCCGACAGAGGTCCCCAGTTCGCCTCAAGGTTTTGGAAGGCCTTCTGCCAACTCATAGGGGCCACGGCAAGTTTATCTTCAGGGTACCATCCAGAGTCCAACGGCCAAACTGAGAGGATGAATCAGGAGCTGGAAACCACCCTCAGATGTATTATGGTTTCCAACAACCCGTCCACATGGTCATCCTTCATTGTTTGGGCCGAGTACGCGCACAACACCTTGTGCTCCTCCTCCACTGGTATATCCCCGCATGAGTGTCAGTTTGACTATGCTCCTCTATTGTTCCCGGACCAGGAGGCAGAAGTCAGAGTGCCTTCAGCCTCGAAGTTCATCAGACGCTGTCGGCTAACGTGGAAGAAGGCACGTCTTAATCTTCTGCGTTCCTCACAGCAGTACCAACGACAAGCCAACAGACGTCGCCGTCCCGGTCCTACCCTGTACCCCGGCCAGAGAGTATGGCTCTCAACAAAGAACTTACCGCTACGGGTGGAGTCTCGCAAGCTGTCCCAGAGATTCATCGGTCCCTTTAAGATTGCCAGGAGAGTCAATCCCGTTACTTTTCGCCTGCACTTACCCAGATCCCTTAAGATCAATCCAACATTTCACATTTCTTTATTAAAACCTGTTGTTTTTTCTCCCCTTATCCCGGCAGGCAGACCTCCCCCTCCGCCCCGTGTCATCGGTGGCCAGTCGGCTTATACCGTCCACCGGATACTGGATTCCCGCCGGGTGCAGCGGTCCTGGCAGTATCTGGTGGACTGGGAAGGCTACGGTCCCGAGGAGCGCTCCTGGGTTCCTGCCAAGGACATACTGGACCCTGACCTCATTCGTCAGTTCAGGACCCTCCACCCTGAGAAGGCTGGTAGGAACGTCAGGAGCCGTTCCTAGGAGGGGGATTCTGTCAGGTTTTGGCCAGACAAGCTGTCTTCATCAGGGTATAATGATGTAGTTAGTCATTATACCCTGATGAAGACAGCTTGTCTGTCGAAACGTTGGTTATTAGGTTATTAAATGATTGCATCTGAGCTACTAGAGTGTGCACTCTCCTTTAATTTTTCAAATCTTCTATGCCTAAATTGGTGTGTTTCTTTCACCTCTATATAAAACCCATGTAAACTCTATTTATTTAAAATATTTTAGGGTGACAATAATGCTATTACACAATTTCTGATCTATCACACGGCTTAACAAATTTAACAAAATAGGCTACGTCCCAAAATGAATGTTTAACTGTTACTGAGGTTTATATGTTGTAAAATGACAAGGGGGATTTGTTAATTCGAATTTTGTTTTATTATTTAAATGAATTACCGAAATTGATGGTCTTATTGATTACTGTTCTCCTGGCAGCAGGATCACAGATTCGTCACTACACTGTGGGGCCCCCTTGTTGAGGATCAGCGGGGCAGAGGTGTTGTTGCCTACCTTCACCACTTGGGGTCGGCCCGTCGAAGTTCAGGACCCAGTTAGACAGGGAGGGGTCTAGACCCAGGGCCCTGAGCTTAGTGATGAACTTGGAGGGCTCTAAGGTGTGGAAGGCTGAGCTATAGTCGATGAACAGCATTCTTACATAGGTATTTCTGTTGTCCAGGTGGAATAGGGCAGTGTCACCACTGCAGGGTGACTAGTTTATATTGTATCAGAGGACACACACAGGTGTCTAATCATGGCCAGGTGTGGCCTGATATCGTTGGTTAATTCTCAGATATAAAAATAACATACCAAAAACATGAATGGATAGCAAACGATCATAGATACAATTAGGCTACAAAGGCCTACAAACATTTACAAAAGCAAAATCCCAATAATCACAAGAATGACTTCAGCTCAAAGTCTACGTTGAGACCAAAGGGAGTAAGAGTCTTTAAATTTAAGATCCAGGCAGCCTCTCGTTTTTACAATAAATTGTAGAGGTCACCCCCTCTCCTAGGGAGGGTGACATGTTCGATGCCGATATAATTTAGGGACGAAATCGAGTGGTTTGCTTCCAAAAAGTGGGCCGCTACTGGTAAATCGAGTTTTTGCACCTAATGGTGCTACGATGCTCCGAGATTCGTACTTTTAATTTGCGCTTTGTTTTACCCGCATCATTTTTACCACAAGGATAAGTTATAAGATAAACAACTGACTTAGTGGAGCACATGTTAACACCTTTGATTGGATATGTTTCCCTGTTCGGGGGTGTTTAACCTGTCTAGGATGAGGGTGCCGCTAGCGGCACTCCCCCCCCCACCCCCACTGAAAAGGCAGAGCCGCGAAATTCAAAAGAAAAATATTTTTTAAATATTTAACTTTCACACATTAAAGTCCAATACAGCTAATGAAAGACACAGATCTTGTGAATCCAGCCAACATGTCCGATCTTTTAAATGTTTTACAGGGAAGACACAATATGTAAAGATGTACATCTATTACCTAAAAACACATTAGCATAATCCACCATCTTTTATTTGTCCACCAACACCAGTAGCTATCACCAATTCGGCTAAACTAAGATATTTATAGCCCCTAACCAACAAAAAAACTCATTAGATGACAGTCTGATAACATATTTATGGTATGGGATAGGTTTTGTTAGAAAAATGTGCATATTTCAGGTAGATGGCATAGGTTACAATTGCACCCACCGTCACAAATGGACTAGAATAACTACATAGAGCAACGTGTTTACCTACTTACTAATCATCAAACATTTCGTAAAAATACACAGCATACACTAATCGAAAGACACAGATCCTGTGAATACAGACAATATTTCAGATTTTCTAAGTGTCTTACAGCGAAAACACAATAAATCGTTATATTAGCATAGCACATAGCACATAGCAGCCCAGCATTGATTCTAGCCAAAGTGAGCGATAACGTCAACATCGCCAAAATATATTATTTTTTTCACTAACCTTCTCAGAATTCTTCAGATGACACCCCTGTAACATCACATTACAACATGCATATACAGTTTGTTCGAAAATGTGCATATTTAGCCACCAAAATCATGGTTAGACAATGTGAAATGTAGCCCAGCTGGTGAGAAAATGTCCGTGCGCCATATTAGACAGTGATCTACTCTTATACATAAATACTCATAAACGTGACTAAAAAATATAGGGTGGACAGGGATTGATAGACAATTTAATTCTTAATACAATCGCGGAATTACATTTTTTTAATTATCCTTACTTTTCAATACAGTTTGCGCCAAGCGAAGCTACGTCAAAAAACATGGCGTCCTAAGCCACTAACATTTTTCGACAGAAACACGATTTATCATAATAAATTGTTCCTACTTTGAGCTGTTCTTCCATCAGTATCTTGGGCAAAGGATCCTTTCTTGGGTCTAATCGTCTTTTGGTGGAAAGCTGTCCTCTTGCCATGTGGAAATGCCAACTGCGTTCGGGATGAACTGGAAGCGTGCCCAGCTATTCACAGCGTTTCAGAAATAAATGTCCCAAAATCGCACTAAACGGATATAAATTGCTATAAAACGCTTTAAATTAACTACCTTATGATGTTTTTAACTCCTATAACGAGTCTTAACATGACCGGAGAAAGATTACTCCCAACACTAATGCTTGGAACAGGTGCGGGTCGGTGTCCTCCACGCGCATGACGCACCAAGAAAAGACTTGCTAGCTACAGGTTTTTTTTATTTATAGTGCCTGTGAACGCGCAATCGACCCCATTCAAATCGTCATCACGTAAAGGCATCCAGGGGAAGACGTAAGCAGTGTCCGTATACTCATAGCAATAACAGTGCCCTTTTAACTGACTCCAGATCAGGGGCCAACATTTCTGAAATCTGACTCCATGTCAGGGAAATTGCTGTAGAATGGGTTCTGTTCCACTTAGAGACAAAATTTCAACTCCTATAGAAACTATAGACTGTTTTCTATCCAATAATAATAATAATAATATGCATATTGTACGATCAAGAATTTTGTGGGAAGCCGTTTCAAAAATTACACGATTAGCATAAATAGTGACAACAGCGCCCCCAGCCTCAACAGGTTAAAGGATCTTCATTTATAAGTGCCATTGCATTGAGCACAGCCATTACACGTGTAGTTTCCATCCAGTAGGGGCGCAAATAGACGTTGTACAGGGTGGTAAATCAGAGTTTACCGATTGATCTCAGAGATTTCTGCCCCGCGAGAATACGATCAAGGGAGCGCCTGAAAACACATTACCGATACTGTCATCGGAGTTTAGAATGTGCCAATGTTTGAACGATTCCCTTAATTTGTTCAAAGCACTTTGCATAGCGCGCAGTTAGAACGCAAGAATGCTTCTTTTTGCGAGACTGTCCTTGAAAAATGTCTCTGTTTTGAATTTTCTCAATGGCAGTATTAATCTGGCCATCTTTGTACCCCCTCTTCTTGAATTTTCTTTGCGTCTCAGCCATATTTCTGTCGAAATCTGTTTTTGTTTTGTTTTTTGCATTTTTTTTTATCGACAGAATTGGCTGTATGGCAAACTGTTTTTCAAGGGAAGCGGGTGACAACTATCAGCCCTCAACAAACTGTTACGATCAGTAGGTTTCCTGTAAAGATCAGCGTATAGAACATTATCCTCACAGAAGATCAAGGAAACTGATTTGACGTGTCAGATTGCAAAGTAAATCTCAGATGCTCAGAACAAGAGTTAAGAAAAGCATGGAATGCCTGGATCTGTTTTGCATCACCCCTCCATAGAACAAAAATATCATCAATATTCCTTTTCCAAATAATGTTAGGCAAGAAAACATTTGAGAAGATTGAACATTGACTGTTTCTCCATGTAACCAACATACAAATTAGTATAGTTAGGAGCCATGGAGGATCCCATAGCAGTACCCTTCGTCTGAATAAAGAAATCATTTAGAAACATGAAGTAGTTTTGTGTGTGAGTACTATTTCAGCCAATTTTATAATGCATGCACTGGAAAGTAGTTCATTAGGGTCACGTGCAGAAGAAAATGTTCCATAGCTTCAATACCGCCCTCGTGTGGAATATTCGTGTATAACGACTCAACATCAAAAGTAACTAACAAAGTATTATCAGGGAGAGGATCAAGAGAGTCGATAGTAGAGATCATACTGCTGGTGTCCTTTACAAAGGAGGGGCACTGTTCTGCGAGTGGTCTAATAAAAAAGTAAACAAAAGTCGATAGGGGCCGTTACTGCATCAATGCCCGCTACAACAGGGCGCCCTGGAGATTTTGTAACATTCTTGTGTAATTTCGGCAAAGTATAAAAAGTTGCAATTTTAGGGTGTTGAATAGCCAAACAGTCGTGTTCTATTTTGGTTATCTGACCAGAACTTAAATACCCATCTAGGACAGTAAAGATAGTGTTCTGAAATTGGTCAGTGGGGTCACTTTTGAGTTTCTTGTAAAAGGTGTTGTCAAACAGTTGTCTATGACGCTCATTTACTTAAACAGTCCTATCCATGAGCACAACCGACCCACCCTTATCAGTAGGGCGGGTAAGGAATGACGTATCGGATTGAGGTAAATTATGGAAAGATATGTACTCCTGTTAGTTCTTAAGGAGATGAACGATCTCTTTTTCAAGAGTCTGCAATATGTCTCAATAGAGTGATTGCGATTGGATGGAGGTACATAATAACTCTTACTTCTAAAAGGAGTCCGAATATGTGCAGGTCAGCAACCTACATGTTCAGTAGAAATATCACGATTAGGGGAGCTAAAGTATTCCCTTAAACGGATGTCTCTAAAAAACTTAAACATATCTACCTTAACATCGAAATCGTTGCACTGAGTTGTAGGCACAAAATATAACCCTCTAATATGGGCAGGGCTCAATATCTTGCTTGATAAATTGAAGACTCTCAGTCCCGTGGGGTCTGGGACCGTCCCTCTGCCTCTGGTAGTCGTTTCTTCTTACCCCGTCGGGTACGGCATCTCGTCAGTGCGCATGTCCGCGGCCATCTCTGCGCTTCCGTCGGTCAAATCTCTCGTTGGATAAAAAAACTGGTACTGGAAGCAGATGAGGCGCTGGTTGTAGAGAGTTGGTTAGTCGGGGATGGATAGAATGTAAGCGGCCTCCCTCCTGCGTCTGTCATGGAGAGGAGGACCTCTTTTATCAGGGTTTCTCCAGAAGTAGACTTTGTCCTCTCCATTTTTTGTTTTGGTTGAATTTCTTTATTTTAAGTTCCCTTTATTTCTTTTATACAACTTGTCCTGGAGCGCTTGGTTAGTTTATAAGTTCATTGAAAATGCCAGTCCATTTCAATAAAATATTTTTTCAACTGGTCAACAAATAATGTCATTAAATCAATCAAGCATTGATGGCACACCAGCACTCACAGAAATCATCTTTGCGCTGTCCCAGTGATGGTTCTTTTTGCCACCTGAGTCCCTGTGGAATAATGCCTTGACGCACATAATCACTAAGATTGACTGTATGTAGATGCATTCTCCTCTGGCTCTTAGATAAATTTAAGTTATTTCGAGAGATCCTAATTACCCCCGGCATATCAAAAAGGGACTCCGATTGTGAACGCTGCGTGTAACACATCCGGTGTCAGGATAAATAAAAAGCAAGGTCTGCTAACTTTCTTTAATTATGTTTAATTACAGCAAACAATGAAGGGCAAATGCAATTTTCGTATATACGGGTTCACTGTATCTCCGCGCCGGGTAGATCAGGGAACTGTGGAATGTACTCAAAAAGCAGTTCTTATACTATGACAGTTTTAGTTCCAACTCGTCCAGTTGGCCTATCATAGTAGAGGCTGAGCACGGTTTAGACTCTTGCTCCGCCTTTGGGGGCACCCGGACTTGTCCAAGCACCTTGGCGCTTTCCTTTGTCCACATCTGGTTGCTGGGTAGATTAGCTCCATCTTGTGTCTCCCCCTTGAATCTTCACTCAAACAATTCCTAATATGGTACTGATCAGTCTCCCAACCCCCCTGGTTGGCCTAGAGTGATGCACCCCTCCCCTCTCCAGACTGACCACAGCTTTTATGGCCTGTGTTGGTCAGTCCTTACACACCTACACACACACCCATCTGTATTGTTTGTGTGTGTGTGTGTGTAACAAAACAATATTCATCTTCAAACAATATGCTAACAGGCTATAGTGCATAAGCATAAATCCTAACACGATACAATTATATTATCACGTTCGCTTTGGCTATATTCAAAGTAATCTTGTTTTGGTCTTTGACCAGTGTCAGGAAAAAATATATAATTCGGCATCGTTTAAGAGCTTTTTGTCGGTAGGGTGCTGTTTACTTGGTTACAGATTAATCTAGAGGCGAAAGAAACACACACCAATTTAGGCGAGGTGCTGGCTAGCGGGGTAGAACACTTGAAACATTAAAGGAGAGCCGCACACTCTAGGAGCTTAGATGCAATAATTTAATAACCTAATAACCAACGTTTCGACAGACAAGCTGTCTTCATCAGGCTATAATGACAAACACTGCGGGGTGACTAGTTTATATAGTGTCAAAGGACACACACAGGTGTCTGTAATCACAGTCGGGTGTGGCCTGATAGCATTGGTTAATTCTCAGATATAAAAATAACAAACCAAAAACATGAGTGGATAGCATACCATCATTGAGTCACTGACGTGAGGGTTGGCGCCCCCCCTTGGGTTGTGCCGTGGGGGAGATCTTCGTGGGCTATACTCGGCCTTGTCTCAGGATGGTAAGTTGGTGGTTGAAGATATCCCTCTAGTGGTGTGGGGGCTGTGCTTTGGCAAAATGGGTGGGGTTATATCCTGCCTGTTTGGCCCTGTCGGGGTATCGTCGGATGGGGCCACAGTGTCTCCCGACCCCTCCTGTCTCAGCCTCCAGTATTTATGCTGCAGTAGTTTGTGTCGGGAGCTAGGGTCAGTCTGTTATATCTGGAGTATTTCACCTGTCTTATCCTTGTGTCCTGTGTGAATTTAAGTGTGCTCTCTCTAATTCTCTCTTTCTTTCTCTGCTGTCCATCTGGTCGTGCTGCTGCTCCAGTTTCAACTGTTCTGCCTGCGGCTATGGAACCCTGACCTGTTCACCGGACGTGCTACCTGTCTCAGACCTGCTGTTTTCAACTCTCTAGAGACACTCTGAATGATCCGCTATGAAAAGCCAACTGACATTTACTCCTGAGGTGCTGACCTGTTGCACCCTCGACAACCACTGTGATTATTATTATTTGACCCTACTGGTCATCTATGAACATTTGAACATCTTGGCCATGTTCTGTAATAATCTCCACCCGGTACAGCCAGAAGAGGACTGGCCACCCCTCATAGCCTGGTTCCTCTCTAGGTTTCTTCCTGGGTTCTGGCCTTTCTAGGGAGTTTTTCCTAGCCACTGTGCTTCTACGTCTGCATTGCTTGCTGTTTGGGGGTTTAGGCTGGGTTTCTGTACAGCACTTTGTGACATCAGCTGATGTAAGAAGGGCTTTATAAATACATTTGATTGATAGATACAATTTGGCTACATGGGCCTACAAACATTTACAATAATAAAATCATGAGAATGGCTTCAGATCAAAGTCTACGTTGAGACTGAAGGGAGCAAGAGTCTTTAAATTAAAGATCCAGGAAGCCTCTCGTTTTAATAATAAATTGTCGAGGTCACCCCCTCTCCTAGGGAGGGTGACATGTTCAATGCCGATATAACGTAGGGACAACATCGACTGGTTTGCTTCCAAAAATTGGGCCGCTACTGGGTAAATCGAGTTTTTGCACCTAATATGTGTTTTTTTATACAAATTGTCTGTATAAATAGCCTTTATAACATATGTAAACAGGCCAGAAATGTCAAAAAAATATATTGGAATGCTTTGAGTGCGATTATAATCAAATCAAATTAATTTATACAGTATGATAAAATATCACCTACTTGTTGCACTTACAACTCGTCTAGGTTCTATCACCCGATTTGAGCCAATGGAAACTGATTGACAATGGAAATACTTTAATCCTTTGTGAATGTATCCTGAATAATTTGAATGAATAATGTGTGGATTGACTGCATATTTTTTATGGAATGTTGGCATATTGGCAGTTAATTTGAAAAATGTATGGAATCATTCCTCTAAAACTGGCTAGCTAGCTAACAAACATACAGTGCAGATCAATTCTTCAAATTCAGGATTTTACACAATATTTTATCACAGTACTGGCAAACCATGGTTGACCAACTCCCTGACCAAATTGGCTGACCTTTATACCATCATAGGAAGGTTCATGTCCATTTTAGTCATTCCTAATTCTAGGTGATACTACACAGCCAACAGGTGGAGGTGAAGTGGCTCTACGCCTGCTCAGTTGTTTGCCTACTCTGTGACGCCATAGTAAGAACAGAGAAATCGACAGAACCTTCCATTTAATAAAATTATATTTAATAGAAGGATCTGGAGAAATCAATTATTGTTGTCAACAGATTGTTCAATCGTGTCTCATTTGTTGTTCACATAACTGTAACGGCTCTCTTTCGGTGAGTGAGTTGACCAAGGCGCAGCGGGTTGTGAATACATAATGAACTTTATTAAACAAGACGAAACTAAACACACGAAGAACACTTGAATAATTTTACAAAACAACAAAACGAACTAGACAGACCTAAACTATGAACTTACATGAAACGAGGAACATATAAACAGGAACGACCGAACGAACGAGACGAGACAGTACCGTGTGGTGTAACAAACACAGACACAGTGACAATCACCCACAAACAAACAGTGAGAACACCCTACCTTAATATGACTCTCAATTAGAGGAAAACGCAAAACACCTGCCTCTAATCAAGAGCCATACCAGGCAACCCAAAACCAACATAGAAACGGAAAACATAGACTGCCCACCCAAAACTCACGCCCTGACCATCACACACATAAAAAACACCAGAAAACAGGTCAGGAACGTGACAGAACCCCCCCCTCAAGGTGCGAACGCCGGGCGCACCAGCACAAAGTCCAGGGGAGGTTCTGGGTGGGCATCTGACCACGGTGGTGGCTCAGGCTCCGGACGCTGTCCCCACACCACCATAGTCACTCCCCGCTTCTGTATCCCCCTCCCAATGACCACCCTCCAACTAAAACCACCTAAATGAAGGGGCAGCACCGGGATAAGGGGCAGCACCGGGATAAGGGGCAGCACCGGGATAAGGGGCAGGTCCTGGCTGAGGGACTCTGGCAGGTCCGGCCTGAGGGACTCTGGCAGGTCCGGGCTGAGGGACTCTGGCAGGTCCGGGCTGAGGGACTCTGGCAGGTCCGGGCTGAGGGACTCTGGCAGGTCCGGGCTGAGGGACTCTGGCAGGTCCGGGCTGAGGGACTCTGGCAGGTCCGGGCTGAGGGACTCTGGCAGGTCCGGGCTGAGGGACTCTGGCAGGTCCGGGCTGAGTGGCTGCTACGGACTGAGTGGCAGCTACGGACTGAGTGGCAGCTCATGACTGAGTGGCAGCTCATGACTGTAGGGCAGCTCATGACTGTAGGGCAGCTCATGACTGTAGGGCAGCTCATGACTGTAGGGCAGCTCATGACTGTAGGGCAGCTCATGACTGTAGGGCAGCTCATGACTGGAGGGCAGCTCATGACCGGAGGGCAGCTCTGGCAGCTCCTGACTGGCTGGCGTCTCTGGCGGCTCCTGACTGGCTGGCGTCTCTGGCGGCTCCTGACTGGCTGGCGTCTCTGGCGGCTCCTGACTGGCTGGCGTCTCTGGCGGCTCCTGACTGGCTGGCGTCTCTGGCGGCTCCTGACTGGCTGGCGTCTCTGGCGGCTCCTGACTGGCTGGCGTCTCTGGCGGCTCCTGACTGGCTGGCGTCTCTGGCGGCTCCTGACTGGCTGGCGGCTCTGGCGGCTCCTGACTGGCTGGCGTCTCTGGCGGCTCCTGACTGGCTGGCGGCTCTGGCGGCTCCTGACTGGCTGGCGGCTCTGGCGGGTCCTGACTGACGGACGGCTCTAGCGGCTCCTGACTGACGGGCGGCTCTAATGGCTCGTGGCAGACGGATGGCTCAGAAGGCGCTGGGCAGACGGATGGCTCAGAAGGCGCTGGGCAGACGGATGGCTCAGAAGGCGCTAGGCAGACGGATGGCTCAGAAGGCGCTGGGCAGACGGATGGCTCAGACGGCGCTGGGCAGACGGATGGCTCAGACGGCGCTGGGCAGACGGATGGCTCAGACGGCGCTGGGCAGACGGATGGCTCAGACGGCGCTGGGCAGACGGATGGCTCAGACGGCGCTGGGCAGACAGATGGCTCAGACGGCGCTGGGCAGACAGATGGCTCAGACGGCGCTGGGCAGACAGATGGCTCAGACGGCGCTGGGCAGACAGATGGCTCAGACGGCGCTGGGCAGACAGATGGCTCAGACGGCGCTGGGCAGACAGATGGCTCAGACGGCGCTGGGCAGACAGATGGCTCAGACGGCGCTGGGCAGACAGATGGCTCAGACGGCGCTGGGCAGACAGGCAGTGCAGAAGGCGTTGGGCAGACGGCCGACTCTGCCCTGCTGAGGCGCACAGTAGGCCTGGTGCGTGGTGCCGGAACTGGAGGTACCGGGATGACGGCACGCACTTCAAGGCTAGTGTGGGGAGCAGGGACAGGGCACACTGACCTCTCGAAGCGCACTATAGGCCTGGTGCGTGGTACCGGAACTGGAGGTACCGGGCTGAGGGCACGCACCTCAGGGCGAGTGCGGGGAGAAGGAACAGTGCGTACAGGGCTCTGGAGACGCACAGATGGCTTAGTGCGTGGTGCCGGAACTGGAGGCACTGGGCTGGAGACACGCACCATAGGGAGAGTGCGTGGAGGAGGAACAGGGCTCTTAAAACGCACTGGAAGCCTGGTGCGTGGTGTAGGCACTGGTGGTACTGGGCTGGGGCGAGGAGGTAGCGCCGGAAATACCAGACCGTGTAGGCGTACTGGCTCCCTTGAGCACTGAGCCTGCCCAACCTTACCTGGTTGCATGCTCCCCGTAGCCCGTCCAGTGCGGGGAGGTGGAATAACCCGCACTGGGCTGTGTTGGCGAACCGGGGACACCATGCGTAAGGCTGGTGCCATGTAAGCCGGCCCAAGGAGACGTACTGGTGGCCAGATATGTAGGGCCGGCCTCATGACATTTGGCTCAATGCCCAATCTAGCCCTACCAGTGCGGGGAGGTGGAATAACCCGCACTGGGCTATGCACCCGTACAGGAGACACCGTGCGCTCTACTGCGTAACATGGTGTCTGCCCGTACTCCCGCTCTCCACGGTTAGCCTGGGAAGTGGGCGCAGGTCTCCTACCTGCCCTCGGCCCACTACCTCTTAGCCCCCCCCCCCCCCCCAAGAAATTTTTGGGTGGTACTCACGGGCTTTTCGGGCTTCCGTGCTAGACGCGTCCCCTCATAACTCCGGTTCCCTTCTCCGGTTGCCTCTGCTCTCCTCAGTGCCTCCAGCTGTTCCCATGGGAGGCGATCCCTTCCAGCCAGGATCTCCTCCCATGTGTAGCAACCTTTCCCGTCCAAAACATCCTCCCAAGTCCATTCCTCCTTCTTGCGCTGCTGCTGTCGTTGCTGTCCGTTAACCCGCTGCTTGATCTGGGTTTGGTGGGTGATTCTGTAACGGCTCTCTTTCGGTGAGTGAGTTGACCAAGGCGCAGCGGGTTGTGAATACATAATGAACTTTATTAAACAAGACGAAACTAAACACACGAAGAACACTTGAATAATTTTACAAAACAACAAAACGAACTAGACAGACCTAAACTATGAACTTACATGAAACGAGGAACACATAAACAGGAACGACCGAACGAACGAGACGAGACAGTACCGTGTGGTGTAACAAACACAGACACAGTGACAATCACCCACAAACAAACAGTGAGAACACCCTACCTTAATATGACTTTCAATTAGAGGAAAACGCAAAACACCTGCCTCTAATCAAGAGCCATACCAGGCAACCCAAAACCAACATAGAAACGGAAAACATAGACTGCCCACCCAAAACTCACGCCCTGACCATCACACACATAAAAAACACCAGAAAACAGGTCAGGAACGTGACAGAACCCCCCCCTCAAGGTGCGAACGCCGGGCGCACCAGCACAAAGTCCAGGGGAGGGTCTGGGTGGGCATCTGACCACGGTGGTGGCTCAGGCTCCGGACGCTGTCCCCACACCACCATAGTCACTCCCCGCTTCTGTATCCCCCTCCCAATGACCACCCTCCAACTAAAACCACCTAAATGAAGGGGCAGCACCGGGATAAGGGGCAGCACCGGGATAAGGGGCAGCACCGGGATAAGGGGCAGGTCCTGGCTGAGGGACTCTGGCAGGTCCGGCCTGAGGGACTCTGGCAGGTCCGGGCTGAGGGACTCTGGCAGGTCCGGGCTGAGGGACTCTGGCAGGTACGGGCTGAGGGACTCTGGCAGGTCCGGGCTGAGGGACTCTGGCAGGTCCGGGCTGAGGGACTCTGGCAGGTCCGGGCTGAGGGACTCTGGCAGGTCCGGGCTGAGGGACTCTGGCAGGTCCGGGCTGAGGGACTCTGGCAGGTCCGGGCTGAGTGGCAGCTCCGGACTGAGTGGCAGCTCATGACTGAGTGGCAGCTCATGACTGAGTGGCAGCTCATGACTGAGTGGCAGCTCATGACTGAGTGGCAGCTCATGACTGTAGGGCAGCTCATGACTGTAGGGCAGCTCATGACTGTAGGGCAGCTCATGACTGTAGGGCAGCTCATGACTGGAGGGCAGCTCATGACTGGAGGGCAGCTCATGACTGGAGGGCAGCTCATGACTGGAGGGCAGCTCATGACTGGAGGGCAGCTCATGACCGGAGGGCAGCTCTGGCAGCTCCTGACTGGCTGGCGTCTCTGGCGGCTCCTGACTGGCTGGCGTCTCTGGCGGCTCCTGACTGGCTGGCGTCTCTGGCGGCTCCTGACTGGCTGGCGTCTCTGGCGGCTCCTGACTGGCTGGCGTCTCTGGCGGCTCCTGACTGGCTGGCGTCTCTGGCGGCTCCTGACTGGCTGGCGTCTCTGGCGGCTCCTGACTGGCTGGCGTCTCTGGCGGCTCCTGACTGGCTGGCGTCTCTGGCGGCTCCTGACTGGCTGGCGTCTCTGGCGGCTCCTGACTGGCTGGCGGCTCTGGCGGCTCCTGACTGGCTGGCGGCTCTGGCGGCTCCTGACTGACGGACGGCTCTAGCGGCTCCTGACTGACGGGCGGCTCTAATGGCTCGTGGCAGACGGATGGCTCAGAAGGCGCTGGGCAGACGGATGGCTCAGAAGGCGCTGGGCAGACGGATGGCTCAGAAGGCGCTGGGCAGACGGATGGCTCAGACGGCGCTGGGCAGACAGATGGCTCAGACGGCGCTGGGCAGACAGATGGCTCAGACGGCGCTGGGCAGACAGATGGCTCAGACGGCGCTGGGCAGACAGATGGCTCAGACGGCGCTGGGCAGACAGATGGCTCAGACGGCGCTGGGCAGACAGGCAGTGCAGAAGGCGTTGGGCAGACGGCCGACTCTGCCCTGCTGAGGCGCACAGTAGGCCTGGTGCGTGGTGCCGGAACTGGAGGTACCGGGATGACGGCACGCACTTCAAGGCTAGTGCGGGGAGCAGGGACAGGGCACACTGACCTCTCGAAGCGCACTATAGGCCTGGTGCGTGGTACCGGAACTGGAGGTACCGGGCTGAGGGCACGCACCTCAGGGCGAGTGCGGGGAGAAGGAACAGTGCGTACAGGGCTCTGGAGACGCACAGATGGCTTAGTGCGTGGTGCCGGAACTGGAGGCACTGGGCTGGAGACACGCACCATAGGGAGAGTGCGTGGAGGAGGAACAGGGCTCTTAAAACGCACTGGAAGCCTGGTGCGTGGTGTAGGCACTGGTGGTACTGGGCAGGGGCGAGGAGGTAGCGCCGGAAATACCAGACCGTGTAGGCGTACTGGCTCCCTTGAGCACTGAGCCTGCCCAACCTTACCTGGTTGCATGCTCCCCGTAGCCCGTCCAGTGCGGGGAGGTGGAATAACCCGCACTGGGCTGTGTTGGCGAACCGGGGACACCATGCGTAAGGCTGGTGCCATGTAAGCCGGCCCAAGGAGACGTACTGGTGGCCAGATATGTAGGGCCGGCCTCATGACATTTGGCTCAATGCCCAATCTAGCCCTACCAGTGCGGGGAGGTGGAATAACCCGCACTGGGCTATGCACCCGTACAGGAGACACCGTGCGCTCTACTGCGTAACATGGTGTCTGCCCGTACTCCCGCTCTCCACGGTTAGCCTGGGAAGTGGGGGCAGGTCTCCTACCTGCCCTCGGCCCACTACCTCTTAGCCCCCCCCCCCCCAATAAATTTTTGGGTGGTACTCACGGGCTTTTCGGGCTTCCGTGCTAGACGCATCCCCTCATAACTCCGGTTCCCTTCTCCGGTTGCCTCTGCTCTCCTCAGTGCCTCCAGCTGTTCCCATGGGAGGCGATCCCTTCCAGCCAGGATCTCCTCCCATGTGTAGCAACCTTTCCCGTCCAAAACATCCTCCCAAGTCCATTCCTCCTCCTTGCGCTGCTGCTGTCGTTGCTGTCCGTTAACCCGCTGCTTGATCTGGGTTTGGTGGGTGATTCTGTAACGGCTCTCTTTCGGTGAGTGAGTTGACCAAGGCGCAGCGGGTCGTGAATACATAATGAACTTTATTAAACAAGACGAAACTAAACACACGAAGAACACTTGAATAATTTTACAAAACAACAAAACGAACTAGACAGACCTAAACTATGAACTTACATGAAACGAGGAACACATAAACAGGAACGACCGAACGAACGAGACGAGACAGTACCATGTGGTGTAACAAACACAGACACAGTGACAATCACCCACAAACAAACAGTGAGAACACCCTACCTTAATATGACTCTCAATTAGAGGAAAACGCAAAACACCTGCCTCTAATCAAGAGCCATACCAGGCAACCCAAAACCAACATAGAAACGGAAAACATAGACTGCCCACCCAAAACTCACGCCCTGACCATCACACACATAAAAAACACCAGAAAACAGGTCAGGAACGTGACAATAACAGTGTCAGCATTTTGTAATTCAATGTGTGCGTATTAGTGTGAATAATTTCATTTTATAAATTTATTATTGTCACTTTATATTAAAACTATTATTCTGATAATACCAACTGTAACTATTTGCCTATTAAAAGTGTTTATAAAGGCTGTGTTATATAGGCTATGGAAGGGTCCCAAGGCTATCCAAACGGATTACCAGCATATAGGCAGATTTTTATCAAGGTCAAAATATAACACCAATGGAAACAAGCTATCTGGAGAACTGAATTATTATTGTTTTCCACCCACTTAATCCTTGTAGTAATGAGCATTCAATTAACCCAGGGGCTTTTCCAAGATTAAGTCGAATGTTGCCTCAGGTGATTTTGCATAATTTCTCTCCGCCTTCTAACAATCCGACGACTTGCCTCCCAGAGTTCTGCGCTTCCGCCTCAGATTACTGAGTTTCACCTACAAGATGTGGTATGTGCCAGAGAAGGCACTGATCACAGCAGATGCACTCTCCAGGGCCCCAATTAAATGTCCATTATCAGAGGAGGAGCAATGTCTAGAGGATGAGGTACAGGTGTCCATTAATGCAATAAGGGACAGTCTACCTGCATCTCAGACCAAACTGCAGCAGATTGCAGAGGAGCAACAATGAGACCACATCTGCCAACAGATAGTGCAGCAGTGCAAAAGGGGATGGCCCAGGCAGGAGAAACTGCCTCAGCTACTGAAGCCCTATTGGGTGCACCAAAGTGACTTCCACTGTAATGGAGACCTTCTCATGAAAGGACAACGGATAGTTATCCCAGAGACTCTACAACCAGAAATGCTAGACAGAGTGCATGATGGACAGATGGGGATAACCAAAGGCTGACTGAGGGCTCAACAGTGTGGTGGCTTGGTCTGAGTACTCAGATTGGTGGCCCAGTGTGAGGTCTGTACAAAATGTCAACCTTGTCATCTGGAGCCAATGATGGCAACAGAGATGCCAAAACGGCCATGGCAAAAGATAGGGGCAGATATGTTCTATTGGAAAAAATAACACTTATCTGCTAGTGGTAGATTACTACTCAAGATACATTGAAATAGCAAAGACACCCATAACCACATCAGCTGGTGTTATCAATGGATTAAAGTCAATTTTTTCCAGGCAAGGGGTCGCTGAGGTCCTGGTTACAGATAACCCTCCCCAGTTCTCTGCAAGCTCCTTTTCTGCTTTTGCTGCAGAATATGACTTCACACATGTGACCAGTAGCCCCTACCATGCACAGAGTAATGGTGAGGCAGAGGGAGCTGTGAAAACAGTCAAAGGACTGCTGAAAAAGAACACGGATCCATACAGGGCTCTGTTAGCTTACAGAGTTACACCACTGCATCATGGGCCGTCGCCTGCCGAGCTCCTGATGGGCAGGAGGCTGCGTTCCCCATTGCCTGTCTCGCCGGCTCAGCTTAAACCCCGATGGCCTAACAGGAAGGCCTTCGCTGAGAGGGACAAACGGCTGAAACAAACGCAAACTGGATACTTTAATCGGAGACACCATGCTAAGGAGAGGCCAGAGCTGACCGAAGGTCAATGTGTGTGGATTACAAACTCAAAGACACCAGCAATAGTGCTGAGGAAAGCGGATGCCCCACGCTCCTATGTGGTGGACACAGGCTCAGAAGAGGTACGAAGGAACAAAACACACCTCAGAGCTCTTCCAGATCTACCAGCCACACAGACTGAGGCCACAGAAAATGCACAAAAAGAGGGTGAAGGAGAGAGAATGCTCACAGAGCCACAAGCGTGCCCAAAAAAGGGATGTGAAGCCACCAGAGTGGCTGAAAGACTATGTTACGTGAAGAGAAAACATACTGTTGGGGACCATACCCAGCAAAAAGAGACTGTACCTAAGTTAATGTTCATACTGTGTGATTTAATGCTTTCATACTGTTTCAGGATGGGAAGTAGCATGTTAGAGAATAATACTGTTGATAAAACGTTTACTGGAGACAGGAGAACAAGTGGAGACATAGGACGAGGTGGATAATTTTATAATAAGGCCGTTTAATCACATGTAAAGATATCTTAGTAAAATGGTGCAGCACGGCTCTTTCTGTCTGATTCGTATGGAATCGTCAGGAAAAGAGACAGTCTAAAAAGTTTGTACAGGTTATATAGACAACAAGCAAAGTAGGTTGAATCTTGTAGTCTGGCCTTCCGATTGGTCGATCTGGGTCTTGGGTAGTCCTGATCAGGCCTGGTGTCAACGTTCCATTGGTTCCTGAGATAGTTCTTTGTTTTGTGCTCCAACCTTGAGTTGTGTGTGTCTGTGGTTGTCATGGGGGAGGGGAGTTGTGTGTGTCTGTGGTTGTTGTCTTAATGAGTCCAGCATATGTCCAAGAGAGAGGAGGAGTATGTGTATTTTGTATAAAAGATGGCTTATGTTGAAATGTTGTTATTACTAGTTTCCAGTATCTATTACAATTTCTTACAATACTGCTTTCCAAATTGCATTTCAGTTATGCTTCAGTGGTTATGCATGTTGAGTTCTTGTTCATCGGAGAGGGGAAGATGTAGTAGGATGTCCCTTGAGGGTATCGGTACCCATGTATGACATGCGAGGGTTAGGTTAATAAACAGGCGGGAGCTAGAACTTCGTTGTCGCGCGTCCTTATTTTAGATCATACTACAAATACAAAATACCTACGCCTCTCCAGAAAGCTCATTGTAAGTCCTGCCTTGTGACAAAACAGTTGCCTGATTAGAACTCACCGCCGATTTTTGTCTGGACTAGTGACTGCACATGCAGACCTAGCCAATTGGGTGAAATATTTAATAGTCCATAAAACCTAAAAATGTTGCCAAAGCAGTATATGGATGGCAATATTAAAAATGCATAGTCCGTTTTTGTCAAATGAGTTCCATGATATTGCTAGCTACTTTAACAGAGGAATTACCTGCCCGTGCCCCCATGCAGTGCCAGTCCAAGTAAATTACCCCATTCGACACCAGGGCAGTATTTACGCTTGGCTTGGGTAAAGTAGTGCACCCTCTGACATGACCTCAACCTCAACTCTCCATCCTCCATCGGTAGTAGGTTTCAACCTCTGAAAGAACATTAATTAAACCCAGTTTGCTCAGACATGCTGCTGAGAGAGCGCGGATTGCGTGCGAGCTTTGCAAACCTTTCCATTCTAGACAAAGAAAGACGTTTGTTCCAACATTCTAATTTAGGTCACCACCAATGCCTTTTGTGGAATCTAAAAGATGTCCAATCTATTGGGTTGGAAGAATCACGCCATCCTTGTTTCCATGGGAAGCGCGAGAAGAACCTCCTCCTTGCTTGCAGCGTCACCAAAGCTAAATCTCGATTTTTGGTGAAAAGGGGGACGGGGAGGTAACTTGCGGTCAACCCACGGCAGAGTAGCCTAGGCTGCCAGCAGTACTACACAGCATCCTATTAACCGTGTCGGGTCTGCTGTCTTTGATTATTCGCCTATACATAAATAGAATGCGTGTAAAAGATAAAAACGCACACAAACGTGCCTTGTTGTCTATAGACTTTCCTGCAGTTATTGTCTCATTTGAATTTAACAAAATTCAGGCACAGGTAGGCTTATTATTTTCATGTTGAACTGCTAGTAATTGTAGAATAGTCGTGTTTTTATGTTTAAGCAACAGTTTGCGCACATTCTGAAATTAGCCCGGATTTACAATATCAATGGATTCTGTTGAATCAATGGAAAGTGTGTAATCGGCCACTGAAGGGGTTAATTGTATGTGTCAGACCCCTCCCATTATTGTCAGTCATCGAATTAATAATCGCACCACTAGAAATGTCGCTATAAAGCCGGTTTTGGCGAGAACACGGGAAAGTAGTGGTACTGTCTTAGTGCGCGTGGTGCTGAAAGTGCCATCTGAAGTAATGTGGTCGGTATTTTTTTTCTTTCTGTCTTATCTGGACAGAAACTTTGTCAAGGGAGAATTCCCAAATTATTCCCTAGATGCAGAGAAACAGAGTAAAGATGTGTTTTTCATGCTCAATAGCACATTCTGTGCCAAAATGTCAGGCATTGGGGGAAATTGTCTTTACCAAGTGTCAGACGGAATTGAGGAAGTGCTCTCTGTGCATGACACGTCGGGTAAACTGGTGGACTGCTCAGTAACCATCAACCAGATGCAGGTGAAGTCATTCATGCATGTGTGCAGATTGGGACTGAAGCACCAGATAACCAACCCAGAATATATGGAGTTGAGTTTTGCAGCCATGACAGAAGCCAAATACAACTGTCAAGCTTTCCAGAGGACATCAAAGTGCACGACGGTCACCACGGAGAGGATAGCCGCACCAACAGCACAGACACCGAAGGAGACGAGAGAGAATTCCGTCCACGAGTATGACAAGCAGGACATACGGAGATCCAAGCGAGGATTCACTTATCCTGGAACCCTGTGGTGTGGAGCTGGCAACATGGCTGATACTTACGACCATTTGGGTAGGTTGTGTAATTGCGTAAAGTTTGATGTTATTCTGCATTTTAGATGCATTATGAACTATTATGACCACATTTAGCCATTCAACTGTTTCCCTGATTTCGGTGCATGTTGGTTTGTTGTTATCTTTTAATATACATTCGACGTTTGCAGGAGAGTTCGCGGCGACTGATAGTTGTTGCCGCGTTCATGACCACTGCCCCTACGTCATCCATGCGTTTTCCTCAAAATACGGCTACACCAATTTCAAGTGGCATCCCCTTAGTCACTGTGACTGCGATAATGCGTGAGTTGCCTACATTATAGTTGAAACGCCTTTTTTTTGTTTAAAAAATAGAATGTTATGAGCAAAATGCAATGCCTTTGATCCCTTCGTTTAAATAATCTAAAAATAATAAATAAATAAACTACTTCATACACTTGAGTAATTATCTTAGATAGTCAGAGGCTCAAACCAATTATATGATGTACTACTGCCTGTCAAACCATCCAGATAGGCTACAGTAACCAGGAGTGGCTAATTTTCTCTTTGTCACACTATCTGTGCAGGTTGAAGGAGTGTCTGAGGAAAGTCAATGACACTTCCTCCAGGGTGGTTGGCCAAGCTTTCTTCAATGTCATTGAGGTGCCCTGTTTCCAGTTCATATATGAAGAGCAATGTGTGGAGCGCCAATGGTATGGTGTGTAAGTACAGTATTTACTGTAAGTTCTAATAATGCACATGTTGTGGCAGGTGCAGCAAAATGCTTATGTTACTAGCATCGACAGTGAACTAGAATGTCTTGCAAATACAATACAAATAATAAAAAAAAATCGAACAAGAATTAACAATCCAAGCATTTTTTGTGGCTTTATAGTACACTACAGGGAGCATATTTTAAACCTCTCTCCATCTCTCTTATCCAAAGGTGTAAAAAATATGACAAGCTCCCAGTTGCAGTGCCTAGAGAGTCCATCCCGTATGATTTCGGAGGTATTGACGTTATTGACGTGCTGACCGTGGCTCCTCAGAAAGAGACAAAGGAAACAGGCACAGAGCAGGACAATCCTGAAGGCACAACACAGTCCACTGTTTCTGGCTCCCAGACCACTGGCCCTGAGGAGCCCTCCCTCAGGAACATGGTCACAGTCGCTGAGGACTTCATCAAATTTCTGGCCACCGTCTCCACCTCTCAGGGCTCGGCTACAGACAACACCAAAGGAGAGACACAAACCTCAGAGAAGAAGAAGAGGAAGAACACTGCAGGGAAAAATAAGAAAAATAACAAGAAGAGGAAAAGAAAAGGGAGAAAGAGGAAGCAGAAAATCGACTCAGTCTCAAAAGGAGCAGATGAGTCCTACCAAGTTAGTCCTACCAAAGCAGAGGAAGTTGTCGATAAGAGTAACTTTGTAAATGAGCCTGGGAATGTTGACCAGTTGAACAGAAATGTCAACAGTTTCAGTGATGGTGAAAAAGATTGTGGAGGGAAAGAGGAGCTTTTTAATGATGTCATGAGAGATGAACCACGTATAGATGAAGAAAGTGCTGCAGATGCCTCTGTCACCTCAGCCACTGCTGTCAAGAAGGAGCAGACAATGCTGGAAACTCCGGCTCTGAAGGATCACACAGAAACATCTCTTTCTGCAACCACCAGCACACCCATTGTGACCACACAGAAAACCAAAAGGCAGAGGTCAAGAAAGGGGGAAGGGAGGAAAAAACAGAGCAACATAACGCCAACTGTCACCCCTAAAGGAGTTGCACGCCATACCGCCATTAAACAGGACCTCCCAACAACCACAACAGAGAGCTCTGGCACCCCGACCGTCCCTACCAGCACTGCCATAATCTCTGCAGATCAGCCTGCGCAACAAAAGTTAGAGAACCACAGTGAAAAGGGACATGTTACGGCTATTGCCGGCACCCCCATTGTGACTTTTATCAAAAGCAAAAGGCACAGGTCAAAAGAGAGAGAGAAAATAAATAAATGGAGGAAAATCACTCCCACTCTTCCCATGGTGGGGGATACTTTCCGAAACCCTACTGAAAAGGTGCTCTCAGTAGTGATCACTTCAAGATCAAGTGCTCCAGCCGCCGCCACCATCACTACTGTTAGCGTTGCAGGGCAGCCAGTGTCGCACAGACCAGAAAGTCACAATGAGAAGGGGTTCAATACTACTACGACGGTAGGCTCAACTTTGAGTGAGACCAAAAGGCACAGACTGAAAGAGAGGGAGGGAAGAAAGATGAGGAGAAAAGCCATATCAACTCTTTTGGCTGAGGGCACATCTCTTCAGAATCCCACTGAAGATGCCCTTCATACAGTCACTACTGACAGCACTGTTGTACTGAACATCCCCAGAACCACCACTGTAGTCGCTGCAGAGCAGGCTGAGATGCTAGCTTCACAGAGCATAGAGAGTCACAGAGAAAAGGGACTTCTCACCACAACAACCAGCGACCCTGTTATGACTGGGAGAAGACAAGGATCAAAAGAGAGGGAGGGTAGAAAGAAAAGTAAAAAAGTGACCATACCCACTGTTGTCAAGGATAAGGTTCCAATCCATAATGACAATGAAACTGAACTTGAAGAAATAATAACAGGTACAAGTCTGACACCCTCAGCGTCAGAAATCTATTTCAAAGTTGACGAAGTAGGAGAGTTCAATCTACAGGAATCTGAGAACTACAGAGAACAGGCCCTCTTCCCTGTGCAGACCAGCACACACACTATAAGTCCAATAAAATCCACTGTCCAGAAAACAGAGAGACTAGGTAGAAAGAAAAGGAGAAAACTACCACAATGAGACTCATACTAACAATGTTGCTAGTATAGAATGAGAGTGAAATTATGTCCTAGATGACTAGTCTGGCTCTTGACTATCAGAAAAACCTGCTATGCAGACTCAAACGTATGTGTATTATGTGTTAGTCGTCATCTTGTGTATGTTTTGTAAAATCAACATTTGTGCCACTATTCAACAGGAATTGAAACAAGTGAATGAAGAATCAGGATACTGTTTTGTATTATAGTATGTGCATTTAAACACCAATGATTAATAAAATATTGGAAAGAAGCATATATTGAGTGCAATGAATTCTAAAAGTGATGATTTCATTAATAACACATTCATTTTTTGTGCATGTAGGCATGTACTGTACACCCAAGACACAGCAGGGAATATTTAATACGGAAGAAATTAGAGAATTCCAAGTTCAGGGAGTTCTCCATTTCATCTGCTTACTCGTAAACGGCTTACTTTTACTTTTCTGCAAACAATTCTTGCAATATTATATACACAGACAGGCTCCAAGCCAAGAAAGCTGAGCCTTCTTCCAGGTTTAAATACTATTTCCTTTGTTCTGTGTGGGACTTTGGACCTCTAGTCTCTTCCAATGCAATATAAGGCATTGTGATGAAAGGGGTCACATTCCTAAAAAAGGATTACGTGCTCACTATGAACTCTATTCTCCCCACCTAAATGAGGGCTGTAAGACCCTGTAACACTGAGGCTCAAATCCCTAAGCTGATTCTTACACACTACAATTTTTTAAATTTAACTTTTTAATTTAACCTTTATTTAACCAGGTAGGCTAGTTGAGAACAAGTTCTCATTTGCAACTGCGACCTGGCCAAGATAAAGCATAGCAATTCGACACATACAACAACACAGAGTTACACATGGAATAAACAAAACATAGTCAATAATACAGTAGAACAAAAGAAAACAAAAAGTCTATATACAGTGAGTGCAAATGAGGTAAGATAAGGGAGTTAAGGCAATAAATAGGCCATGATGGCAAAGTAATTACAATATAGCAATTAAACACTGGGATGGTAGATGTGCAGAATATGAATGTGCAAGTAGAGATACTGGGGTGCAAAGGAGCAAGATAAATAAATAAATACTGTATGGGGATGAGGTAGATAGATAGATGGGATGTTTACAGATGGGCTATGTACAGGTGCAGTGATCTGTGAGCTGCTCTGACAGCTGGTGCTTAAAGCAGGGTGTGGGTGATATGAGTCTCCAGCTTCAGAGATTTTTGCAGTTCGTTCCAGTCATTGGCAGCAGAGAACTGGAAGGAAAGACGAACAAAGGAGGAATTGGCTTTGGGGGAGACCAGTGAGATATACCTGCTGGAGCGCGTGTTACGGGTGGGTGCTGCTATGGTGACCAGTGAGCTGAGATAAGGCGGGGCTTTACCTAGCAGAGACTAGTAGATAACCTGTAGCCAGTGGGTTTGGCGACGAGTTACAGGATTTGCAGGCGCCTTGGTGGAAGAGTGGGGTAACATCTCACAGCAAGAACTGACAAATCTGGTGCAGGCCATGAGGAGGAGATGCACTGCAGTACTTAATGCAGTTGGTGGCCACACCAGATACTGACTTGCTTTTTATTTTGACCCCCCCCGCTTTTGTTCAGGGACACATTATTCCATTTCTGTGGGACTTGTTCAGTTTGTCTCAGTTGTTGAATCTTATGTTCATACAAATATTTACACATGTTAAGTTTGCTGAAAATAAACACAGTTGAGAGAAAGAGGACGTTTCTTTTTTTGCTGAGTTTAGTAAAACAGTTGGACACTTCAGTAAGCAGTGACTGGTATTCAAAGCTTAATAACAAAGAGGACTTTCATGCTACTGATGGTGTTCCAGACTGGGACTAGACCCAAGCATTCAGACCAGCTCAGTTTGGGGGGAACAGAGTGTTCTAACCTCATACCACATTATATTAAATCAGCTGCATGACAGTGTTTTTCAATAGTCTTTTGAACGGAATCATATTGTATTTTGTATGGTCTGACTACTTGAGGAACAATTGTTCGCAGTTGGCAAAGAAACAAGAGTCTTCTGTATTTGACATTTTTATGAAGGAAAGGCATTCAACAATGCTAACATACAGCTTTAATTAGTACTGCAGGGTGGCACTGATAGATCTCTTATTTGTTATGGACTCATTTTGTTTGTGGATTACATGAGAACATGATGAATACTAAAAATAACTGACACTGTTCTTACATGAGTTGAATTCAACTACAGGAAGTGAATTTGATAATGTTTAAAATACATTCATATGGGTTAAATACATTGACAGAGGATAACATTTAAGTGTACTGTATATTACAGGACAGTAGCTGTAATGTGAATATGCTGATGTAGCACAGTATGCACAGACCACAACATGTTTCAGTTGGCAATGCATTTAAAAATACTAAAAACATTCAAAGTAAAAAAAAAAATACAGTTAGTAAAAGTGCTTGAGGTCCTATACTTATTCTGTTCAACACTTCCAAGTAATACTGTCAATGTTCTTCATTGTGTTACACTCAGAGTAGACATGAAGCCTGTATAGCTAATGTAGGCTAAAACCTATACCTAGTCAGCTCTCAGGCAATACACCAAGCAGCAACTGGATATGAATCCAGAAACTTACAAGTGATTAAAATGGCCTAAGACTCATGTGACAAAGATAAAATGGTATAGATATAATATACATGGTACTACAAATTGCCTTTCAAACCCCTACTGAGAGATAGTTAATATTCATATAGCATATGTTACAGTAACCTCAGGTGTGATTCAGAAAGAAATAGTTTTCATTGGTTTTTGTTGCATCACATGCATTTGAAGTTAATACGCTTAAAACCTGGTTTAAACAAGGCATGCAGTTTTCATTGTTTCCAGTACATTCCACTAAAATTGCAAGCGAGAAACAGTGCTACCAAAGAAGTGATAATCAACGTTTCCAACCATCTTCTTTAGGTGAATTTGAAACAAACCACTGTTATCAAATACATTCTCCACGTGCAATTCAGTCATCCATGTTGGTCACCATCATCTTATCCTTCAATGTGACCAACTGAAGCAGTGAAGTGTATGCAGTAATATATAATGAGTCCAGTTCATATACAGTACAGTAGGGGTGAGTAACAGTGGGATCAGGAGAAGGAAAGTCTACTCTGGACCTAGCGATCCATCTCATCCAGCAGTGGTGTGGCGTCTCCAGCGAGGGACATGGGAGTGCTCTCGATCATGGGGCTGGGAGAAGGTCGTGGGGTCATTCTGGGCCTCGTCTTTTTGCGCTCTGCCTCTTTCTCCTGGAGCCACTGCTCGGCCATCTTTCCCCAGTCCACCGCTGTGTGGGAAGTTGCCCTGAGGGTTGGGAGCAGGGAGAGAAGATAACTCACTATTTACTTACTCACTCGCAATGTAGCAGTTGTATGCTTCCTGAACAATTAGAGGTAAGTTATCTGCCATTGGAAACTTCTGTAAGTACGCAGCTACATACATGGATCATAATCTCTCAATTTGAATGACCCATAGTTTCTCTATTGGATAATTCTGTCTAAGAGCTAGTTTTGAGAGGTGACTTACTTTGGTGTTGGTGTCCTGTGGTGGCGGGAGGAGGATGTTGATGATGGTGTGGAGGAGGAAGGGCGGTGTCCATGTCCGTGTGATCCGTGTGAGGACTGGGGAGTGCTGCTGGGGTACTGGGGCGTGGTGATAGTCTGCTGCTGGCTGGGGGTGGGGGTGGTGTATGAATAGCTGGGCGTCAGAAGGGGAGTAGCAATGGGCTGCTGAGCTGGTGTGGCAAACACCTGGGACAGAAAAAAGAAGGGCTCATGTTGAACAGAAATATGAAAAACTGATAGAGATGAAAGTCCAACGTTTTTGTGATTGTGACATTCAGATATACAGTAAGCGTCTGTGTATTCCAAACGTACATGATAGGCGCTGCTGCTCCCCCCTCCGCCGCTGCTGCCACCAGTATAGCCGTACTGGCTGGATGCCCATCCGGCAGGTGTGGTGTTGGGGTTCTGGCCCTGGCCCGTTACCGCGGCAATGGCACTGAACATCTGAGAGGTCATGTTCTGAGGGAGGGCGTTCACTGCACGAGTCAGATCTGAGTGACAGACACACAGGGCATACATAACACATACAACTTTATACATTAGGAGAAGATTAAACAGAGAAACTGTTTCTTAAAAGTCCTTAAAATGCTGACGATTTCAACCTTAGGATGTATGAAATGTTAAAAACCAATTGAGGTAACATACAGTATATCATAGCCATAGAAATACTGGGGAGTGAGTATACACAATAACTGACATAGGGCCGGGACAATACCAGTATCACGATACTCGTTAGTATCGTGGCAAGGAAACAAAGCACAACGCAGATTTAACTTCTTTAGGAAAACAGCCCTAATGCTGGAAACAAACATAATTATGTTGTCATCCAGAGTCACATGTTTTCATTTTTTACCAAGCTATAGCACACAATATTCTACATACAGCAGCTTTTTAAATAACCAAAGAGTTTAATCTGCTTCGTGTTTTCCTTTTTGCCATGGAAAAAATATGGCGATACTGGTATCGTCCCAGCACTAAACTGACCTGCAATGTTAATATTGGCTGGCGTGGCATTGACAGAGGCTGGGGTTCGTGTTCTACTGCTACTGCTGGGAGTAATCCCTGTAGGAGAAATACCAAATATCAGATAACAGAAGTGATTCATTATTACCCTGGACTGTAGGTTTCATTGTGTGGCATTCTGTATAGGCTCTGACCTGCCACTGGCTCCTGGAAATGGTCTTTGAACCAGCGGAAGAGTCCATTGACTGTGGGAAAAATCTGGCCTCTGTATCTGAACCCCTCAGGCGTGACAGTCACAAACTCAACCCTGCATGCCAGAGAAAAGTCATGCCATTCTGATTATGACAATATAACAATGGCAGTACATTATGTGACATTACAACACCACAGTATTGTACTTTATGAAAGTTCACTGAACAGTGATGATTACTGTGGATACATGTGACAAACCCTCCTGAGCGAGTGAGAGAGAAGTAAATAAGGGTTAATGTTTATGTCCTTTCATGTCTATAAACAAGCACCAATAATCACTCTTTCTCTTGGCAGGCAACAGCGGCAGAGACAAAAAGGTGCTTTATGCTTCCCCTACTGTACTGACACACATTCTGTGTTTGGGTTTTGGGGGTGAGGCAGTTCCATTTCCAACACGAGAGCTTTTTTCTTTAGGGTGTCAATTGCACATGAAAGAAAATGAAGCCAAGTACATCTCCAGCATTTCTATATCTATGCAAATTCATGCATTGTATGAATGGGTGTTTATTTGAATGACAAAGGCAGCGGCTAGTGTGGTTGGCAGTCCTGAGGTAACCTTGGTTTTCCGCGGGGCTGGTAACCGAGCAGAAACTTCCCTGGCAGCTCTCTACAGGCAGACACATAGTAGGGGATGAATGTAGGCTTTTCCTTCTTGCTTTTCACCAAGACCTCCTCCATTTTCTGCAATTCAAAAAACAGGGATGGCAGCTGATGATCAATCGAAGAGAATTGAAAAGGTTTCTATCTCATCTGTCTCTTTGAAACTCTTATTCTCTCTCTCTCAAACACACACACACACACACACACACACACACACACACACACACACACACACACACACACACACACACACACACACACACACACACACACACACTGGCAGATAGACTTATACACACATAAATACACATTCATACACAATGATACTGTGAATTGAAAGAAAGTATATCATTGTTCCTACCTTTCGGTCTCCACCATTGCATTCTTGAAAATACTTGTGACCAAGTAGATCGCGAGCAAACGCAGCCATTGGTTGAACGTATCTGGCTGTGATTTCATCCAGATCTTCAAATTCCTGAGAAAAAGGTCAAACAACCTAGTGAAACACATTGGTTTCATGCCAAATGGCGCCCTATTCCCTACATAGTGCACTACTTATGTGGATTATATAGGGACGCACATAACTATATTCATACAGGCATATACTGCTTCATAATGAAGAAGCCTGTGAATGGAGCTGACCTCAGTGTTGATCCACAGGGTATGTCCCAGGCTGAAGGCGTTCTCCTTGCCCTCCTCTCGTACGTCAATGTGCTGGTAGATGCCATCAGCAACCTTCCAAGTAACAGTCAGGTGGTTCTCTCCCTTACTGCTGGGCCTGATGATCACATCTCCCTGGTCCATGGACTCCATCATCTTCTCTGCCTGCTTGAAGTTGATGTTATGGAACGATGGGTGGGCTATCACCCTCTTGATGTAGGCTACAGGGAGTGGAAAAATGTATTTTAGCGTTTGGTATGATATTATTAGGTCTGGTTTCCCAGACACAGATGTAGCCTAGTCCTGGACTAAAAAACACTTTAAATTGAACATTTCCAATGACCATGCTTCTTATTCCAGGACTAGGCTTAATCTGTGTCCCGGAAACTAGCCTAAAATCTACTCTTACAACCATTACTAAAATCAACCAATAATAAAAGATGAATCAATAATGTAATTTTATCCATTTATCAATTCCAGCTATGTTCTCCATCTAGAGTTGTACAGTAAGATCTCAGACAGGTTCACACTTGTTCTCTGCTGTTTCTTCTTGGCCTCCTCCTCCTGCTTCACATCCTCTGTCTCAGTGTCAAAGTCGTAGTAGGTGTCCTTGGGAAGCTTCCACTCATTGTTCTTATCCGACAGGTCTGACGTCCGACAGGTCAGATCCACACTGAGCTTCTCAATGTCAATCTTCATGATCCTGCAGTGCACTGTCATGCCCACCTACAGCAGGTTCAAGTTAGTGTTATATGACTTTTATAAAGTGTTATGACTTTGGTAATTGACTGTTAGTTATACTGAAATCGAGAGGTATTTTGGGGGAAACTACAGTAATACCTTAACCCTTTCTTCAGGGTGCTTGACCACTTTGTCACTGAGGAACTTGGTTGGGATAAAGCCGGTGACTCCGTTGTCCATGCGACAGCGGACCCCAATAGCTTGGCCAGGGCAGGAGCCACTGTCAAAATGATTCCACACCTGCCAAAGAAAACAGAGGCTATGTCAGACTTTGTTGATCAAAAAGACAGCTGTGGTCAATAAAACTATAGCAACAAATAACAATAATCTAGGAACTTATAACCCGATAACCTACCACTCTTCAGATGGGCTGTCACTCACAGTGTGCGAGTATAGATTGTAGCAGAATATGGAGCATATCAGATTCTCACCTCGCTGAGCTCAGGGAAGTTATCCTGCTGACAGAAAGGACACTGCCACAGACCTGTCTCATCATTCCTTATGGCCTGGTCATAACTCTCACCCTGGGGGCGGCGGTGAGCAATGCCTGTCACCACACTGGTGATCAGTTTACCTAAAGAGCCACGAAGACAGACAGACCGAGACCATGAAAACAGTGTTGAGATACCAATAAGGGAGTTATACATGTTTTCTACTATGTCCACATTGGGGCTGTGACTCCCTGCACCAAAAAAGCATGGTAGTGTGCGTGTTAACCCATCATTTTGAAAGAGATATCAATAAGGCCCTGGTTGAGAAGGAACATTACGTACCGATGTAAAAGGTCTCTGGTGTCTCCTTGGTGAGCAGGTTGAAGATCTCCTCTGTGTTAGGTCCTCTGTAGGTGGACCTCAGGTCTTTGTACCTGCAGCTCAGCTCAGCACGGATGTCATACAGGGTGATGCCCTTGTTACCATAGCCCTGTGGACACAGAGAGTCTCAAACAGTGAACACTACAATGTCCTCAGATCAGGAAGAGGATGCAAGCTCTTCATAACCACCCAGAGTAGGACAACGGATGTGTTCCAAATGGCACCCTATTCCCTATATAGTGCACTACTTCTGGGATGCAGTCGACATCTCCCACACTGACCTGTCTTTCCAGCTCCTCAGCAAAGGCGTCCAAGTCTAGGTCTTTGAGCCGCTCCGGGTTTTCCAGGATCTCCTCCAGTGCTCCGGCCGGGTTGGCGTCCTCCGCTGACTCATCGTACTCCAGGGCATCCACGGCCATCTTCCTGGCCCACTCGTAGGTCTCTGGGTGCACCCGCGATCCGTCCAGAACCTCAATATAGGAGTCCGTACTGCAGGTAGGGAAAGACACTATTTAGTGAATTGGCTGTGTGATGATGTCAATAAAAGTAGTAGTGAATGTTACTATTATGAGTTAATTTTAAAATCAAAATATGGTTTTTAGTCTCAGGAATTTTCTGCAGTATTGCATGAATGACCATGCCCAATGTTCTGAGACCGACCTGTCTCCAAGTGAAGCTGTGTCAATCTTGATGAAACCAGCACAGTTGATGAAGACCTTGGGGCCCATGTGACACATGGTGACCAGTTGAGTGCGGTTTTCCAGACGAGTGTTATTTTGCTTCAGGATCTGGAAACAGAGATGGATAAGTGTACATGTAAAAGTATCTGTTCAGATGTCAGTACAGTAGAGCAGTGGTTCCCAAACTGTGGGTTGCGCAGGGTCCGGCTTTAAACTCACTCTTGAAAGTTGTGATAGTAGAATGCCAAAGGTGCAATTTCGAGTAGTGCATCATCAGTTTTCTCTTGTCATGTCAGTCATTGTATACCTTAGAGAGCTATTTATAACTTGTCAGAAATGTCCAGATCAACTAGCCCATGTCAGATAAAGTTTTTTTTGCTAGGTTCTTTTGCCTATAGATCTGTGGTAATGTTTGAGTCATTCAAATATCACATGAATACACATTAGACATGTATAGAATTGCAAGAAAATTTGCTTTAAAACAGCAAAATCTTCTCTGCACCCTATGACAAAGTGTGTAGAATTGCAGAAAATAAACTTTAAACCTGCAAATGTTCTCTCCACCAACAAGAGGGGTGTGAACAGTTTGTGTCATGAACAGTGCTTGTGCCCATAGAAATAGATGTGACGCGAGTGCAAGTGCGGGAGTGGGATTTCCCACAATGCTGGAAGGGGGGGCCTGAGTGAAAAAGTTGAGGAACCCCTGCAGTAGAGTACTGAGAAACTATAATAATAATAACATATAGGTACATATTGCTACTGTATATTGTCACAAGCCGGCTCATAGCCTGTGACAAAAATGAGGGGACACGAACAACAGGTATAGGCCAATTTAAAAGTGTTCTTTATTATTAAACAAACTATTAACTTAAACTAAGAAACAGGAATGAGGTGTGGATGTATCATAATGTAAGGTGTATGTAAAGTGCATGGGTGCATGAATATGTGTGTGTGAACATGACTGAGTGGAAACTATGCAAAACTAAAAAGGAACAAACAAATCATGAGCATACCTGGAGGAGCAGAGAGAGAGAGAGAGCAAGAGAGAGGTGATTAGTAAGCAGTTTTATACCCTGAGCCCAGGTGGCTCCAATCACTAACGACCCTCCTCTGCCTGCAGGAGGAACCACCCCCTGCACGGCAGAGGAGGAGCCGTGACACCCCCCTCCTTAAAATGAGGGTCCCACCCTCAACCCAACTTCCTCCAACATATTCAAAATAATTCAGATTTCCCCAAAAACCAAATAAACAAAAAAAAAAATACCAATCCCGGCTCCTAGCAGTAGCCCCGTGTCCCCCAGCTGACTGTCCGCCCCTCAAACTCAGCAGCCTTGGTACCTGAGGAGCAATTTAAGAGGAAAGAGGCGCAGACAGCCCGTAGGGGTCAGCAGAGAAAAGATACAAGCTAGGTTAAAGGAGCACGGGACAGAGCATCAGCAATGATATTATCCTTACCACTAATGTGCCTAATATCAAGGTTGAATGGTTGCAAGAACAAAGCCCAACGCATCAGGCGCTGGTTGGGATTTTGCAGGGACCTCAGAAAAACAAGTGGGTTGTGGTCAGTGAACACAGTTAAAGGGGTCAAACCAGAACCAACATAGACCTCGAAGTGCTGTAAAGCCCAAATGAGACCTAAAGCCTCCTTTTCAATTACAGAATAGTTTTTCTGATACTTATTAAATTTCCGGGAGAAGAAACTGACTGGACACTCAACCTTGTTGTCATTCTCCTGGAGAAGCACAGCCCCAGCACCGATTTGACTGGCGTCTACCTGCAATTTGAAAGGTTTCCCAAAATTTGGTGCTGCCAACACAGGTGCCAAACACAAAAGAGTCTTAACTGCATCAAATGCCTCTTGACACTGGGTGGACCAGATAAATTCAGCCTTGGCCTTCAACAGATTGGTCAGTGGGGACACTACTACCGAAAAGTTTTTACAAAAAGCACGGTAGTACCCCGCCATTTCCAGGAAGCGCATCAGTTCTTTCTTTGTAGAGGGCTGTGGGAACTGCTTCACAGCCTGAACCTTGGCTTCTACAGGACAGACAAATCCCTGACCAACAACCTTGCCTAGGTATGTGACTGTAGCTTTGGCAAACTCACATTTTGCCAAATCAATACCTGTGTCCAACATAGACTGCATCTCTGTTTCCAGTTTTAGTCTCTTCTCCTCAGATACACGATAAAATCTGTGTTTGATAGGCTTAGCATCTCCGATGTCTATATCATGTTCAATTAAGTGGGTTTGTGATGAAGTGTCAGAAAACAAAACAGGGTAGTTTCTAATAAGAGCTACCAATTCATCACGTTTCTCAGAGTCTAAATGATCTACCAAAACCCCAAGGTTTTGCAAAGTCTGAGAGTTTTTCAACCGTCCTTGTAAGACCTCATCTGAAACTTTAACTTCCTCTTCTCCCCCCTCCACCAAATTAAAGCCACAAGATGCAGGGACTGGGGCAGCAGTCAACACTGACCTCACTGCTGGAGTGCCTTCAACTTTGCTTAGATCACGGGAGTGATAACATTTTAACAGGTTCACATGGCATAATTTAGAGGACTTCCTATGACTAGGGGTTTCAATAAGATAGTTCAAATCTGACACTTTACGCAACACAGTGAAAGGACCACAGTATTTTGCCTGAAAAGGTGAACTTACAAGAGGCAGAAGAGCAAGTACCCGATCACCGGGACTAAACTCACGCAGCTCAGCCTGTCTGTCATATTTCAGTTTCATTTTCCGTTGAGAACATTTTAGTTTTTCTTTCGCTAGTTCACCAGCCCTATACAACTTCAACCTAAAGCCATTTACATAGTCAATAAGGTTCCGAGGTGGTTCCTCAGGCAAACAACCATCCTGCAACACTGCTAAAGGCCCACGCACCTTATGGCCAAACACTAAGTCATTTGGGCTAAACCCTGTGCTTTCCTGCACTACTTCACGAGCAGCTAGTAACAGCCAAGGTAACCCCTCCTCCCAGTCGGCAGACAGTTCCGTACAATATGCACGAAGCAAGGATTTTAAAGTTTGATGAAAACGTTCCAAAGCTCCCTGGCTCTGGGCATGGAACGTGCCCATAGAAATAGATGTGACGCGAGTGCAAATGCGGGAGTGGGATTTCCCACAATGCTGGAAGGGGGGGCCTGAGTGAAAAAGTTGAGGAACCCCTGCAGTAGAGTACTGAGAAACTATAATAATAATAACATATAGGTACATATTGCTACTGTATATTGATCAATTCTATCTGGTAATACTTGGTATATTGTTTTTTTTTAATTCTATGCGCCAAGCATTTTGCTAGGACTTTTGCATCACAACACTGAAGTGTAAGAGGTCTCCAATTTTTTAAATGGACTGGATCTTTATATATACCACTTGGGTCCTGTTTCAGTAATAATGATATCACACCTTCTTGTTGCGTGTCTGATAATCTCTCATTTATATAGGAGTGATTAAAACAAGCTAATAATGGTCCTTTGAGTATATCAAAAAAATGTTTGTGTAACGGTTGTCAATGTCGTTCTCCTCCTCAGACGAGGAGGAGCATGGATCGGACCAAGATGCGGATTGGTAATTGTACATGTTTAATGTAAATAACAAGAAAACACTACAAAATACAAAACAACAAACCTCAAACAGTCCTGTGTGGCCCAAACACTGACACAGGAAACAAACACCCACAAAACACCAGTGAACCCTGGCTGCCTTAGTATGACTCTCAATCAGAGACAAACGATACACACCTGTCTCTAATTGAGAATCATACCAGGCCGAACACAAAACCCCACATAGAAATAGAAAACATAGACTAACCCACCCAACTCACGCCCTGACCAACTAAAACAAATACATAACAAAGGAAGACAGGTCAGGAACGTGACAGAACCCCCCCCTTAAGGTGCGAACTCCGGGCGCACCAGCACAAAGTCTAGGGGAGGGTCTGGGTGGGCGTCTGTCCACGGTGGCGGCTCTGGCGCTGGGCGAGGTCCCCACCCCACCATAGTCACTCCCCGCTTCCGTATCCTCCGCCCAATGACCACCCTCCAACTAAACCCACCTAAATGAAGGGGCAGCATCGGGATAAGGGGCAGCACCGGGATAAGGGGCAGCAGCTCCGGGATAAGGGGCAGCAGCTCCGGGATAAGGGGCAGCAGCTCCGGGAGAAGGGGAAGCAGCTCCGGACTGAGTGGCAGCTCCGGACTGAGTGGCAGCTCCGGACTGAGTGGCAGCTCCGGACTGAGTGGCAGCTCCGGACTGAGTGGCAGCTCATGACTGTAGGGCAGCTCATGACTGTAGGGCAGCTCATGACTGTAGGGCAGCTCATGACTGTAGGGCAGCTCATGACTGGAGGGCAGCTCATGACTGGAGGGCAGCTCATGACTGGAGGGCAGCTCATGACCGTAGGGCAGCTCCTGACTGGCTGGTGTCTCTGGCAGCTCCTGACTGGCTGGCGTCTCTGGCAGCTCCTGACTGGCTGGCGTCTCTGGCAGCTCCTGACTGGCTGGCGTCTCTGGCAGCTCCTGACTGGCTGGCGTCTCTGGCAGCTCCTGACTGGCTGGCGGCTCTGGCAGCTCCTGACTGACGGACGGCTCTAGCGGCTCCTGACTGACGGACGGCTCTAACGGCTCGGGACAGACGGGCGGCTCTAATGGCTCGTGGCAGACGGATGGCTCAGATGGCGCTTGGCAGACGGATGGCTCAGACGGCGCTGGGCAGACGGATGGCTCAGACGGCGTTGGGCAGACAGATGGCTCAGACGGCGTTGGGCAGACGGATGGCTCAGACGGCGTTGGGCAGACGGATGGCTCAGACGGCGTTGGGCAGCCGGGCAGTTCAGGCACCGCTGGGCAGACGGCAGACTCTGGCCGGCTGAGACGCACAATCGGCCTGATGCGTGGTGCCGGAACTGGAGGTACCGGGCTGAGGGCACGCACCTCAGGGCGAGTGCGGGGAGGAGGAACAGGGCTCTGGAGATGCACTGGAAGCCTGGTGCGTGGTGTAGGCACTGGTGGTACTGGGCTGGGGCGGGAAGGTGGCGCCGGATATACCGGACCGTGAAGGAGGACACGTGCTCTTGAGCACCGAGCCTCCCCAACCCTACCAGGTTGAATGGTCCCCGTAGCCCTGCCAGTGCGGCGAGGTGGAATAGCCCGCACTGGGCTATGCAGGCGAACCGGGGACACCACCTGTAAGGCTGGTGCCATGTACACCGGCCCGAGAAGACGTACTGGAGGCCAGATACGTTGAGCCGGCTTCATGGCATCCGGCTCGATGCCCAACCTAGCCCTCCCAGTGCGGCAAGGTGGAATAGCCCGCACTGGGCTAAGCACGCGTACTGGGGACACCGTGCGCTTTACCGCATAACACGGTGTCTGACCAGTACGACGCCCTCTCACTCCATGGCAAGCCCGGGGAGTTAGCTCAGGTATCCAACCCGGCTTCGCCACACTCCCCTTTAGCCCCCCCCCCCCCCCCCCAAGAAATTTTTGGGTGAGCCTCTCGGGCTTCCAGCCACTCTGCCTTGCCTTTGCCTCATAAAACCGCCTCTCCGCTTTCGCTGCCTCCAGCTCCGCTTTGGGACGGCGATATTCCCCTGGCTGAGTCCAGGGTCCTTTGCCGTCCAGGATCTCCTCCCAAGTCCATTCCTCTTCTCTCCATTGCTTTAGTTCCTTCCTTCCTTCCTCAATCCGCTTGGTCCTGTTGTGGTGGGTGTTTCTGTAACGGTTGTCAATGTCGTTCTCCTCCTCAGACGAGGAGGAGCATGGATCGGACCAAGATGCGGATTGGTAATTGTACATGTTTAATGTAAATAACAAGAAAACACTACAAAATACAAAACAACAAACGTGACTAACCTCAAACAGTCCTGTGTGGCCCAAACACTGACACAGGAAACAAACACCCACAAAACACCAGTGAACCCTGGCTGCCTTAGTATGACTCTCAATCAGAGACAAATGATACACACCTGTCTCTAATTGAGAATCATACCAGGCCGAACACAAAACCCCACATAGAAATAGAAAACATAGACTAACCCACCCAACTCACGCCCTGACCAACTAAAACAAATACATAACAAAGGAAGACAGGTCAGGAACGTGACAGTTTGTATACTTCCACTGGTATGCCATCCAGTCCTGGAGTTTTTCCATCCTTAAAGGCCCCAATTGCATCAAATAGTTCCTCCTCTGTAATTAGGCCTTCACATGAGTCTTTCACTTGGTATATTGTTGCTTTTATATCTGTGTAGTAACACTTTAATTACATTGTATTAACATGTTGGAAATCTAGATGCCTTATGTGATCTATGTCTTACCCTGAGCAGGTGGGATCCCTTCCTGGGCCCCAGGCCACAGACGTACTGCACCAGGCTCTGGGTGTAGGGGTGGGCCATGGCCCGGTTCACATCCACACCCACTTCATTCACCCGGTTGATGAACTCACAGTACAGAGCATTCAGCAGGTCCTCCTTCACTACATGCTCCTGTGTGGGAGGCAGACAGAGAACAGTCAGACTCACTATTTACAGACACATTGATTCACAGACTTTGATTCAAACCAGACTATGATTATCATGTACAGTCAACTAGACTTGCTACTGCATTTGGGTGATTCCATTCCAGCATGGCCCGAAAATATTTATGTTATCACAGATTGTTCTGGGAATTCTCACAAAAACTTAATTGGGAGGAAGGATGTTTAACATGCTTTTAAAATTTGTATCACAAATCTTTTTAGAACCATTTTAGGCCTTTTTAAAAACCTATACCTGCATCCTGTAAGACCCTATGATCCGTGAACCGTACATGTTACAGACAACATCTTGGTGTTTGGAACAATATACTCTTTAAACACATTACATTTCGAGAGTCGGCTTTCCATTTTATACATTGACATTATAGGTTATTAACCAATCACAGCTAGGGCTGTTACGGTGACCAGAGTCATGACCGCAGTCAAATTCCACGTGACCATTTAGTCACGGTAACTAGGCCTCTCCAAGCTCTAATGCTGCTGATGGTCATTAGTAGCCTACCAAACTCAGCACTCTATTGTCCCTCTAATGACTCTGGCATCAATGCAAATGTAATCGAGAATGTAATCTATAGGCTATTCAATTACGTGAGAAAACAGAGTTTTAATGGCTTCTATTAAAAAGAGGAGGTGCCCATCAGCTTTCTATAGGCTAAGCCTACTATATTTATTTCTCAAATAACCTAATATTAAGAAAATTGCTTTGCTTTACAACAGGTGTATAGCCTACCTTGCTGGAATGAAAATGAACCATGGCAAAAGCGCAAAAGCACATGGAATAAACAAACATACAGTCAATAACACAATAGGACAAAAAGTATATTTACAGTGTGTGCAAATGAGGTAAGATAAAGGAGGTAAGGCAATACATAGGCCATAGTGGCAAAATAATTACAATTTAGCAATTAAACACTGGAGTGATAGATGTGCAGATGATGACGTGCAAGTAGAGATACTGGGGTGCAAAAGGGCACAAAAAAAATAACAGTATGGGGATGAGGTAGTTGGATGGGCTATTTACAGATGGGCTATGTACAGGTGCTGTGATCTGTGAGCTGCTCTGACAGCTGGTCCTTAGTTAGTGAGGGAGATATGAGTCTCCAGCTTCAATGATTTTTGCAATTCGTTCCAGTCATTGGCAGCAAAGAACTGGAAGGAAAGGCGGCCAAAGGAGGAATTGGCATTGGGGGTGACCAGTGAAATATACCTGCTGGAGCGTGTGCTACAGGTGGGTGCTGCTATGGTGACCAGTGAGCTGAGATAAGGTGGGGCTTTACCTAGCAAAGACTTATAGATGACCTGGAGCCAGTGGGTTTGGCGACAAATATGAAGCGAGGGCCAGCCAACGAGAGCATTCAGGTCGCAGTGGTGGGTAGTATATGGGGCTTTGGTGACAAAGCGGATGACACTGTGATAGACTGCATCCAATTTGCTGAGTAGAGTTTTGGAGGCTATCTTGTAAATGACATCGCCGAAGTCAAGGATCGATAGGACAGTCAGTTTTACGGGGTATGTTTGGCAGCATGAGTGAAGGATGCTTTGTTGCGAAATAGGAAGCCGATTCTAGATTTAATTTTGGATTGGAGATGCTTACTGTGAGTCTGGAAGGAGAGTTTACAGTCTAACCATATACATAGGTATTTGTAGATGTCCCCATATTCTAAGTCAGAAACGTCCAGAGTAGTGATGCTGGACGGGCGGGCAGGTGCTGGTAGCGATCGGTTGAAGAGCATGCATTTAGTTTTACTTGCATTTAAGAGCAGTTGGAGGCCACGGACGGAGAGTTGTATGGCATTGAAACTCGTCTGGCGGTTAGTTAACACAGTGTTCAAAGAAGGGCCAGAAGTATACAGAATGGTGTTGTCTGCGTAGAGGTGGATCAGAGGATCACAAGCAGCAAGAGCGACATCATTGATGTATACAGAGAAGAGAGTCGGCATGAGAATTTAACCCTGTGGCACCCCCATAGAGACTGCCAGAGGTCCAGACAACAGGCCCTCCAGCTTAACACACTGAACTCTGTCTGAGAAGTAGTTGGTGAACCAGGTGAAGCAGTCATTTGAGAAACCAAGGCTGTTGAATCTGCCGATAAGAATGTGGTGATTGACAGAGTCGAAAGCCTTGGCCAGGTCTATGAATACAGTTGCACAGTATTGTCTCTTATCGATGGAGGTTATGATATCATTTAGGACCTTGAGCGTGGCTGAGGCGCACCCATGACCAGCTCGGAAACCAGATTGCATAGCGGAGAAGGTACGGTGGGATTCGAAATGGTCTGTGATCTGTTTGCTAACTTGGCTTTCGAAGACCTTAGAAAGGCAGGGTAGGATAGATATAGGTCTGTAGCAGTTTGGGTCTAGAGTGTCTCCCCCTTTGAAGAGGGGGATGACCGGGGCAGCTTTACAATCTTCGGGGATCTCAGACGATACGAAAGAAAGGTTGAACAGGCTAGTAATAGGGGTTGCAACAATTTTGTCTGATCATTTTAGAGAGGGTCCAGATTGTCTAGCCCAGCTGATTTGTAGGGGTCCAGATTTTGCAGCTTTTTCAGAACATCAGCTATCTTGATTTGGGTGAAGGAGAAATGGGGGAGGCTTGAGCAAGTTGCTGTGGGGGGTGCAGGGCTGTTGACCAGGGTAGGGGTGGCCAGGTGGAAAGCATGGCTAGCCGTAGAAAAATGTTTATTGAAATTCTCAATTATCGTGGATTTATTTATGTTTCCTAGCCTCAGTGCAGTGGGCGGCTGGGAGGAGGTGCTCTTATTCTCCATGGACTTTAGAGTGTCCCATAACTTTTTGGAGTTTGTGCTGCAGGATGCAAATTTCTGTTTGAAAAAGCTAACCTTTGCTTTTCTAACTGCCTGTGTATATTGGTTCCTAACTTCCCTGAAAAGTTGCATATCGCGGGGGCTATTTGATGCTAATGCAGTACGCCACAGGATGTTTTTGTGCTGGTCAAGGGCAGTCAGGTCTGGAGTGAACCATGGGGTATATCTGTTCCTGGTTCAATATTTTTTGAATTGGGCATGCTTATTTAAGATTGTGAGGAAAGCACTTTTAAAGAATAACCAGGCATCTTCTACTAACGGAATGAGGTCAATATCCTTCCAGGATACCCGGGCCAGGTCGATTAGAAAGGCCTGCTCGCTGAAGTGTTTTAGGGAGCGTTTGACAGTGATGAAAAGTGGTCATTTGACCGCAGACCCATTACGGACGCAAGCAACGAGGCAGTGATCGCTGAGATCCTGGTTGAAGACAGCGGAGGTGTATTTGGAGGGCAGGTTGGTTAGGGTGATATCTATGAAGGGTGCCTGTGTTTATGGATTTGGGGTTGTACCTGGTAGGTTCATTGATAATTTGTGTGAGATTGAGGGCATCAAGCTTAGATTGTAGGATTGCCGGGGTGTTAAGCATGTCCCAGTTTAGGTCACCTAACAGCACGAGCTCTGAAGATAGATGGGGGGCAATCAATTCACATATGGTGTCCAGGGCACAGCTGGGGGCAGAAGGTGGTCTATAGCAAGCGGCAACGGTGAAAGACTTGTTTCTGGAAAGGTGGATTTTTTAAAGTAGAAGCTCAAATTGTTTGGTCACAGACCTGGATAGTATGACAGAACTCTGCAGGCTATCACTGCAGTAGATTGCAACGCCGCCCCCTTTGGCAGTTCTATCTTGTCGGGAAATGTTATAGTTAGGGATGGAAATTTCTGGGGTTTTGGTGGCCTTCCTAAGCCAGGATTCAGACACGGCTAGGACATCCAGGTTGGCAGTGTGCTAAAGCAGTGAATAAAACAAACTTAGGGAGGAGGCTTCTAATGTCAACATGCATGAAACCAAGGCTTTTACGGTTACAGAAGTCAACAAATGAGAGCGCCTGGGGAATGGGAGTGCAGCTAGGCACTGCAGGGCCTGGATTAACCTCTACATCACCAGAGGAACAGAGGAAAAGTAGGATAAGGGTACGGCTAAAGGCTATAGGAACTGGTCGTCTAGTACGTTCGGAACAGAGAGTAAAAGGAGCAGATTTCTGGGCACGGAAGAATAGATTCAAGGCATAATGTACAGACAAAGTGGAGGTAAACCTAGGCATTGAGTGACGATGAGAGAGGTATTGTCTCTAGAGACATCAATTAAACCAGGTAAGGTCACCGCATGTGTGGGAGGTGGGACAAGAGGGTTAGCTGAGGCATATTGAGCAGGGCTGGAGGCTCTACAGTGAAATAAGACAATAATCACTGACCAAAACAGCAATGGACAAGGCATATTGACATTAGGGAGAGGCATGCGTAGCCGAGTGATCACAGGGTCCAGTGAGGAGCTGGGCGGGCTGGAGACACGGCGATTCAGACAGTTAGCGGGCCAGGGGCTAGCAGAAGGGCCTTAGAGGGACGTTGCGACGGAAGAAGTCTGTTGTAGCCCCCTTGTGTGGTTACATCGGCAGACCAGTCGTGATGGATCAGCAGGGGTCCGTGTAGTAAAAGGGTCCAGGCCAATTGGAAAAATAGGTATAGTAGCCCAAGAAATTGGCTGATGGACCTCTTCAGCTAACAGTCCGGTAATCGCGCTGTGCAGACTGGCAGGAGTTGTCCGAGCTAAAGGTTAGGTGATGACCGCTAGCAGTGACTAGCTGACTACTAGCTAGTAGCTAGCTTCTGTTGGGGGTTCTGGTTCTAAAGTAAAGAAAATAGCAGATCTATACCACATTAGGTGAGGCAGGTTGCAGGAGAGTATGTTGAAGTTGGATTTAAGAAAAAAATATAAATATATATGCGAAGAAAAAATATATAAAAAGATGTATATAAATATATATAATACACGGGACACGACAAGATGACGACAAGATGAAGACAAATATGCCTATATTTTTTCTGACTGCTACATCACTTGTGAATGATGTATTATCACTTGTGATTGATGGATTATCACTTGTGATTGATGGATTATCACTTGTGAATGATGCCCAGCGTGTGCAGTAAGGCAAGAAACAGCACATGCCTTTTTTCTGTGTGACCTTTTCAAATCATAGTCGCACACCTCATGTAGTCTAGCCCATAGGCCTATATGTTTTGATAAGGTTTGTATCACAACTTAAGTGATCAAATTACTTCTTAAAATTAAGCACATTAATCCGCTTTACAACTGGTGTAGAGCCTTACTGGTATACAAAGTGGGTGCGTGAGTTTCAAGTTTAGGGAAGATAAGTTTCACCATAAATATGCACCTTTATATTAAAGCATTACATCCATAATCTCATTTGCGGTCACTTTTGAGAACAGCGGGAGCTAATTGATTGCATTTTGGAATATTTGTGCTTATAGCCTACTGCCGTGTGCGCATTGCTGTACTTATAATGTGAAGAAATAGCCTAATAGTTTATAAACGTTAAGATAAACGTTCTGATCTGTTGCATCAGCCTCATTGCTTTTTTTGTTGCAACAATTTCGATGATTTTACTGAGTTAATGTTCATTTGAGGAAATCAATCAATTGAAATAAATTCATTAGGCCTTAATCTATGGATTTCACATGACTGGGAACAGACACCTTGAAAAAAATGGGCCTCAGGATCTTGTTGCGGTGTTTTTGTGCATTGAAATTGCCAATCAATAAAATGGAATTGTGTTCGTTGTCCGTAGCTTATGCCTGCCCATACCATAACCCCACCGCCACCATGGGGCACTCTGTTCACAATGTTGACATCAGAATACCGCTCACCCACACGACGCCGTACACACAGTCTGCGGTTGTGAGGCCGGTTGGACGTACTGCCACATTCTCTAAAACAATGTTGGAGGCGGATCATAGTAGAGACATTAACATAAAATGCTCTGCCAACAGCTCTGGTGAACATTCCTGCAGTCAGCAGGACAACTGCACGCTCCCTCAAAACTGTGGCATTTTAGAGTTGCCTTTTATTGTCCCCCAGCACACGGTACACATGTGTAATGATCATGCTGTTTAATCAGCTTCTTGATATGCCACATTTGCCAGGTTGATGGATTATCTTGGCAAAGGAGAAATGCTCACTAGTAGGGATGTAAACAAATTTGGGCATGAAATTTGAGAGAAATAAGCTTTTTGTGCATATGGAACATTTCCAGGATATTTTATTTCAGTTTATGAAACATGGGACCAACACTTCACATGTTGCGTTGATATTTTTGTTCAGTGTAATTTGGGTTCTATCGCATCCCACAACTGTCCCAGAGTATGTTTGGAATATTTATTTCTCACACAGAAGGACAAGTTGACCAATAGAATAGGTCAACTTTTGTACTATTTGGGATAGTAGATTGACATAGGCTAGTGCTTTCGCTGTTCATTAGGCCTACTCATCTTGTTGGCTGACAAAAACTAAATTCTTCAATATGCACCTCGGAATTCGATAAGACGGACGCGCGCAGTTACGTCCACGATGTGTCAGTCTTCACTTGTAGCCTACTTCGGAGCTGAGATGCCTGTGAGAAGGACCCGATCACGTGACGGGCATTGGCTAATAACAATTGAGATATCTGAGAGAATCATGTAAGTGAGAGGTGCTTTGGAGCACGGCTGCCAAGAGAAGGGAATTATAATTATTATATTCAGCCCAAGGGCAGAACGGCCACTTTGGCCGCAAAAGGCATGGATTTTTTAAGGGGCATTACGGCCACACAAGGGAGATGCCGCCAATAAATTCAAGGCATGGTGAGAATATTATCAAGTGCTTGTCAAATTATGAATGAGAGACTGATGAAGTGTGTGCAGCCTGCACAAGAAACAAAGCAGAGCTCATGCCTTCCATGCAACTTTTTTCAAATCATCATTAGTCACATCATGCAGCCTTAGAATGTATAAAAGCATTAAACATACAGTATAGCCCAATGTTTGTATCACAACTATAGTTGCTAGAATAAGCATATAGGAATACCTATTTCCGTGTTAACAGCTCAACACAGAATAGCCGCACGTGCGTACTCCCTCAGAAATCATTTGGAGAAAATATCCTTTCTATTTTATTCAGCTACGTTCAATTGTATTCTTCATACTATAAAATAATATAAAATAATGCCATGGAATTCTAAGCCAATCTTGTATGCTAAATGAACTAGTGTGGCCCACAGCCATATGGCATAGCTAGATCAGGGCATAACATATGGTAATTTCAGACTATGCTATTCTGTTCTTCTGAAATAGACAACATTTTCTTCATAACATGTTTCTTGAGACCTGTTTAAAATAAATAATGGTTTGATTGTGAGGGCTATATTAAATGGATTTATTAGACTTTTTTTAAATTTTTTTTAGATGTTTCAAAGGTCTGCACCAGTGGCTTGTAGGCTATGCGTGGAAGCCAGGAGATGCTAAACGTGTTTATGTTAATTACCGTGAGACTGGCAGTTAGGAGTATGATGACACCAAGGTGTTGTCTGTATCATGTACGGTTCACGGATCATTGGGTCTTACAGGGGGCATGTATGGGTCAAAAAGGTCCTAAAATGGCCACTTTCATCATGATTTTACAAAAAAACATAGATAGCACATCAAGCATTCTTCCTCCCAATGAAGTTTCTATGTGAGAATTTTGAGAACAATCTAAAATCCCCCCCCTCAAAAAAAATTGGGCCATGCAGGCATGGAATCGTCCATTTAGTAGGGGTTTCTAAAGGATCTCTGTAAACCCTCAGTGTGATTTCATCAAAGCCACCACTAGGTGATGATGATCTCCCAAGCATGCCTGGCCTAATGGAAACAGGAGTTGCGTCCTGAATGGCACTCTATTCACTGTATAGTGCACTACTTCTTTTTTTTGTAACAGTATTTTTATTGGAATTTCACCCATATTAAGAGATACAACAACAGAGACAAAGCAACAAAAAAAAAATAATAGCACTCACTTACACATACATATATATATATACAGTATATCACAAAAGTGAGTACACCCCTCACGTTTTTGTAAATATTTGAGTATATCTTTTCATGTGACAACACTGAAGAAATAACACTTTGCTACAATGTAAAGCAGTGAGTGTACAGCTTGTATAACAGTGTAAATTTGCTGTCCCCTCAAAATAACTCACACAGCCATTAATGTCTAAACCGCTGGCAACAAAAGTGAGTACACCCCTAAGTGAAAATGTTCAAATTGGGCCCAATTAGCCATTTTCCCTCCCCGGTGTCATGTGACTCGTTAGTGTTACAAGGTCTCAGGTGTGAGTGGGGAGCAGGTGTGTCAAATTTGGTGTCATTGCTCTCACACTCCCTCATACTGACTGGTCACTGGAAGTTCAACATGGCACCTCATGGCAAAGAACTCTCTGAGGATCTGAAAAAAAGAATTGTTGCTCTACATAAAGATGGCCTGGGCTATAAGAAGATTGCCAAGACCCTGAAACTGAGCTGCAGCACTGTGGCCAAGACCATACAGCGGTTGGTAGGATTGTAGGATTTTTATTGAATTTATTTGCAAATTATGGTGGAAAATAAGTATTTGGTCACCTACAAAACAAGCAAGATTTCTGGCTCTCACAGACCTGTAACTTCTTCTTTAAGAGGCTCCACTGTCCTCCACTCGTTGGAGGAAGTCTCGGGACTAGAGATGAATATCAGGACATCATCAGCATACAAGCTTATTTTATGGTGAACATCACCAATGAGCAGCCCCTGTATAGCAGGCGTTACCCTGATGGCCTCGGCCAGTGGTTCCATAACGAGTGTAAATAGGAGAGGGGACAAAGGACAGCCCTGTCTGGTACCTCTGTATATAGAGAAGCTATTTGACCGTAGCCCATTAGTAAGGACAGCAGCCTGAGGATCATCATATAACACTTTCACCCATTTTATAAAGTTGTCCCCTAGACCAAATATATTTAGAGCAAAGAATAGGTAAGACCACTCCACATGATCAAATGCCTTCTCAGCATCTAGGGAGAGCACAAGACCATCCATAGCACTTTGTTGGTAGGCTTGAATTACATTAAGAAGCCGCCTGACATTGTTGCATGACTTACGGCCCTTAATGAAGCCAGGTTGGTCTCCTTTCACAATTAGTGGTAGTGAGTCCTCTAATCTTGTGGCTAGAATTTTAGAAAGCAATTTTCTATCCACATACAGATGGGAAATTGGTCTGTACGAGGAACAAGACTCTGGACATTTTCCCTTTTTGAGAATAAGTGATATGTTGGCTTCTCTCAGCATTTGAGGGAGCTGGTCATTTGAAAATGAGTGGTTAAACATATCACGCAATGGCTCAAGGATCAGGCCATGGAACTCTTTCTAGAACTCACTACAAAACCTGTCTGGTCCTGGGGCCTTACCATTTTGCAGATTCTTAATTGCGAACATTATCTCTTCCTCGGTAATATTGGCATTAAGGAGAGACCTATGTTCTTCGGAGATAGTAGAGAGCTCAATCTTAGAAAATAACTTCTCCATTAATTTGGGTGCATAATTTTGCAGTTCTGAGGCATAAAGATTTGCATAAAACTTCTTAAATGAGTAATTTATCAATTTATTTTCATATAAATTATTGCCATCAGAATCAGTAATAGTAGCAATTGACTGTGAGTCAGCTCTCTCTTTAGCTAGGTACGCCAAGTACTTTCCTGGCTTATCGCCATGTTCATATAGCTTTTGCCTGACAAATCTCATTTTCTTTTCAGCGTCCTGTGTTAGGAGAGAGTCCAACGTTGATCTAAGAACTGATATTTCCTTTAATAGGGCAGGAGTGGGAGTTTTAATATAGTCCTTTAGTTCCTAATTCACCCTCTAACGTTTTTAGCTTTTCACGCTTTTTCCGCCTCTTAGTGTCCCTTCAGAATTTTCCGGGAGTCCCACAACACGAATATTGCATCTGCGTCCTTGTTTATCCAAGTCGTCGATGTGCTTCGCCATTTCGCGCACCTGTTTCTCAAGTGCTTTTATCTCAGTGTCCATAGATGTAGTTGAAGTTTCCACTGTAGCAATTCTTCCTTCCGCCTCATCAACATGTTTGACAACCCTCTGTAGTTCAGCTGAATGGCCTGCTATTGCTTCCAAGACCGTTCTTATCTTAACATCAATCACTTTAATAATGTCATCTTTTGAATCACCAGGTCCATGGTGCCTGGATCCGCAATGGTGTTAGCTTCGCTAACGTTAGCTAGCTCCTCCTGCACATCTACAGGGATGGTGGTTTTGGTCGAGTTCTTAGTAGTTCTGTTGGGCATGTTGTCAGAGATTTTTGAGAAATAGCCGTCAAGACTCATTGTAGGATAACTTATTTAGCCAATTCTACCACTTTTTCAAGCTAGGAGATTAATTAAAAAATATAAATTTACGAATGCCACGGGAGCTCGCTGAAACACAGTGTTCTCTCTACGCCGCCATTTTGTCCCCCCTTGTGCACTACTTTTAATCAAAGCCCTATTTGGAACTCAGTCTGTACCTGCAAAGGATGTAACTTGAGGCACAGGATGTCTTCGTCACTGCTGCACACCTGAGCATACTCCACCAGGGGGTCCTGGATCTTCCTGGCCACAGACACAGCCTGTCTTAGGAGAGGGGGGTAGTCCCGGAAATCTGCCTGTGGATTGGAGAAATAGAAAAAAAGTGGCAGTCAAAAGTTAGGACACATCTACTCATTCAAGTGTTTTTCTTTATTTTACTATTTTAGTGAAGACATCAAAACTATGAAATAACACATACGGAATCATGTAGTAACTAAACAAATCAAAATATAAGTTATATTTTAGATTCTTCAAAGTAGCCACCCTTTGCCTTGATGACAGCTTCGCACACTCTTGGCATTCTTTCAATCAGCTTCACCTGGAATGCTTTCCAACAGTCTTGAAGAAGTTCCCACATATGCTGAGCACTTGTTGGTTGCTTTTCCTTCACTCTGCGGTCCAACTCATCCAAAACCATCTCAATTGGGTTGAGGTCGGGTGATTGTGGAGGCCAGGTCATCTGATGCAGCACTCCATCACTCTCCTTCTTGGTCAAATAACCCTTACACAGCCTGGAGGTGAATAATCTTTGAATAATCTTTTTTGGTTACTACATGATTCCATATGTGTTATTTCATAGTTCATAGTGATGTCTTCACTATTATTCTAGAATATAGAAAATAGTCAAAATAAAGAAGAACCCTTGAATGAGCAAAGGTGTGTCCAAACTATTGACTGGTACTGTATGTAGAGTTAAGAGAAAAATCTATTTAAGTGTCACTCACTCCACAATATTACAGTCATTGGCAATACATAATACATATTTAAAAACCACATTGTGGACCACTCAGAGAGCGTTTCTGGAGGTACAGTATGTAGAAAACCTACAATGTAGACAAAATTGAGATGAGGAAATGTCTTGTGAGAATAAAGAAAACATGTTTAGGGAAATGAGGGCAGGACTTGACCTCTGACTTCTTGCTGTTCATGTAGAGCATGGCCAGTTCATTGTCAACCAGCTCCACCCCGATGGTGGGGAAGGAGGACTCCTGCTCCAGCTCACTGGCAGTGCGTTTAATGTCCTCAATCACCATCTGGGCGTCCCTGCACAGGGAGTGGAGGGGAACATTACAGACATTCAGGATGCGTCCCAAATGGCACCCAAGTAGTGCACTATATAGGGAATAGGGTGCTGTTTGGGATGCAACCTCAGTCATGTTACTAAGCTTCTTCAAACAGCAGTCTAAGAAGGCCACAGGTGAAAGAAACCAGGAGAGGGTTGCAAACCTGTTCTCCCCAGCTATAGCGATGATGTGAGGCTTCTTGCTGTTCAGAAACTTCTTCAGGGTTTCAATATCGTGGATCTAAAGGTATGGTAGGACAAATATTACAATATTTACAACAAATATGGTCAACAATGGATGGTATGGTTATCTGAGCTTCTTCAAAACTCTTGCTTTGTGTCCCAAATGGACCCTATTCCCTAGTATTCCCTGCAATACTTCTTTCCAGAGCCCTATGGTACGAAAAAAAGGTATGAAAATGTATGCACTCACTACACTAATTGTAAGTCGCTCTGGATAAGAGCGTCTGCTAAATGACTAACATGTAAATGGGTGCCATTTAGGACTCACACTTGGTTTGGTTTTATATATACCTTTTTCTCCCTTTCATCCTCCCTCCATGCGTTCCTCCTCTTCAGGAAGTAAGGAAGCCTGAGGAAATCCCCCACCTCTCCGTCACCGTTCACCAGGGCACAGAACACTGGGGTGTCTCTGTAGACAGACAGAGGTTTGCGGTGAATAATAACAAAGTCATAAACATAGAGTTCCTATTAAATTTCTCGAGGGGCTATGTCATAAACCCTCAACGTTCCAGAATGGGATGAAAATGGTAGCCATATTGGCCAGGGAGAAATCCAAACCAGTCTAATTTGAATGAATGGCAGTAGAGGCATTATACTGATTATACTTATGCAGGAAAACAAAAGTAAGGCATGTGATATTTAAAAAATTGTGTAAAAGAGTTATTGTCAACCTAAAATATTTTCATAAAATTATAAATACAGTTTTATACACATTTTCTGTATAAATTGCCTCTAAAATATATAAATGTCAACCATTTTGTTTTCTTGGAAAGCTTTGAGTGCTATTATACTGTATGATACAATATCAGTACTTGTTGCATTTACAACTTGACTAAGTTCTATCATCAACTGATTTTTAGCCAGTGTATGGCTGTGGATTGACTGCATAGATGCAGTAGAGAGGTCAATGAAACTCAACCAAAATAATGGAAATACCATGGAAATGCGTGGGGTGAAAGATGCCATGGGGGAAAAATCCCAAATCTCCTCATTACTAACACCACTTCTCTGTGCAAGCTGTGCGGCAAGTAGCCTAGTGGTTAGAGCGCTGGACTAGTAACCGAAAGGTTGCAAGATCGAATCCCCGAGCTGACAAGGAAAAAATCTGTCGTTCGGCCCCTGAACAAGGCAGTTAACCCACTGTTCATAGGCCGTCATTGAAAATAAGAATTTGTTCTTAACTGACTTGCCTAGTTAAATAAAGAATTTAAAAAAGCTACCAGCTTATACAAAAGGGAGTTAGCATAGCAGTCACTCAATACTTCTAAACCTGAGAAGGAACTACATCTAAATGTTATGCAGTGAAAACAGCCAAATATATCCAAATCGGACTTTAGTAACCACATTGTGGGCCAGACTTGACAAATATCCATTTTGATTGATCAGATTTGTGGAATGTGCGCTAATCTGGTGTCCTTCTATCCCCCATGGTCTGCGTTCCAAATTGATTGAATGGAATGTTGGCATATTGGCAGTTCATTTGAGACAGTTAGAGAGACCCTATTCCCTATATGGTGCACTACTTCTGCCCAGAGGCACATAGGGTCTAGTCAAAAGTAGTGCACTACATAGTGCACTAGGGTGAAATTTGGGACACATACAAAGTGAAGTCAGAGACAGTGTGCAGTACTCTACCTGCTGGATGAGAAGGCCACTCCCAGCACGCGGATCCCTTTGCCGTGGGCCTCAGACATGAGCTCCTCATCTTCCTCCTCCACTTGTTGGTCGGGCCGATAGGGCGCCACCTTCAGCCAGTTATACAGCTTCCTGCTGCAGGCCTGAGGGGCGGGCAACCACTATCACAACACTGTAGCAGGCTCAACATACATCAATGCTCTGAGCCGCCTGCTTTGGAAAGTCAATACCAGAATAAGAAAATAAGTCATCAATACCACAGTAGCAATGACGTCACATCAAAGTAAATAAAAGAAGAAGAAAAATCAAATTAAATGTTGAGGTAATGTCTTCACAATATATCTCAATAGATGTTGCTGCAGAAGATTTATCCTTGGGTGTGTGTGAGGGGGGGAGCGGGGGAGAGGAGTACCTTGATGATGTTCTCCTTTGCTTCTGCAATAAGTTTGTTCTTCAGCTCTTTCGCCATCTGCGGGTAAAGGAACTGTTTGAGGGATCGTTCAATGGCCAGAGTGCGCTGTCTGTTCCACTCCTGAACCTGGTGGCTGAACTCATCTCTGTAGTAAAACTGCTTTATCTCTTCATAGTATGCCTGGTCACCTCCGTACCTGCTCAACAAACATAGTGATATCATGGATACTTGACTGATTCTGGACAATATACATGTAAACAGAACACATTTTGGAATATGTTATTACATGGTATTAATATGTTATTACATGTTATTAATGGTTATTTCATGATATTAATATATTATTACACAAGCTCAGAACCTGCGTTGCAAATGGCACCCTATTCCCTACATCAGTGGTTCCCAAACTTTTTATAGTCCCGTACCCCTTCAAACATTCAACCTCCAGCTGCGTACCCCCTCTAGCACCAGGGTCAGCACACTCTCAAATTTTGTTTTTAGCCATCATTGTAAGCCTGCCACACACACACTATACGATACATTTATTAAACATAAGAATGAGTGTGAGTTTTTGTCACAATCCGGTTCGTGGGAAGTGACAAAGAGCTCTTATAGGATCAGGGCACAAATAAAAATAATCAATAATTTTGCTCGTTATTTAGTCATCTTACATATAAAACCTTATTTGTTCATCAAATATGGTGAATAACTCACCACAGGTTAATGAGAAGGGTGTGATTGAAAGGATGCACATAACTCTGCAATGTTGGGTTGTATTGAAGAGAGTCTCAGTCTTAAAGCATTTTCCACACACGGGTCTGTGCCTGTATTTAGTTTTCATGCTAGTGAGGGCCGGGAATCCACTCTCACATAGGTATGTGGTTGCAAAGGGCATCAGTGTCTTAACAGCGCTATTTGCCAAGGCAGGATACTCTGAACGCAGCCCTATCCATAAATCTGGCAGTGGCTACAAATTAAATTAAATTTCCACAGAACCACTTGTTGCAATTTCGATGAGGCTCTCTTGTTCAGATATCGGTAAGTGGACTGGAGGCAGGGAATGAAAGGGATAATGAATCCAGTTGTGTGGTCCATTTCGGGAAAGTACCTTTGTAATTGCGCACCCAACTCACTCATGTGCTTCGCTATATCACATTTGACATTGTCCGTAAGCTTGAGTTCATTTGCACACAAAGAAATCATACAATGATGGAAAGACCTGTGTGTTGTCCTTGTTAATGCAGACAGAGAAGAGCTCCAACTTCTTAATCATAGCCTCAATTTTGTCCCGCACATTGAATATAGTTGCGGAGAGTCCCTGTAATCCTAGATTCAGATCATTCAGGCGAGAAAAAACATCACCCAGATAGGCCAGTCGTGTGAGAAACTCCTCATCATGCTAGAGGTCAGACAAGTGAAAATTAATAAAGAAAACCTTAAGCTCGTCTCTTCTCAATATTTTGCCCCTTGATAACCAGCGCACTTCTGTATGTTGTAAAAGCGTTATTTGGTTGCTGCCATTTTCATTGCATAATGCAGAAAATACACGAGCGTTCAGGGGCTTTGCTTTAACAAAGTTAACCATTTTCACTGTAGTGTCCAAAACGTCTTTCAAGATGTCAGGCATTCCCTTGGCAGCAAGAGCTTCTCGGTGGATGCTGCAGTGTACCCAAGTGGCGTCAGGAGCAACTGCTTGCACACGCGTTACCACTCCACTATGTCTCCCTGTCATGGCTTTTGCGCAATCAGTACAGATACCAACACATCTTGACCACCAAAGTCCATTTGATGTCACAAAGCTGTCTAGTAGTTCTAAAATATCCTCTCCTGTAGTCCTGGTTTCCAGTGGTTTGCAGAAGAGGATGTCTTCCTTAATTGACGCCCCATAAATGTAACAGACATACACCAGGAGCTGTGCCAGGCCCGCGTCTGTTGACTCAT